>NC_059484.1:16486415-16789867 GCF_018139145.2 Gymnogyps californianus
AATGAAGGCTTCTGTTGGTAAGCTGGCTATTTAGTTTTCTTAGCTAGGTTCATCAAGGTCATAACTGTAATTTAGGGTTTAGTCCTGTGTTTGTTCTTGTGAGTATCTTTACTCATAAATATTCAGACTTCAAGGAGCGTCTCCTGTGAATGAAGTCATTTGCACGCATACTTCTCCCAGTAAGAGCCCAAAAAACAGAAGTAACAAATATTCATTTTACAAGGCTAACTTTGTAGTTCTAGTCTTTTTCATTTTATTTTAATATCAGTTTTGTGGCCAATTCACGTAATTATTTGCCTAGAGGGGAAAACCTCTTTAAGCAGGGAAAGCAGATCCAGCGTATTTTCCTGCTACATCCGTTTTCTGGCTCTCTGATGTGGAGACAACAATGATTTTGTAAAGACCAGCTCTTCATGGCGGCAGTTTATTTTTCTTTTGATTTAGAGGTAATTCTTCCACGGGGAAAATAAAAAGTTGTCTTATATCCCACCCAGTAGAGGAACTGCAGATGCATTTGTTTATCTTCTGTGCTTCCAGTGTCTCTGGCCAGGGAGAGGAGAGGGTCTGGTGAAGGTGCCGACGACAATGTCAAGAAGAACTTTTCTGCCCAAATTGCACAGGCAGATTTCTGATACGGGGGATGTACAGCCTTTCAGGTGATGACTTGGACCCAGCTGGCCACCTTATTCCGAGCTGGCTCGTGCAGGCAGAGGCGAGGTGATGAGGATGGCTGCGAGGATGGGTGGTGGAAAAGGTCCTTCACCACCCAACGCCTGGTTGAAGCAGGGATTTGGTTTGTGGCTTCTTAGGCTGCTTTTCCTCTGGTTCCCCGCTTCAAGTGTGAGTGCAGCTGGTGGATCTGCATCTCTGTTTCCAGTGCATTTGGGAACAGCCGTGTGGTACCGAGGCTTGGCTTGTAGGCAGAGGAAAACTGAGAAAAACCAAGAAGTTTGCTCGTTAACCACAAAAGAGAGGTAATCCAAACAGCAGCTGTCAATCACGGATGGCACTGGTGGGGAAAGAATATAAAGGCAGTAAGAGGCTGAAGTGTTTGCTTGAAATGTCAATATTCTTCCAAAACCATTGCTTACTGACTTCAAAATTGCATTCCCACCACAGAAGCCATCTCCTCTCTCATGGCTGGACGCTAAAAAAAAATATCCGAAACATAATTGAGCACCAAATGCTTGAAACAAGCAGTTGCACAGAACACATGGAACTCATTTAAGCCTCAGAAATTTGGGGAAAGTTGGGGGACTCTTTCTTCCATAAAAGCACTTTGTTGTTTTGGAAGAAAACTGGTGCAATGTGATGCACAGATGAGTGAGCTCTTGCTTCTGAAATGATGCTGAGCAGCAGATAAGCTGATCTGACGTGCTGAGGCGCTCCTTGCAGAGTACTGCTGGCCCAGGAATCGAGGCAGTTGGCTGGGGTGACTCCTTCCCTTCCCTTTGCATCAGGGGGAGCGAACGAACCAACTCTGTTGTGGTATTTCTTTGTGCGTTATCCAAGTAATCTTGCTCGCAAACCCAAGTGGTGTCCTCTGCAGCTCCAGCCCACCATTTGCTTTCCACCCCTTTGGACCAGTCAGTGTTAGAGTTGCTTCCAGGTGTTTTGCTTGAGCATCTTTGAGAAGACATCCAGTAAAACAAGGAGGGAGCTCTGCGAACAGATGGAAGGAGGCACATCTTGTGTTTAAGGAAAAGGAGAAAAGGTGCCTTATCTCCATAACGAAGCGTGGTTGGCATGTCTGGGAAGAGAGCTGGGAACCAAAGTGCTCCCATGAGCCCACGCTAGCAATGCACAGGAGGGGCTGAAGAGCGGGCAGGGCCCAGCGCTGCCCCAAAAACATTCTCAGCATAGAGTTTGGGGGTGGGGTGGGGTGTGTGTCTGGGGTTTTTTGTTTTGTTTTTGTTTCCCAAGGATTTCAGAATCCCTTGCAAGTGTTTGTGCCCCGTGGAAGGGAGCTGGGCTCTTGTTGCAGAGGCTGGCTGTGCGTGGCTGCCGGATGCCTGGCGTGGACCAGCCCAGTCTCCGAGGTGGCTGCTCCCTTGCAGAGCCCTGCAGTCTGGTTTGCATTATGGGTGAAGATTTTAGCAAATTGCGGCTCCTTTCTGCTGCGTTTCCATCAAAGAATGGGCAGAGGCCGCCCAGCAGTCTGAGGATAGATATTTTTTTTGGAATAGAGCACAGATTTGTGGTTTTTTTGGTTGGTTTATTAACACACACTTGGCTCTTATCAGGCGGCTGCTCTGCATCATTTGCCTGAAACCTCTGTTGGGGGATTTATTGCTGTCAGCTCAGGCTGTGGGACGCGGTTACCCCCAAAGAAATGTGTCAGAGGAGCCTTTGGGGGTTTGGTGATGCTGAGCCCTGCCAGATGCTGTGGGCAATGCCTGGGGTGCACTCAGGTGGCCTTTTTGGAAAGAAATTTGGGAGAGGGGTGAGAGCTGCTGCAGCTGGGGTTCTCTAGCCAAACGAGGAGAGCCTGGCTCTGAGGCCATACAGGATGGTGGCAGCAAATGGAATAGAGGAGCGAGAGAACCAAACCAGAAGATGGTTTCCCATTAAACTCTCAAAAACTTAGTGGCAGTGAATTGTCCCCCCCAAAATTTGTACACCCAGCTGTCTCTGGACATGGGGTAATACACACGTATAGGCAGAAGTGGCCGTGCCTGGGTTTCGGAGTCTTCTTGCGCTACACCGTGTGTAAGGTTTGGTCTATTGAGGGAAGCTGAATGAAAACGCTGTGCAACATCTTCTGTTACACAAATGCCTCCTGCTGTGCTTTAAATCCAGGGCTGTCCCAAATGGGAGCTGCCAGTGGTAACAGTAATTTCTCTTACCTGCTGCTCTCATGATAAATAAGCTAGTGAAGCCTGACGTTTAAAGTAGTTTCTGATCCAGGAATACAACTTAACGGCTAAATAAATACCTATGTCTGGCTTATCTTTTACTTCTATGACATCTTGCCACCTTCTTGGAGGAGACTATAAATCAGCTGATACTTGCATGCAGAAAGCTGTGGTCTCAGTGCCTTGCTGTCAGCCTTGGTTAGGATGCAGGTGCCATCAAGGCTGATTTGGGGGGTGGCAGCAACCCTGGGGAGGTTAGAGCAGCCCCCCGGCTACCTGCCGCCATGGCCCAGGGGGACCTGCCCTGCAGGAGGTACTTGTGTTTGCAAAAAGGTATTAGCTAAATTACCAAGGTTGGATGTATTTCAAGCTTAACTCATGCAAAACTGGGACCTCAGCGAACGTCGTGTGTAAATGGTTTCCTTGTTAAATCTGGCAACAGGGTATTTATCAGGACTTGCTTTAGAGCTTTGCTCTTTTTAGTGATTTTGAAAATAAGAAAAAAAAGATCTTTTATCGATTTACCCAGAAAATATGTTTAAAAGACCTGTATCCCTTGTGGGGCAGCCAAGCTAGTGAATTTTCCCTCTCTTCAATTATTCTTTGCTTCTTTTTTTAAAGTAAATACACTGATGTGTGGCATGATAAGTGTAGTTTATTTTCAAAGTTAAAACAGTTAGTCTTACAAACATTAAAAAAAAAATCATGCCTCATCAACATCGCTGTTTTGTGCTTGTTAAAAGAACTGTAGAAGCTATTTGATTTTTTTAAAAAATGAAGAGGAACTATCACCTAGTAATGAAAAAGTAGTTCTCGGGTTTGCATGCAGTCATGGACTAAAGGGGAGTTTGTGTTGGACAAAACTGAAATAGCTTTTTTCAAACAAAGAAACAGAGAAAATTATTAGCAAAGGATTGTTAATAATCATGTTCATGCTGAAAATTTTTTATTTATTTATTTTTAAGTGCAGGACTGTTCCCCTGTGCAGCAATCCCATCCCATTCCAGTGAGACCATCCACACTATATATAGTGAAACATGAAGCTATCGTGATTTTAATGATCTTAATGCTTAAATACGACAGCTCCTGGTAGGAACGTTTCCAACGCTGTGTCGTGCCACAGGCTGACACGATTTCGGGGTCTCACACCGGGGACCCCAGAGGTCAGGGCAGATGCAGGAGGAACCTCCCGCCAAGGACTTGTCCGGATTCACAGCCGTTGCAGTCGGTGTGTGCACAGGATAATTCCTCGTATGACCTATTTCATACCTGGAGCCTCTCTCTTCACAGGTATTTAAATGCCGTTATTTGGAACGGCAAATGATTACTGTAGCAGAGGTGGTATTGGATGGGGTAGAAACTTGCTTTTTTATAAGGGCTTCTGGTCCTTCTCCACTGAGGACTTTAGGGAGGGAGGAGGGGGTAGCAGTAATTGGGGACGAGGACGAGGTGACATCCCAGAGCATGTCTCTTGTACTCGATTCATTCGCAGTTAGTGCCAGCGGTTCTCAGCTGCTATTTAGAGGACTCACATTTCATTTCTCTGTCCCTGTTCTCTCCTTTTCCTTCAGTGGGGAAGCTCGGAGGAGCCACAGCAACCTGGCTGCCTTTCTCCACTTTCCTTATGACGGGTCTGGCAGGGCGTGCTTGGCCACAGCTTTTGCCAGAGCTTTCTTCTCATACAAAAATGTGCTGAGGAACTGCATTGCCAGCAGTCACTGTCCCACTTGTGAAGATTTACAGCATAGCCTATAGGAAAGGATGGTCCCTGCTCCCTGGCTGCACTGCAAACCACGCTGCCTAATGACCCAGGGCCCTTCACAGGGGTACTAAAATATTGTCATGCACTTTTGTTCTGACACTTTCCTCCTTCTCAAACGTAAGATTTTACCATTTTTCAAAACCACAGAGACGGAGATTGAAGGCAGCCCTTTGAGTTTGTTAAAATTTGACTGCAGGGTTCCTTCCGACCCCTGTGCTAATTTTTAGCAGAGCAGGAAACATTAAAAATAACCATGAGAGAAGATTACCCAACTCAGAAGGATTGTCCTCTTAATAATCTCTGGCTTTGTTTTCACTAGATATTTCCCCCACCTAAAATTCCTGTAACGCTGCTACAGCAAGTACATCCCTGCCAGCAGTAGTAGTGGCACCAGAGGAGGAAGGCAGAGGGCCAGTTAGCCAGGCTGGCACCTAGGCTTGCTCTGAGCAGGGGTAAGGGATGTACGGGGAAAACACTTATTATTTATTGGAAGAGCTCTTGTACGTAAATCAGAGCTTGCAAGCTCCATGTCTTCTCTTTTTGGCAAAGTCAAAACTGTTCCTAAGCCTTCAGCTGATCTCAGCGTTGGGTGAATCTCATTTTTGCAATGAGAGGTGACATTTTGGTGTTGTATCTCAAGACTTGTGAGCCTCTACTGTGAAACAAAACAAACCAAAAAAATTGGAATTTATTTAAAAACGTATCTGGATGCAGCCCCTTCCTCTGAAGTTGAAATGTTGCATGGCCAAACCAAGGCGTGCAGCAAGAGCGCGTGACGTAGTAACAAGCTCTGCTCAAGCCCCAACGTCTTAGCTGACCTGCGTCTGCATTCTCAGCATCATTGTATAAATATATATCTTTAAATAGTATATCATTAATGTATACCATAAAATATATATCATTATATAAATCATGTCCTCACCTAGGCAATGGCAGTGGGGGATGCACCATGGTTTGGGTCGTTACGCCCGCAGGAACACCATGTGCCTACGTTACTGTTTGTGAGGGCTAAAACCAAGGCGAGTAATTGCAATTATCACTCATCCCTGCTCGGTGTCACCAGCTCTCCTCGCTAACCGAGCTCCTCCCGCACTGGCAACCTTGAGGGCTCCAGCCAGATGTTGCGGATGTATTTTCTTTATCAAACTGACAGCAACGTTTCCTCTTTTCTCTTCAAACATGGAGGATGCCCCGCAGAGCTGCGTTGGCCCGGTGCCGAACACAGATGGTCCTTACTGGTGCGTGGTCAGAAAATGAGATCTGAGTTGATTATCAGCTAGGAGTGGCCTCTGGCATCCACCAAACGATGTCGGCTGGGACCACATCAGTGTCATCTTCCTCGAAGCACACAAGATCGATGGGTTTTGTCCTGCTTGGCCAGTGCAGTGATGGTTTTGGTCAGAACCATGTTTCGGGGGAAACTGATTGAATTTTCTCTCTGCCTTGTCTTAAAGCATCAGGTTTGTCCTAGGCACAAAATTCATCCCCTCTCGATGTAGCGAGCATGTAATTATGTAAAGTGCGATCACTGTGTGTGTGATTCAGAGCAGAAGGCTTGTAATCGTGAGTGGGCAAAGGCATGAGTGAAATTTATCCCTGGGCAAAGAGCACAGCATGAAGCCACTGCCATGCTTTCTCTTACTTGGGCCCTGTAATGGGGTGTCCAGAAATCTCACCTTTTTCTTGGTTGTTTAAGTGGAAGTGATTTTTGTCCCCCCCAAACTGAAAACTTCTATAGAGGTAGTTTTTGACTGGGGAAATAGGGTGTTACTTGTTGTTTTCCTGTTCCTTAGTTATCAAATGAACTAAAGATTGCTTCATCTTTAATTAAAATGACATGGAGCAGAATTCAAATAAAAGACAATAACGATCTCAACACATGGGTGCTCCTGAAAGTTGCAGGCAATCAAGTAAGCAAGCCCAGATTTCAGATGCTCTCTCCTACTTTACACATACAGTCCTCTGGCTGCTCTCGGAAACCCTGCCTTTGCTCATGCTGATGTTTGGCTGGGCAGGTAAAGCAGAGTCAATTAAATCTCCAGCCCAGACTTACAAAACATTTAAAAGTCTGGGTTAGTCTTGTCCATTCAGCGGCGCGGCTGGCCAAGAGCCCCTTTGAAAGCCTGATGGATATTGTTTCTCTCAAGCATTAAATGCTCTCCCTCAAACAAACATCCTTTGAATAGGCCATTGTTTCTCCTTCTGGATGTCCCTTTGTGGACTGATACAAGAATAGCTAAAAGCTGATGAATTGGTATTGTAAATTTAAAAAAAAAAAAAAATTATGGGACGCCTTCTCCATTGAGAAGTTCAATGTGCTGCAAGTTCTCTGCTCAGGTCCCACACGTTGTCCTCTGCAGCTCAGAGAGTTGGAGCAGGAGCTTCAGGTGAAGCACCTCAAACAATCATAGTTTTAGGAAAGAAACTCCATGGACCCGATGCCTTTCCCAGGTGTTATAATGTAAGGAAGTCGAGGTGAGATAAAGTATGGACGGGGTGTCAGTCAGGGGAAGAAGTAGTAGTTTGGTTGTGACCTACAAGCCTCTGCATTAACGGATGCGACTGCATTCATTTGTATTTGTCATTACTGCTATGTAGCAGTTGTGTACTGGTAGTTCCTTATGAGAAACAATACACATCATATGAACAATATAACCTATGTTTGGTCACTTCAGAAATCTGTGTGTAAAGAAATCCTCGTTTATTTTCAGGTGACCATCTCTTGTACGGCTCCCCCAGTCCTTGTAACAAGGTACCGATGCCCTGCCCAGGACTGAGCCGCCTGGAGTTACCTCTTTTTCCTAACAGAGCTGTGTTGTTTCATATTCTAAGAGCAGGGTTTCATATTCCAAGCCCTGTCACCACAGCTACTGCAGACTGATTTATTCCTTATCGATGGCCAGAGCTGTGAGCTGGAAGGATGCTATTTTTAACACAGCCCTTAGGCTTCTCTTACACGCTTTTCTCTTTTTTGCTCAATTTCGCTGTCACAGATTTAAGCTGAACTAAAAAAAAGTTCACCCTAATTGCTTCCCTAAGAAATACAGAAAACTTTGATGCTTTATCGTTGCGTTATACCATAGTCCAAACTACATTTGCCTTCGGTAGGTCCTCCTGGTTTACAGGGCTGCAATGCGAGAAGATGTTTCAGCCCAGCACGTCTGCAGAAGGAGCCAGGAGGATGCGCGTGTGCCGCGCACGTGTGGCCGTGCTGGGCAGACATAGGAGGGAGCGGGTGCTGATCCCAAGGTACTGTTTTGCAAGCGTAGCTCTTGAATTTGCAGTAGGCAGCGACGAGGGCAAGGCTGGGTTGGGTTCGAAATCCCAGGAGCAGTCGGCCGTGCTGTAGCGCTGCGTCAGGCTTTGCTGCCGGGACAGGGCAGGGACGCGGCTCTGTCCGGAGCGAATCCTCACCCAGTGAAGCACGTGAGCGCGCGTTGGAAATCTGGGAATGAATCAGATGTCTGAGGGCTTTGCTGACTTGCAACCATCGTGCCGTGTCTCTTCAGGAACGGTTTGCAGGGCTGAGCCTTCTTTGGGTTTAAATGAGGAAAGGTTTTAAGCTCTCGGGCGGCAGGTCGTGGATCGGTGGACACGCTGTTCTGGGATTTACTGAAACTGTTGGGTTTTAAACTGCTTCTCTTCATCCCCAAGTGCCTGGGTGCCAGCGTGCCAGCTCCAGCTGACAGCAGGGGCAGCTTTGGCTTTGTCTGTGGGCCTTAGAGCATCTGTGCTTCCTCTCCCCACATGCATCCTTTCTCAAAAGCAAGGTTTCCTATGGCCCAATACATTTAGTGGCTTCATGTTAATTAAGGGCTGCATGCCAGAAATGATGAGGAAATAACCATTTATCACGTCAATTTACCACGTACTTCTGCAGCAACCCTAGAAAGGGGAGACCTGGGGAAGAACTGGGGTGACCAAGTGCTTGGTCCTGCAAACACAAGCATATTTCCAGCTTTGTATCACTGCAGATGAGCAAACCACTCAGGGGTCAGCCCGTGGGGCAGATGCACCCTTCCTTCCTCCACAGCAAGACACCCCTTCCCATCAATGAGATTTACCCTTATGGACTGAGGGTGATGGCTGATCCCCACATCTTGGGTAAAATGGTAGAGTTTCAGCAAGTCCTTTTGCAAAAACAAATGGTTCAGATCTGAGGTTGATGTGAATCACTCCCAGGATCTGCTCAGTTTAACCAAATCAGGCATGTTTTACTGCTGCACTTTTATTCTTTAAAAACCTCAGGGAGTCCCGAGCGCTGTGCCAGGGCAGTGTCATCTTATCCTTGTCATTAATCCTGTCGCTTCCTTTCACGCTCCTTCATACTCTGCAAATTGTTTGACGCCTCTTACTGTGCTTCTGTGAAACTTTCCTGCTGGATTGCATGGATGAAGGATTAGGTATATAAGTAACATAGCCAAAGATTGTACTATACGTAAGTAGAGCCCCTTTCAGAGCATGACTGATACTGCTATGTTTGTAAATTGATTTTTTTTTTTTAAATTATTTCCTTTTTAATAATACTGTCTTTTCCTTCCTTTTTCAGGGGCCTCTTGGCTTGGATGGCAAACCAGTAAGTAGCACCAAGTGCCAAACATAAAGTCTTTATTCACGCTGCTCTGCAATAGATAGGCAGAATCTCAACTATTACTCATTTGTTACTACATATATAACTGTTTAGGAGACAAAATTGTATTTAGGAAAATTATTCTGTGGTCTGTAACACATGCAAGTTTAAATTCTGAGCTAGGGCTGGCCAGCACAGCTAGAGGTGAGCTTTTCTTTACCTGTCAGCTCATCTCATCTCAGCTGCTTCTCCCCTTCCTGTGCCAGCTCAGCTAGTGGAGACTTTGCAGATGGGCGGCAGGCTGAATTTGGGAAATAAACTCCAGTAGCACCTTGGAAGAAGCAAAGTCAGTAATCTTGGTTGTATGCTCCTGGCACTACAAAGTGGTATCGTAAAAATAATTGTTCCCAAACTGGGTTCTTTTGCCTCTAAAGGAGCCCAGGTGGGAAGTGCTTGAGAGCGGCCGGTGTCCATGCAATACTTTGTGGAACAGCCTGGACTTCTTTTTATGAGCTGTTTTCTTGACTTCATTTTTGCTTGGAAGCCCTTTGGATACTCAAGTGCTCCAGTTTTTTCTTACTTATTTTACAGAAACACAGAGTTTTTTAGTTTTATGCTAGCTGAACACTAGCTAGCTCCGATTCCTTCGACTGGATGGTTGCTGCAGGAGGTCGCAGCTCAGTATTTTGTAGCCAAATCCTACTCTATTCCACCACGTTCACTAGAGGGCACCATCTGAAATCTTTTCAAGCTCTAGTCCTAAACCAACTGTGATTTTCAAAGTGGGCAGAAGTCATCCACTCTGCAATTGAAAAGTTACTCCAGATACTTATTTCTAGCCAGTTGGGGAGTGTTTTGTTATAGCTGTACATTGCTGTGGTTGGTTTTTATCCTACCCCTGAAGATGAAAAGTGTGAATGAAAAGAAACCTAGAAATAAAGCATTAGAAAAAAAAAAAAGGAAGGCCAGCTCACACCACTGTGCTCAGGGCTTGGCTTTGAATTAGCAAAACCCTGTGATGGAAGAGCAGCGCAAACCCCAGCAGCACACTCCTGCGCCCGCTGCCCTTGGCAGGCACATGGATGCGAACGGCTCTAAGTGAGAGGCAGGGAAAATCTGAACAAAAAAGCAAACTTATCAAACTGCCAAACTCAAACCAGACTGTTCATGATCTCTTCCATGACAGCAAGGGGCCAGCAGCCTTGCTTAGAGCCAAATTAACAGCAGGAGGGATGCTGCGTGGGGATGCAGATGCTGCCGCTGTCGGCCTCTCTGCTGACCTTCCCCCCACTGCATCCCACCGGCTCCCACTTCGGCAAACACCGTGAATTGGGCTGAACCCCGAGATTCAGTATTTTTCTGTGCTGGAAGGAGGATGCAGAGCAGGCACATCAAAGCGTGGCTCTGTGGCTTCTCTTTGGGGCTGCAGTGTGTCTCTGCCTGCCTGTCTTACAGAAAGCTGCTTAGAAGGAAGATGATTTATGTCTTCAGCAAATAGGCCAAAGAAAGCAGTCCATCCTCCTTGTTCATTTCAAACAGATGTATAATTGTTGTAATGATATGCTGAGCATGTGTTTTTCTAGAAGTGATTTAATACTTCAAGAAATCTCTTGCATCTATTTGGAGTCACGTGTTTGCAAGCAGCTGTCACGCTGCCAGCCCTGCCCCGGTCCTTCTCTGGTCCTCTGTCCTGGCAAGAGCAGGCAGGACCTTGTTGGTGCTTTTCAGTAGCGTGCTGCTCATGTGAAGCAGTGTATAACTTAAAATAATAGCATGTATAACTTGAAATAATAGCGAACGTGGCTCAGGTTTGTGAAATGATGAATGCAGTCTCCTTGGTTTTGATGTTGTGTGCATTGACGATTCTGCTGTTTCTTAACTCAGATCCTTCTTATGTATTTCCAGGGACCTCCAGGACCAAAAGGGGAAAAGGTAAAGACTGCATTAACATGTGGCTTGTGGGGAAGCCGCTGTATATCCTTCTGCTGTAATTCTTTTAGTTCAGGCTACCCCAATACATCAGCATGACGTTACCACTGGGTTTTGTTGGGATGTGGAGCCGTGACAGCGGGTTCTTAGGTTGCTCCTGGAAAAGGCCCAGGAAGGGGAGGGCAGAAAGAATTTGCAAATATGTAGGAGGAATAAGTATGGCCTTAAAGCTCATCCATGCTGTAGGATTCCTGGTAACCCCTTAAGGGTTAGTAGAGTGGCATACAACTCTTCTTTCTTTCCTCCAAGAGTAAGGCTGTGGGCTCCATCACTCTGTGTTTGCATGACATCCTCCCACGAAATTAGAGCAGCCAAAGAAGGTCATTACTGTACTGAAAGTGATGTTAATCCTCGCATGTGTAGGACATAAGCAGTTGCTAGGGGAGCCTTAGAGTTGGAAACAATCTGCTATTTCTGATTTATTATCTGTTTCATCGCCTGCCAGGGCAGAATCTTTCCCTATTGTGTTGTCTTGAGCCCTCCTCCTCCCTGGTTTTGAATACGTTAAGCAATAGGACTCTTGCCACTTCCCTTGTGTGCCATTCCCGCGTCCAGCTGACCCTACGCTCGGTCCTTCGTGGTTGAAATTTGAACTGTAATAGCTGACCCTTGCTGTTTTGCCTGACGCGCAGGGTGAAGCAGGGGACATCGGCCCGAGGGTAAGTAGTGACACGGCACGTTGATTTGTTCTAAAATCTGGTTGGGTTTGGTCACCGCACAAAACAAGGCTTCGTGCAGCTTTGTCGCTGCAAACTGAGGTACGGTAACAGTTCTGGAAATGCTTAATTTTGCCATTGGAGCTCTTTGTGGTGGTGGTTTTCCTAACTTCAACCATGGGGAAACAAGAGTTGAAGACCTTCAGGTACCTCATGAAGGGTTTTGCCTTTACTGGGCTTTCCTATCCCTCATTCCCTCTTCCAGTGTCAGAGACAGACTCCATGTTTCTCTTGAAGCTGTGCTCCTTATTTGTTGGCATTAGAGCACCAGTACGCAGTGGTAAGACCTGATGTCCCAAGGAAAGGCCCAGCATGGTGTTGTGCAGGATGGAAAGTTCCTCCTCTCTTGCTGAGCTATCCGCCTGGGAGCGTGGTGGCACACAGGCAACATCTAGGCTGCCTTTGAAAATAAAGAGTTTAAAGTCACTGTGCGATGAGGGAAAACTGTTTTGGCTACAACATACAGAAATTAACGGAGTTTTGTGGAAATGGCTCTCGTGGGGCTGCATGAAGTTGAGATTTACTGCAGTGCATCAGTACGGGTCCCCGTGGGGCGCGAGGGGGATGCAGCTGTCCCACGGTCCCCGCTGCGTTGCTGGTGGTGGCAGCAGTAGCACGAAGTCTCCCATGTTGGGGATGAGACGGGAGGGCTCGCCACAAAGTGCATGATATTTCTGAGGTGGGCTCTGTCGCAGTAACAGAGGTGCGGTTGGCCATGGGTTACGGGCACCTGCTGGAAGCCCCGCGGCGGGGATGTGCTGGGATGCTGGCGTACGGGCCCCACGCAGAGGCCGGATTCGGAGCTGGCACCCAAGAGTCGGCTGGTAGGTTTAGAATCGGTTGCTGGAAACGTAGCCAGGACCTCAGTGGTTAACATCGGGCAGAGATGCCTCAGAGTAATTTTTCTTTTTTCCCCTAGAGACTGTTAAGTCACTTTTTGAAGTTGGTGTCATTTTCTGAAGCAGCTCCCAGCCACCTTGGGTGCCTTTGGAAATGTCACCCTCGGGCTCTGAGAGCCCCTAAAATTTCCCCAATAGATTTATGCCTTATGTGGCTAAGGAGGGGCTCGGCGTAAGGTCTCAACTTTGTCTAAGTGCCCACCCACGTACTCAGAAAAGGCTTTAAGAGGTGATTCAGCAGCACATGGGCGTGAGTTTTCACTCCTTGGCCGGGGCTGTGGATGACTTTGGGGCTGGCGACTCGGGCGATGCCGGAGGAGATGCTCAGGCTCCGAAGCCCCTGTGGTCTGTGCTGCTGAGTAACGCGGGAACCCATCTCCTGCCGCGGCTCCTGTTTGCGCTGCGGGAGATGCTCTGGGGACAGGCTCTGCCTGGACTCGTAGAGGCGGGTGCCAGCTCCCAAGGTAACACTTGTCCTATGTTTTAATCTACCGATAAAAATATGTGCTTTTTTTTCTCCTGATCTGCATCTGTCCAGATTTCGCTTTACTTTTAGATTTCTTTATGTCTTTTTGCACAAGAGTAAGAAAAGGGCTCAGAAACAATTTGGGAGGAAACGGGGAGAATCAAGCCTGGCAGAGCCATGCACAAGTAGGTCTAACAACTGGTGCCTGGCTTTGAAAATAGCTTCCTTTATGTCTCCAGACACTCGGGGGTTGTGGATTGGATACAAAATTTCTTAATACCGTCTGGCCCAGATTATTTTTTATTTCTTAATTTATTCTATCTTCTTCCTCAAGTTTCAGTGGTGGCTTTGTTTAGCTGATTTTGAAAGATGTGTCGCAGCAAGTCATCGCATCAATGAGAAGATAAATAACTAGGAATATATCCAGTGCTGCCTCCCTCGTAAATGTGTGAGTCTATGAGCGGTGGAGTGGGGATAGTGTGTGTCAGCGAACACAAAAATATTATCATTAGGAATGAAAGATTAAAAGAGAATAATGCTTGGGGCGGCTTTGGAGGGACTGTCTGCAGTGGAAGTGAGATGAAGGCAATTAGGGATTAGCTACTGAATATATTCGTGTCTGCACTGCGGCTCGTTCTGTCTAATAAACACCTGCCACCAGCGTAGGCAAAAAAGAGATTATTGCACGGGTGAGCGTGCCTAATGCAGGTGTTGGAGGGTGATTTTGGAGAGCTGAGGAAGGAGTTCACATCGGGTTGTCTTAGGCACTGAATGCTAGTTCTTGCAAACAGTGTTAGGGAGGCTGTTGTGCAGCCTCACCTAATCAGGATGAGGAATAAACGTACTCAAATATACTGGCAAAATCCATGTAAGTGTAATTACAGGGATAAAAGCAAGAATAGATTCCCTCTGCTCTGTGGAAGAAAGAAGGAATTGAAGCAGGACGCTGCCATGGCTGGGACTGCTGCGCCCTGATATTTGTGCTTGTACTTCTCTCTTAAAATCAAATATATTGCTACCCCTGTGAAAAGGACTGTTTTTATAAGCCAGACTCGCTCCCTGAGCTGGCACTGGGCTGTCCACTCTAGATTTATTACCTTAGCTTGGGTGATCTTGTTCTTACTGACAGTTCAGATGTTTAGACAAATGATGGGATTGATGAATCTTTGCACATCTGGGCTAGCGGATGCACAGCGCATGTGGCAGCAGCACCGGGTTTGCTCTCGAGAGGGAGAAAAGGGGCTTCAACTTGTGAGAGAAGTGCTCTTGTCTCCAGTGGCCCGTGCAGCACGCGCCTGCTCGATGGCCAGCACTGATGGAGATGTCACCAGTAATGTCTGCAGCTGTATCCCGAGCTGCTGTGGGACTCAATGCTGGCACGGCTGAACTGGCTTTATAGCGACAGGCTGGAGTTTAGGCTGCAGATAGAAAAGTAGCTTTTTCTCTCTTACTTTCTGCAAAAATATAAGCGCTTGCCAAGCGCACGTTGCAGATAAAAGCTCAGCACAGAAAGCATCCTGCAGAGCTCACCGTGACAGTCAACAGACACCCCTATGGATACTTCTTCATTTATTTTATTTTATTTTATTTTGCTTATCTTGGAACATTATGTTGAAATGACTGAATCAAGTACTCTAAAGCTGAAAATTACCCATGTTCAAGGTTTCTGTGCTCTAAGACTCTATTGCTACACAGGGTCAGACCCAATGGCCAGTTAGCCCAGTGCCCCGTGACCAGATGCGTTGGGAGAGTGTAAACATGGAGCAGGAACGTGTAACTCCATCACACTTAACTGCTCTCCTGGAGCCTGGTTATCTATGGCCACGATGTTTCTTGGGCCAGAGATGGTGTCTCTGTATTTAATAGCCCTCAGGGCTTGTTCACCTTTTATGGGGCTGTCTGTAACAGGGATTGTTTAAAATTAAATGTGCGATGGCTGGATTTGGTGGGATATGGTGTGTTTGGCCTCAGAGCAAATGCAAATTGTCATTTCACATTAAAACAGATAGGGCTGGGCTTGGAAGGTGTTTACTTGGATGGTGCTCAGCAATCTGAGGGATAAGAAAAAAGTTTCAGTTCCTGTCTGTCTGCTTGAGCTTTTCTGAAAATCCCACTTGTGCTCTTGTGTATCTTCATGCACATAAAAAGCCATAAAACTAGGTCCTTTGGGTCTACCACAAAGCCCTTTACTCTCAGTAGAGCCTTTTTGGTGGTTTCTGTAGTATCTGGAGGGCCTGGCCAAGCGCAAGGACCCTATGTCCCCGTTAATTTCAATGTGGCATCATCTTGGCTTTTTAAAATCTCAGGATTTCAGTGTTGTTCCTCCCCAAAATGGCTATATTTAAGTGAGGGCTGAGCTAAAGCCTCTCGCTACAGCTTGAAAAAAATCCTTGGGAGGGGTTTATTATTTATTATATAGGTTGATTAGTTTTTTCTATCTGACTTTGCTTTTCCCCTCCCTTTCTGAGATTACTGTGTTAAAACATCCGTGCTTGATGTACCTGTGCACGCCTGCTGCTAAGCCTGTCCTGGGAAGCTGGGCAGGAGGTGGTCTTGCCTATGCAATATTTACCCCCAAATTTGGGTTTGGGGTTATCTGTTATTGGTGTGAAAGGTTTAAAAAACTCCCTGGGCAATTTGGACAAGAGGTTTGTTCCTTAGAAACCTTCCAAAATTCTCATGGAGGATGGGCTGCGTGTTCCTGCGGGGCTTCTCGTGGCTTCGGTCCCTTTGGTCCTCCTATGGGGATGTGTGCAGGGATGGACGGCGGAAAGGGAGATGCAAGCAGTGTCCTGGGAAAGGAAATATCTTACTGCTTCTCCCTAGATAGATAAGTGGAAAGGCTAAAAGACAATAGCAATGACTACTGACATGGTCTGAATACATTGTTTTTGCATCATATAAATCTGAGAGATTTATCTGCATTTTGCAGGCTGGGGAATACATCAGTATTCATTTTAGCCTCTGAAAAAAAGTATATTATTTGGTCTCGGGAGAAATGCTGGGATACATCCCCTGTGGGGTTTACTGGAATAATGCTCTTTATTCTGCAGAAAGCCCTGCAGTAGGGGAACCCTCTGTACCCTAGCTGCTTTGAATGTCCTATTGTGCAGTAAACTAATGAAAAGATACTCGTTTCCCTCTGTCTGTTTACTGCTCACCAAGCTCCAGTGTATCCAGAATGTTAAAACAACCACTGTTGGCTACCTAGATTATTTCATAGAATCAGTCGTAGAATGGTTTGGGTTGGAAGGGACCTTGAAGATCATCTAGTTCCAACCCCCCGCCATGGGCAGGGACACCTTCCACTGGATCAGGTTGCTCAAAGCCCCATCCAACCTGGCCTTGAACACTTCCAGGGAGGGGGCAGCCACAACCTCTCTGGGCAACCTGCGCCAGTGCCTCACCACCCTCACAGTGAAGAACTTCTCCCTTACATCTACTCTAAATCTACCCTCCTTCAGTTTAAAACCATTACCCCTCGTCCTATCACTACACTCCCTGATAAAGAGTCCCTCCCCATCTTTCCTGTAGGCCCCCTTTAAGTACTGGAAGGCTGCTATAAGGTCTCCCCAGAGCCTTCTCTTCTCCAGGCTGAACAACCCCAACTCTCTCAGCCTGTCCTCATAGGGGAGGTGCTCCAGCCCCCTGATCATCTTCGTGGCTCTCCTCTGGACCCACTTGAGCAGGTCCATGTCTTTCTTATGTTGGGGGCCCCAGAGCTGAACACAGGACTCCAGGTGGGGTCTCACGAGAGCAGAGTAGAGGGGGAGAATCACCTCCCTTGACCTGCTAGTCACGCTTCTTTTGATGCAGCCCAGGATGCGATTGGCTTTCTGGGCTGCGAGCGCACGTTGCTGGCTCATATTCGGTTTTGCATCCACCAGTACCCCCCAAGTCCTTCTCGGCAGGGCTGCTCTCAATCCACTCATCGCCCAGCCTGTATTTGTGCTTGGGATTGCCCCGACCCATGTGCAGGACCTTGCACTTGGCCTTGCTGAACTTCATGAGGTTCGCACGGGCCCACCTCTCAAGCCTGTCAAGGTCCCTCTGGATGGCATCCCTTCCCTCCAGCGTGTCGACCGCACCACACAGCTTGGTGTTGTCGGCAGACTTGATGAGGGTGCACTCAATCCCACTGTCCATGTCGCCGACAAAGATGTTAAACAGCGCCGGTCCCAGTACCGACCCCCGAGGAACACCACTCGTTCCTCCTCATGCATCAATTAATTATCGAAGAAAAATTTGTATATATTGTTACAGCCTTTAAAATGCATTCTTCTGCTGTGCTTTCATCTTAAATTCTTGCTCTTTCCTCTTCTGCCTCCCACTTTACCTGGCTAGATGGTTTTTCCCCGGCTCAATCATGGATTTCTGGCTAACGATCAGCTTGTCTTTAGCCGGCGAGTGCTCAAGGTAGACGTAACAGATCTGCTGCTGCTGGTTTGCTGTGATTCTTTGAGTTGCTTTTGTTTCTTCTGTCTGGCTGATAGCGTACTAGTGCTATTTCAAATTGTCACTACCATGGCTACGTTCAGAAATGCTTGTTGGGAGCACGCTTGAGTGAAACTCCATTGGAATTTAGGGGGAGTTTTTTCAACAGAGACATAAAAGTGATGGGGTTTAGGATTTGGCCACTTGTGGGAAGTGGGGATCAAGCAGAAGATCCTATAAATGTTCATATGAACAGTGCTGGTATTGTAAAATAAAACGCATTAAAACTAGAGTTGTCTAAATCCTTGTACTCTAAAACGTGATGTTTTAATTAGGCAAAATTCAGTGGGAGACTCTTGACTTGACATAATTGGATGCAGTGTTCAGCATTTGCAATAGGATTTTTTTAAAACTATGCAAGTGATTTAGGAGCACAGATCTTGTTGAAAGGCCGTGGGATTTGTGCTGCTAAGTCACTTAAGGACTTCTGAAAATCCCACACTTGTCCCTGATTTGAGGGTGGACCACATATTAAATACAGTCCTCATACTGCCTCGGTGGTAACCCTTCCAGATGTTGCTAAAAGATTTACAAGACGGCCTTTCCGTGAGGCTCTCCATTGTGCAGCCGCATCGATGTGCCCGGCCACAGCCCCGGGGCTGGGCTGCGGCGGCCGGCGGAGGGTCGGGAGCCGATAACTGGGTGGCGAAGCCCCGTGGGGTGCTCCCCTCCGGAGCAGGCGCCTACCAAACCTTCACAATCAGACAGAGATACAGCTGCTGCTTTTTTCTTTGCATCCAAGCAATGCAGGGTGTGAGCTACGCTGGATGTTAATATATGACCTTGGCTGTATTTAAAGGATACTATTAAGCGCTACTTTTTTTTTTGGTGGTTTTTTTTTGGTGTGATGCACTAAGCTATGGAAGTGTGTGCATGCTCCGTGTCAGCATGTTGTTGGGTCTGGGTTATTTCCAGGTACTGTCAAATTGGTGGTTTCCATGCAGACAGTCACTGGGCAAGGGCTTAATGAGATAAAACCTCGTTGGAAGGTATTGAGCGAAATCCTGGTTAAGGAACCAGACCCAAAAGGTGTGAATCAGCCATGAGCTCACTTCCAGCCTTCCCAATTGGAAGCTGTAATTAAATTCCTCTGGGACAGCAGAGGCCAGAGTGCTGATGGCCCCGGGATGCAGTGCATGTGTCGCGGGCACCTCGCGGCCACCGCTTGCCAACGCCGCTTCATCTCACCATGTCTGTGTGAACTTCTTCCAGGGTGATCAAGGTCGAGATGGAGCCACTGGCCCCCCTGGTCCGCCAGGACCCCCAGGTGCCCGGGGGCCTCCTGGTGACACGGGAAAAGATGGCCCAAGAGGACCTTCAGGCCCCCCTGTAAGGACGGGAGATGCGCAGCAAGCACATGCTGGGCAGTTCCCACCCCAGCGAGGGAGAGGAGGGTGACGGGTGTCCCCTTCCCCGGTGCTGCCACCCCAACCGCTGGGTCCCCAGCCTGAGCCAGCGGTTGGGCTCTGATGGCTGCTCATACAGCAAAGCTTTGGGGCATGGGGCCAAGGGAGTAGGAGGGGGCCTTCCATCTTCAGTTTCGGAGCAAAGAGCTGGACCTGGAGCATGTATTTGCAGGTGCTGGTTATAACTCGGGGGAGTCCGGAGATCTCTTCCCTGATCTGTAGCCTTCAGATGACCTGTTGCAAATCTCCAGATCCCTGGCACTTTATTTAATAAAAAAATAGGCTAAAATGTAATGCTGCTGAACATTCTAATTATTGCTGAGCATTCTGGAGAACGAGGAGTAATAGTTTCAATGTTGGCCTTTTTATTTTTGCAGGGTTTCAAAGGCGAGCCAGGAGAGGATGGCCTTGTGGTTAGTATTGCCCAGAAGCATCCGTGTGTGCGGGCCCCTCGCCCCCCCTCACTTCACATCACCCTTCAGCTCACTGCAGCACGTGATTTTGTGTTGTTGCTTATGGAGGCCAAAAAAACCCCATGGGAAATTATAGGTGCCCTAAAATGGATGTTTGTCCAGGGGTACCTGTGCCCTGGGGAGACAAGAGGCCAGTCTTTGTGCCCTTGGCTCCTCTGGAGGGATGTGCTGCTCCTCTATCCCCACTTCTGCCCCTCTGAAGCCTCCTGGCATTGTAACTCCAATTCACTAAGGTCTAGGTTGGATAAAAAGGTGCTTATTATACATAAAATATACAAGCTGTAAAAGAATATTTATTATTTACTGGGAGCACAGAGAACTTACGGCTGTATTTGTAAGGGAAAATGAGAAGTTGGCATCTGTGTCATTTTTTTTTTCATGGGAATTAAAGTACTCTTGGAAATGTTTTTATCCTGTTATACTCTATTATCAAACAAGTATACCAACTACTCTTACATTCAACAGGGTGCCAGGGGACCTCCAGGACCAAAGGTGGGTAATAAGTAATTTCTTACCTGTCTAATTTTAACACAAATTCTTGAAATATTGCTGCGTAAGGGGGGTGGAGATGAACATATGTATTTTGCGCTGGACTTGCACTCATCTGTATATATCAGAAAGAAAATTTCTAAGGTATCACATTAGCCATCAACTTGGAGCTGCAAATGTTTGAATGTGTCACTTACTCAATATCACAACCGCTGCCCATGTTAAAACCTTGAAATGGGGGTGGAGGGAGCCACGGGGGGCTGTAAGCTGGTGTACTGTGGGAATGTGCTTTCTTGTATTTTGGGGGGGGGATAAAGATGATCAACGCAAGCCAAGTATTTTAATTTTACAATTAATTTTGACTATCCATACAATTGGTCTTATTTTCTGTTATGTCCCTGAACTTCTTTCTCCTCTGTGTTTGTTGCTGTTGAAGGGTGAGCCCGGCATCCAAGGAAAAAAGGTAAAATGGTGATTTTTTTTTTTTTTTTTTAATTATTCCTTTTTTTCCCCCCTTTGCTTTGCTTGGTGCTCAGTTAGGGAAACCATTGCGAGAGACTGATGGAGAAGCCGTGGCCGTGGCTGTCCGTACCGAGCCCTTCCTTGTATTCCCTAAGGTTTCTCGCACATGCGACTCCGAAGCACAGGCACGGCTGTGCCTTCAGCCTGGTTTTCATTATCACAAGCAAGCCAGAAGCTGCAATCACATCTGCCTGATAGACAAAGAATAAAATAGCAAATGCCAAACAAAGCAGTAGGTCTTGAGCCCTTTCGCTCCAATAATTCAAGCTGAACCAAGAAGCGCCTGGAGGCTGTTATCTGCCCAGGGGCCCCCGGGATGGGTTTGAGGTTCCTGGGATGGGCATCGCCACACAGCACCTCGGTCTTGTGGGCATTGCCCGCTCTCTTAAGGACACGCACACTGCTTGGGTCGGGCATTGAAGACTGCGGGAGATTCACGTGTCCAAGCTCTCCACGTTTTCTTCTGGTGGTGCCATCAAGTAGTGGATAAATCACTGCCTTTAACTGAAGCCAAGGCGCTGACAGGGCCCAGCCTTTCCCTCTAACTGCTTTGCCCCAAAACAGACGTGGCCATGGGTGTTTCTCAGGCCAGAATTTGGCTTAAAAAATTTCAGAACTGGCCAGTAAAATTAACCTCTTCAGCACCTATGAAGTGGTTTTACTCCAGGAGAACAACGAAGCACAAGTGAAACAAGGAAATCTCCTCCTGGCAGATGGGCGTGCTGGTGACTTGTGATGAAGTCCATGAGGATGGGTGGCAGCTTGCAGGAGGTCTTTAGGACCCAAAAAGCCTAAATGGATTGAATATTTAATTTCTATTAAAGGTGGGAGAGCACCTTCCCCAGGGAGGTGCTTACAGCTTCCCCTGCTGTAAGCAAATTCTGGGGGATGCCTATCCACCTCCCCGGGAGCAGGGGAGGCAGAGGCAGAGCTGGGTGGGAGCAGGGGACCATGCTGGAGCCTCCTGGGCTCTTTGCTGCAGCTTTCCCCTGGCCTCCTGCAAACCTGAGTGGGTCTCAGGTGTGTGCAACACTCAGTGAGGTCAAATGACATGTTGGATCCTAATGATGTGTGTACAAGCTCTTTATATTTCACTTTTTATATTTTATTTCATCAGGGTGATGATGGGATCCCTGGGGAACCAGGAGTTGTGGGCCCTAAGGTATGTTCTGCTCTGGGTCTATCTAATGTATGTGCTTGGCAGCACCTTTTGCTATCTGGTTTCTTGGCACGGTATCACAGTTGGGGCAGGTTGAGAAGCACATTTCTCCCCTGACATGGAAAAAGAACAAAAAAAAAAAAGAGAAAAAGAAGCATAACCCACCCCTCTGCCACGGCAGCTCTGCCCAGAAGAAGTTTGCAAAAGCAACTTGTTGACTATGGCGGAGAATTGCCATTTAGAGGCTCCTCTTGCAGAAGTAAATTGGGGAGTGTTGCTGGGGGTGGCCCAGAGCTGGCGTTCAGGATGTGGGTTGGCACTGCCCAGATCAGGGCGCAGCGGGCTCTCCACGGGAGCCTTCTCCAGATGCTGCGGTTTTGGGGCTAACTTTATGGCTGAACGTGCCACCCGCAGCCAAACTGTTAAGCCTGAAAGCTTCATTTTTATCTCAAAAACTCCCCTTGTGCACCTAGGCAACGTGACGTATTTCAGGCTAAAAGCAGAGCTTTGCTCACTCACGTATGTAAAAGTAAAGATAAAGCAAGAAAATTATAACCTGAAGAAATCTGTTCTCCATCCTACCCGTATAGCATTTATTGAAATTGTCTTGTTTTCAGGGAGAAAAAGGAAGTGTGGGTCCCAAGGGAGAGAACGGCACAGATGGCTGGCCAGGACCCAAGGTAAATAAAAGTCCATGAGCCGGGAAGCTGGGCACAGCACTACTGAGGCAGAGGGTTTCAGCTGAGTAGGTGTTTTAGGCCTTTGCTTTCTAAAAGGCTCATAAAATGCCCAAACTGAAACAAAACAGGGGGACGTTAAGAAGTATTTTACCTTTTCCTGGTGATTTAATGAAAGCTGGATTCAAGCAGAGGTCAGCATAAGAGTTTTTAAAATCGTCTCCTTGCATGTTTTTCATTGAATTGCCTCTTTTTCCCCAAGAGAGCTAAACCTCTGATCACGTTTTGATCCGATGTATTGATGGCTGCGGTATCGCTTCAAAGCCCAGAGCACTTACGTGCTGTTCTGTTCTACTGACCTTCAATAACTGCCAAGAAATGCAGTAAGACAGTCTTGATACGTTAAGTGGTGATGATGAAACCCGGACAGCGTTCATGGACTGTTATTTCCCCCCTCAGCTTCTTCTTATTTAGTAGGATCTGTATCCACTCGTGTTTTCTATATCAAACAGTTGTGGTTTCTTGTTGGGCAAGAAACTGTATGTGATGAAGAAATGTGGGCTCAGGTGACCCTTAGCCATGTTTTTTCTAAAACCACAGTAGCGGTGCTGGTTTGTTCCCCCTGGGATCTGCTGAACTGAGTTTTCCTATGGAGAGTCTTTGCGTTTATACCATTTTTTACTTTTTGGAGGGCTTTAATTTGGCCAGCAAATCGATTTCCATGGGTATGGCAAAAGGTACATTTTTTGAATCCTGAACTGAATTTCAGGTCACTGCTGTGAGAGTGCTACAGCTTTCCAAAACTTCCTGACTTTCAAAAAAAAAAAAAGGGGGGGGGGGGGGAAGGAAAAATTTGGCACAGCCCTTTTCCTTAAACTCGCCCTCGAAAATGGTTTAAACGTGTCAGCTGAAACTTTCCACACACAAAATTCAGCCTAAAGCAAAGAGAGAGCCATGTGAAACTTCAGCACAAAGAGCCAGAGCTTGGCACGTTCGGAGCAGACAGCGGAGCTGGAGAGTGGCACGGCACATCACCGTTACGGGGAGCTCAGCCCCGAGCAGGCCACTCTGCTCCCTCTGCCATGAGACATCTTCTTACTGTCAACTAGCTCACACCAATGCTATTTTTTGCAAAATATAAATATATCTGAAGTCAAATCTGTTTTTTTGCTAGGAGAAGCAGTTCCTTGTTGGTGCCACACTTTTTCTTAATCTAAAACATATCTTGGCATCTCATGTAGTTACAGTATTTTTAAGATAAATATCCTGT
This sequence comes from Gymnogyps californianus, assembly GCF_018139145.2. Classification (NCBI taxonomy): domain Eukaryota; kingdom Metazoa; phylum Chordata; class Aves; order Accipitriformes; family Cathartidae; genus Gymnogyps; species Gymnogyps californianus. The sequence goes on from NC_059484.1 coordinate 16,510,163, forward strand.
ATTTTCCTTGATCTCTTTGAACCAAAAATGTGATTTTGATTTTCAGGGTGAACCTGGTGAGAAGGGAGGAATTGGCTCCATCGGACCCCGGGTACGGATGTTCAGGGTTTTGCTTTTTCAGTTTGGAGTCGTGTGTTTGCCTCGACCTGAGCTGTTCCCCACCACCTCTTTCTGCTCAATATGTGGTTGAATCACTTCAGGAGCAGCTCAGTGCTAGAAAATAGAGGTGGTGCATATTTAAACAAATCATTATGTAGGTACCGAACGCTGCCACGGCAGATAGGTCTGGGAAATGCAGTCAAGTCCAATTTTCTTATTGATGTGACCATTCTTGTGAGCCTTTTTTTGCAAGAGGGAAGCTGTGAATAGGGGTAATGAAGTGAGGATTTCTATGCATTTCTCCGTTACATAAATTTATGCCCTTTTGAGGTTTGGTTGGATGACAGTTAACAGCTGTCAGACTAGGAATTGATTAAATTGATGGTGTTTATAAGGTGATAATCCCCAAACACCTGCATGTCAGGTCTTTGTTGTCATACCACCTGCTTCTCAGATGTTGCAAAAACTAAATAGGAATTGTCCCCGGTTGCAGGGTCCCCCCGGCCTGAAAGGGGAACAGGGCGACACCGTAGTGATCGACTACGACGGCCGAATCCTGGATGCGCTCAAGGTAAGCCTCGCACCAAGGCCATGCCGATTCCTGCGGGTTAATGGGAAAGGACTGAAAAACTGCTGAGCTCTGCCATGGTGACGTTGTGGCACCATGTCTGTCCCTGTCCTCCTTCCCAAGATTTCGGTCTCGGCACAGAGCTGGCTGGGAGGGAAGAGCTTATTGCATCTAGGGGCTGAGGATATTTAGGATGTACCAGCAAAAACAGGGGCAAAACTCGAGGCTGTGAACTCAGGCTGGGTACCAGGTTCATGGGATCCGGCTGTGGGATGTGAGTTAATATTCTGCAGGTAAAAGCAACCTAGCGCAGCCCGTGACATATAAACAGCTGATGCAACGAGCGTGAGCAGCCAAATTGCAGTTTAAATGCTGCTGGCTGCGGGATGTTATTTCCAGGGCACGGTGCGGAGCCGTGGTTTTCACTGCGCTTCTTCTGCAGCAGTTTTCTCTGCAAGCAGTGGTCGGGATGCGGGAGGAAGGGAAATGGTGCCGGAGCCCTAACCTGCCTGACCGAGCAGCACCCTGCCATTTTTGTTAAGATGAAAGAAGCTGGATAGAATAAATTTAATTACAGACATATTTGAGAACCATCCTAATTGTTTTATAACAGGCTGCAGGGATACACAAAGTGATGGTAATTACCGTTTGCCGGATGTCTGCACGGCATGCAGCTTTGTGAGTGGAGTTTGTGGAGTGCAGTGGTTGGAGAGACTCCATCAAACGTCTGGAGACTTCATCTGCTGGGCCCAGACCCTCTCCCGTGTGCTGCATGCGGCGATTGCCAAGGGGCACGTCACTGACCCTCGTTAACTTTGCCGTTTTCCTGCTTATTAGCTGCTTTCAGTGTTTGCGCACTGACCTGTCTCACGGACAGAGCTTTGGAAAGGGGTGGCTTTACACGGCTTCCAGTGTGATTAAATGTATTTGAGTATGCACTCATGGAAAAAGGTGCTTGAGGATATGATACGGTTTTGTTTTTCAGCTGAGCGAGATCACGAGTTTTGCTCTTTGAGATAATTTGCAAGTTGTAAAATATTTGTTCATCTCAAGGCGGTTCGTGGTCTCCATACCCAGCGGTGCCTGGGAAAAATAGCTTATTTAAGTGTGCAAGGTTTTCCTGCTGTTAGTGCTCCCACAGACTCCTTCATTTCCGCTCTTTGCTTGTACCTCCCGGCCGGTTGTCGCTGTTTCCAGCAGGATGCTTCTCCCCCGGCCGGCTGGCTGGAAGGGGGGAGAATGCAAAAGGAGACCACGAGATTTGGGGCCACACCTTTGGCTAAAGGCATTTTGCCTGTTAACACACGTACTGCTGCACCGGTACACCCGGCTAGCTCCGGCTGTGGTTTCTTTTGCATGAACATCCCCTGTGCCGGAGGGGCCCTCGGCTCGCTTGGTGTCAGCTGAGCTCATCGTGGTGTTTGGGCAAACCCCGGTCACACGAGTGTCTGTTGTAGATCGTGGCTGGGAGCTGCTCCCAGCTCATCCCCAGCAGCACGAGGATAGTGTGCCATATTCATATTAGTCATGCTTGTGCCCGTTTTGTTTGCTGTGTTTCAGGGTTCGCCGGGTCCCCCAGGGCCGCCAGGCCCCCAAGGCGCTCCAGGTCCCAAGGTGAGCCCAACCTCTGCCATGCAGATGGTGTTTCCTAGAGAGCGACGTGGTCGTTAGCAGCTCTCCATGTAGCAAGTGTTTCCCAAGCCAAAATAAGGCAGGCGATGCTGGCTGTGAGGCTTGAGACTACGCGTGGTAAAGGAAATGCTATTTAACACTTGCTCGGGCTGAAAAAGGAGGTTTTCATACAAAAGCTAAGGTTTTGTTGACTTGTCTCTGGTCTCCAGCCTCTTCCAGAGGATGCCATCCCAGAAACGAATCCGCTCCCAATCCCACACCTGACCGGTGAAATCCTGGCCCCTCCGAGATTTCCTCATTGCAGGCAGCAGGAGGCAGAAGTAAATGGGAGAAGCAGTAGCGAGGAGGGGCCGGCAGTCCCAAAGGCTGTGCTGAGCCACCCTCCATCCCACCTGCCCCGTGTGCTGCTTACTGCCCCGGCACCATGTCCGAGTGGGACCGCTCTGTCCTCCTGCTTCACAAGCAATAGCCGGTAACCTACAGTCAGCTGTAGTTTCTTTAAAAGAAGAATTTAACTTGCAGAAAAGCATCTCTTGGAAGAACAGGATGGGGCAGGATTTCGGTGCCTCTCGAGGTCTCCGTGTCACCCAATCTGGATGAGCTGGTAATGCTGGCACATCACTGAAACCTCCTTGCTACTGCTCCTGAGCCTGGCAATGCCAAACCCATAACCACAACGGTTGATACACATGAATAACTCATTTCCTTGCAAAATGCTTTCCCGAGATGATTTCCTGATTTAATTTACCATGGGCTCCCCTTTCTTTGTGTTGCTTCAGGGAGAGCTGGGCTTGCCGGGTCCACCTGGACTGGACGGTGAAAAGGTGCGTCGGGCATGGCTGGATCGAGCGAGACCTTGCAGGAGCCGAGTTAAAAAGGAGTTTACTTGTGTGTCCGTGAAAGCTGTCGCTGTGAAAAGCAAATCTCAGCCTGCCAGGAGCAAGCTCTGCCCTGTAATGTTCAGCTGCTTAATTCTCCTTGAATTAATCGCCCTTTGCCTATGGCCCTGCGCTCAGCTGTGAGCGCGCAGATGCTGCTCGTGGCCACATCTGCCGAGTTAAAGGCGCTCCTTTTACAAGTGGTTCATCAGACACTGTCTCAAATTTTGTCGTAAACCTTCCCAACCCTAAATGGCTGCAGTCCCTGCTACGGCCCAGCTAAATTCTGCTGCGCCCACAAAATTTGGCATATGTAAGTTTTAACGTTAAAACATGTTTTTGTGAGCTCGTGCTGTGATACGGAGAGAAACAGCAGAAAGGCAGAAACGGCTGTTGGGGGGCGGGGGGCATTTAACAGTTTTCTCCTAAGCGAGTTGTTTTCTGTAAACTTCCAGGGTCCCAAAGGAGCGAAGGGTGACCAGGGCAGCACGGGGATCACGGGACAGAAAGGAGAAACAGGAGAAATGGGCTTAGCGGGTCCACCGGTACGTCCCTCTTTCTGTCCCTGTACGTCTGCTGCTTGGTTCTTTAATGTATTGATTTCTGCAAATGCTCAGAATATGGCTGGGTTTGCCGATTTAAGCAATGGCCTGTCCACACCGCGTTACTGCGGAGCTGGAAGATACAAGAGCTTTGAATTTTCTTTGCTAATGATGATGATAACGGCTGATTCAGAAGGTGATCTAAGCCAGTAGCAAGGAGGAGAAAATCTTTTCTCAAAGTCCCCTGGGGATGAACGTGAGCTTTGCTTGAGCCAAGGCTGGAGTTTAGAGGAAGACAAATGTATTTTCTCTCTTGTTTTTGCTTTCCTGGAAGATGCACCACATCAGCGTTACATTTTTATCTTTTAGGGAGCAGAAGGGCCAAAAGGAGACAAAGGAGAAAAAGGAGACACTGGGTCACCGTGTTTGCAGAATAATCACGTAAGATCCTGGCACTATAAAGCCTCTTGCACGATGCGGGGTCAGGCGAAATTGGGGTGTGCAGGCTGGAGCCATCGGTCCCGTATCCATCAGCGCAGCGGAGGGGAGCAAAACCCAACTGTTTGCTACAAGGACTGTCAGATGCATCTAAATGGGGTTTATTTGTTAGGGAAGAACACTTTGCACACTCGGCAGTACAAAGTTACTTTAGATTTTGCATTGATGGTTGAGATATTGGATGCTGCTGTTATGATTACGTTTTGTTCTAAAAACATATTGGGGTCATTGCAGTTTTATAGATTTCTGCATCCTTTTTTCCTTATTCACGCCTTTTGCTTAAAAAAAATAGAAGTGGTGGGTTTTGATAGTCTTTTATTAATGACATGAAAGCTCTAATTTTGTTCTGGTCGGGTTTTTTTGTTTGTTCTTTTGGTTTTTTTAATCAAAAAGGCTGGTTTCCTCCCGTCTGTGCAGAAAATGGCATCATTTTCCATTACATCCATTTTGTGACTGGCAAATACACCGAGTAGCATGGGTCACACCTCTCATTTCAGAGGCGACCTTGATTCGTGTGCTTATTAAGATTCTTTTATTTATAAATCCTACATGCAGCTCTTTGATTAGCAGGTATTTTGATTAAAGTCATTAAATCAGAGGGCATTAAATCATGATTCTGGGCCATGTGAGGTTTCCATTCCCGAACTGTCTTCTCTCTGTGCCCAGCCCCGTTAACGTGCCGTTTCATTCCCTTCTGCAGATCATACCCGAGCCCGGACCCCCCGGACTACCCGGCCCTATGGTAGGACTCTAGAAAGAGGCTTGTGCCATTGAGCATTGCTGCAGATTTGTTATCGCATGTGATTAGTTAAGGACGAGGGTGGTTTGCTCTGTTTAATTGTTGTGGGCTGCTGTGAATCCGGCAAAAAAATCAGGGAAGAGCTACAGCGTTGGGTGCTGTCTTTGGAGAGATGGAAGCAGCTGGATTAGGAAAGTACATCAGCATTTGTGGCACATTTTGCAAATAACGAAGTTGTTCCTTGGGATGGGGAAAAGATAAAACCTTGTGGGATGGGAAAACCTGTTCCCCACTGCAATGGTGTCTGTATTCCCATAAATTTGCCGAAGTCGGTAAGTTTTTTGCCATCAGCTGCAGTGGGAGAGGATGCGGGTGGTGACGATCACACGGAGCATTTTTGATGCAGATGTCTAAGGTGTTTGGTACCTATGGTGCTCCAAAAGGCTGAGGAGCTGTCAAGGGCATCAGGCAGGTCAGGATGCCTCTGATGTGTCCAAGAGGCACTTTGAGAGCTCATGCTTCAAAACCAGGCAGCTTTCCAGGTGGTGTTTATAACCCGGGAAGTGTCCCCAGCCCTGCCCGGGCTCGAAGGGCCGTGGTGGCAGGGTGCCGCCCTCCGGAGCTTGCTGTCACTTGCTTCAGCAAAGCTCTTGCAGTGCTCGCTCCCCAAACCTCGTGTTGCAGAGCTTTATTGTTGCATGTTACGTAAAGCGGTCCTTTTCAGTTCCTCTTCCCCCTGATTTGATGTGGGAGAACCAAATAAACTGCCACCTGTCTTGAAAAGAAATATTTGGCCATTGTCAGCCCATAATTTGAGCAAGAAATGGTTTGGGAAGCAAACTTTGGGGTTTGTTTTTTAAATTCTGGTTTTCAAATGCACCATTGTCTTTCCTGCAGGGTCCTCCAGGAATCCAGGGGCCTAAAGTAAGTCAATAAATTAAATGTCACCCACTGTTTCCAGGCTGCCAGTGCATTATTTACAGGCTCACAAAGGCCTGTCAGCTCTGGGGACTGATTTTTTTTGTCACGGTTTGTGACAACACATCCCTTGGTTGTGCTGTTCAGCAGTTGATGTTTTGGAAAACAAGCCATTTTTCCTTCCAAACACATTTACAATCTTAAATCCTCCTCCAGCATGGAGTCCTGAGGGCCGGTGGCACATGCGAGTCAGGGTTTCCAAACCCACAGGCTTAAACCTGTATTTTCAACTGTTTTCTTATATGGTCCCATCAAGAGGAAAACGTTAACGGCAGCGCGGGTATAAGCATCCCAGAGATGTGGTAGGAGGTGGCTGTCCCAGGCAGAGCTGCCAGGTCTTCTTGGTTGATGCTGTTTCATTTATGCAGGGCTTGGACGGTGCAAAGGGAGAAAAAGGTGACAGCGGTGAGAAGGGGGACCACGGCGACACTGGACCCGCTGTGAGTTGTTTTCCCGTATCTCATTTCTGGCCGTCAACAGAAACCTGCCTCACAGCAACTATCCCAATGCCTTGTTTCTTTTTTCTTTAAGGGTCTCCCAGGTGCTCCAGGGCTCATCGGTTTACCCGGTACCAAAGGAGAGAAGGTAATTATCGGTGTGGGAAAGGAGCAGTGATGCTGTGGTGTAATCCTAAAATAGGGACTGTAAAATCCTGTCGCGGTGGGTCCAGGCAGAACTGCAGAGCTGGGCTTACCAGCACTATCCCGATGCGTGGCCAGGAGCTCCCCTCCCACCCCAGGGGCTGACAGGCGAGCCCGTGCTGTCACAACCGTATTTCACCAACTGGATATAAGTTTGCCTGCAACACCAAACTCAATATGGCATGTCTTAATTTTTATTTTTACAACTGCAGGGAAAGCCAGGGGAGCCAGGATTGGATGTGAGTATGGAAAACATTAATTGTGCCATGTAGAAACATGAACGACATGCATGTAAAGGCCATCAAATTGCTTGAGATTGTCGGAAAAATATGTGGCTAACACTGTATAGACTACTCTCCCTTAAACACAGTGCCCATGGAACGATGTCTGTAGGAAAGGGCTTAATTCACGCCAGTTGCCGGACTACTTGCACTGCACAGTGGTAACTGCTCAGCTAAAGATGCCACGGGGACTTCCCTTTCCAATTGAGAATATTTGTATTGGATTCAGTGAAACAAAAATCTCTAATAGCTGTAATGTTACTGGGGTACGGTAAAGCACTAGCTTTCCCAAGAAATTGCTGACGTACAAAGTCAACAGGAAGAAAATGTCATACTCTTCACCACGGGAGGATGGGTTGATCACTGGAGATTGCTTATGTGGAACTGAGATGCCGGGATGTTCACACACTAAACTTACAAACCTCTTTCCCCCCCCCCCCCCCAAAATTGTCATGATAGGGTTTCCCAGGTCTCAGAGGAGAGAAAGGAGAGAGAAGTGAAAGAGGCGAGAAGGTGAGTGGGTTACAGCTGCAGAGATGCTAGTGGGGGCAGGACTGGTTGCTCTTTTCGGCAGGCAGCGATGCTTGCCCTGGGTGCTGGTTCCCTCTCCAGCCTGGCAGTGTTTCTCAGGTCACTGCTGTAAGGCCTTTTCTATGGCACAAGTATTTGCATGGTCCCAGTGTAGGGCAGGACATGCAGTTAATTCCTACCCACTTGGAAGTGCTTTCTGCAAGTCTGTCCCCACCCCAGCACAACCATTGTGGGGAAATGGAGAAGCCCGACAGCTCCAGGTTGCAAAGAATTGCTAGTTTTGGTTTATAGACCTTGAAAATGGATCCAAGTCAAAGGCTTTGTTACAGGGATCCTTAAATAAAGGGGTGCCCAGCTGGAGGCAGGAGCCCAGCTGAGCGCAGGGCAGTGGCTGGAAGCTGGTGCTCCCACTTACTGTCAGATACCAACCTGGTTTCTAGCAGAAACCGGTCATTTAGTCATTCTGTTATAAAATTATCTATTAAAATATCTCCCCCCAGCTTTAACTGAAGATTTTTCACAGTGATTTAATTACTCAGTTGAGTTTACACTAATGCAAACGTCCCTACTCTGGGTGAGGTGTGGGACTCCGCAAGTGCTGTGCGACTTAAAGCCAAGGTGTTTCCCCACCTGTTCCTGATATTTTCCTGTTGTGCGAACAGGGTGAGCGAGGAATACCGGGGAGAAAAGGCGCCAAAGGGCAGAAGGGGGAACCAGGCCCTCCCGGACTGGATCAGCCTTGTCCTGTGGTACGTCTTTTATTTCACTCATCCTAAGCACGCGTTGCCAGGACTGAAAAGGAGACGCAGCTTTGCAGCCAGGGAAAGGGAGGGAGGATTTGGTAGTTCTTTATTTTGCAGTAAATCAGAGCAGATGGTTATTGTTTTCTCACTTTTCTTAATGGTTTGTTTTATCTGCACTGCTGGAAGTTCACTGCTCGCTGTAAGGGCTCCTCACTGGCCAGATGGGAGCAAGCCACAGCAGTAAAAATAAAGAATCTTTGTGTAAAAACCTTCTTATTGTAGTTGGGAACAATGGGCTTCAGTAATGCTCTTCGGGAGATAGCATGCCCTGGTGAAGCTGCTGGCCTGGCTTTTGAGTACATTTGAAATCAGGGAGTAACTCAATGCAGTGGATAGGAGGCGATTTGAAAATAAGGTCAGCTCCATCCCTTCATCTCCGCAAACCGAGCGAGGGATGAGCCTGGCTCTAGCTCTCCCGCGTGGGGAAGTGGGTTGGAGTTGATAGCATCTTAGTACTGCCAAAGATAAGTGATGTAGGAGCTGGAGCTCCCCAGGCTGCCAAGAAGTGCCTCTTGGCACCTGAGAGAAGAGACCTCCCCGTGTTTCTCCACCTGAGATAGCAGCTCGTGGCTCAGATCTGTCCCTTCTCAGACACGTCCCGGGCCACCGCTGTGCAGCGTGTACACAAAGAGGCTTTCCAGGAAACCTCCTGGGTGTTTGAGCCCGACGAAGGTGGATCTCCCATGTCCACTTCCAGAACCTCTCATTCCTCTGCTAGGGCTCAGGAAAAAAAAAAAAAAATCTATACTGGTTTATAAGAAGTTATTTGGCCTGGTAAAATCTACCTCCTTTTCATTACTATTTTTCATATGACTAAAACCAGTGAGATCTTTTCCCTAAAATGCTTTGAGGCTGCAGGATGAAAGTGTGATTCATATCAACTATTGAACTAAAACTACTTAAATGTAGCTGTTAGCCCCTAGTTCAGCTGCACCTAACTAGTAGTGCCAGGTACCTGCTCCAACATGCTCCAAAAAACTCGTTTCTTTTCTAAATGTGTGACTTCTCACCCCACCAGCACAGCTATGGCAATCGAAGCTGTTGTATAGCTCCACTATACCAGCAAAAAGCTCCTTCGGTCAATATGCTTTATTTTGCTTGGAGATTGAATGTGAACTACAATTAATTTTTTTGTTTCTGATGATCACCTTTCCTCCCTCAACATGCTGGATGATTTAACCCTCATCTTTTTCACTGCGCTGTTACAAACGTGAATCTCTGGTTTGTGTATAGAAGATCTTTCCCAGATGACAGACTCTACGTGTCTGTGAATTCCCTACCATAAAACCACTCTGCTGACTTGCTGTGTCATCAGAAATGGAGGTGTAAAGTTCTGGACCCATCCTCCTCCGCTGAAACGCGGGAATCTGAGTAACTCCCGTGCCCTTTATCATTCTCAACAAGCAGTTATTTTTTCAAACAGGGAGATCATAGCATTGCAGGCAGCAAAAGGGACCCAGGTTTACCAGGCCTGGATGGGGTGAGCGTGCCCTGCTCTTTGGTACAGTATTTGCTCTCTTTCTTTCTTGCATGGCTTGTGTGTGTTTCTGCTGTGGCCAAGCCCTGTCCCGAGGAGCGAATCCCTCCAGGGAGAGGAAGGACACAAGGCAGCAGAGCTGGAACAAGATGTTTCACTTTGGCATTCGGGGAAGGATGCCAATGTGTTGTGCCTTCTTCCTCTCAGTTAAAATGACTTTAGATAAGGCATGTAAGCAATGGGAGATCACGTAGGGGATGCCTGCCCTTTCTGATAACAGATGCTAAAAATTAGTTCTGGTTTCTCTCAGCACCTCTGGCCCAGTTTGGTTTGGTTCCCCTCGCGCCTGTGCTGCTGCAGCCCTGTGGGTCTGATTCCCAGCTGGGTTTTGAAAAGCTTTCCTCAAATGAACGGCCAGTTCTGCAGAGCAGGGGTCACCAGCACTCGGGGCATCAGAAGGGCACTTGCTGTGTCAGCACATAGCTCTGCCCCGCAGAACTCAGGTTGAAGTCCAACAGTTATGCAGGAAGGTTCGTGCTCAGCTCCCCGAAAGGGCTCTGCACGACTAGCTAAAAGAGGTCATTGTTTTATTTTCATTTTTTTAACCACAGAAAATGCTGCATGTTAGATGATTTGCAGTTGTCTTCAGAGAAACAAAAGGCCAGTAAGCTGTCTCTCTTTCAAAAAGTTAAATTACTTTCATATGTCTCAAAGAAACCAATTACTAGCAGCAGGCCTGCTTCAACTCTTCATATTTACTCCCCAGAGATGTTGTATTTACCAAGTATCTCCCATCTTAACTATATAGAAAACACAAGACCTATCTGTATTGAAGGCATTGTAAACTGCAGTAGGCGATTTCTCCAATATGTAACTACTACATGACTAGTTAGTAAAGCACTTGCACATCTTCCCACTTATGTAGGTGAGGGTTAGCTGCATGTTGGCTTGGGAGCGTTGTCTTTGGTCTCCACCCCACCATGCGGTGGAGGCTTGCTGGGTTCTCGGCGATGGCTTTCAGTCCAGGAGCATGAGCATGAGCCTTACACGCAGGTTGCAAAGCTCTTTTTAAGTTGACAAGTCATTTTGGAATCACTCGAGTGAAACATGGTAGAAAGGCGTGCAGTTTTATGCTGGCCAAAATAAGTATTTTGAGTGCACAGGAAGGACAAAAAGCCCAGGGCAGAAATCAACGCTGTGACCATCGGTGTTAGGATGCGCTTTAACAGCAGGTCAGGGTCTTTCTAGGTCAAACAACTCCTCTGCACCTTGTCCCCTTTACCCTTCACCCCCAGACAACTCTGGCAAATGTGCAAGTTGCACTTTTTTTTATCAATAGTTATGGACCAAAATATTGAGTGGTGTCAGCAGAAAAATGTGTATGTTTTCTAACGAACGTTATAGGAAAGCATGTGAAAATAATTTGACCTGTTACACTCTGAGTAGCTGGAGAGGGTAACCTTACTTCACTGCATCTGTTTTATTGGGCATAGGCTATTTTACATATAAAATCAATACAGAATACAAAAAATGTGATGACTGACATTTACAGTAAAAAATGTAAAAATGCGTTTTGACCTATATTTGCACTAGCAGTGATCTCCGCTGCGTACGCATCCTCGTGGCTTCCCACCCCTAGTTAATTTGGAGGTGGCTCTGAGGGAAGGGTCAGTGCATGTGTGCTCTCTGTAGCTCTACATGCAGAAATTCATGCAATCAGAGATCCAAGAGCCTTAAAAAAATCCAGCATCAGAAAAGGCAGCTGAAGTCTGCTATTTCTTCTAAAGTATCTTGAAAGAATTGGTCATACATAGTCCATGCCTCTTCTAAGGGGCTCCTTCCTTTTCAGTGTTTTCCTCCTGGTAAGTAAGCTCTTCTGGCTTTCTGATTTCTGTGTGTTTCTTGTATCTCCATCAGAAAAAGACAAATATTTTCACTCCCTTTGCATAGTCCACAACTCATCCTATTTCAATCAGTTCAGCAACTCAAGATTTCTTAAAGAAACTAAGTACTGCAGGATCGAATTTAACACAATTAGGATATCATCCAGAAAAAAAAAAAATTACACCACTGCCCCCAAACTGAAAAGCGCATATTAACAAAAAAATACATTTCCACATCATGCTTTCCATAGATATGATTGCAAAAAACACTACCTTACAAAGCAGATTATGAAGCTAATTAACTGTAGTTCCAAATTTTTATATTTGTTCACATTTTCTTTTTTCGTTTAAAGGAAAAAGAAAGTGTAGTTTGTTGTTGTTTTTTTTTTACCCTGGGGTGTATTCAATTTTGTGTTGTGTGTGACACACGGATTACATTGCCTGCATATTTATTTTTGTGCATATACAGTAAATGGGTTTTGCATGGTAATTAACGGTGCTGCTAAACCTTTCATCATTGTGAAGACTGAGCTTCAGGTTTTTGGGCCTGACACTTAAGTCACTGTCAACAGAAATTAAGTCTGTAAATTCAATTTTGCAGGGACCAGACGGACTGCCAGTAGCAGGATGTTGGCATAAGGTACAGTAATAATAATAATTGTATATCCTTGAGCAGGTCCTGAGTAATTTTGTTTGCTGCATGGTGATTGTTTGCACTGCTGCACATCCTTTAAGCAACAGGTTATATGCCTGGCAGACATAACGTCATGCCTTGGGAGAACAGGATTCCATCTAGCTTCATGTCTTGTTCCCCACAGCTGTAGACTGGTGCTAGGAACACCGCTCCAAAAACTGGCTAGGCATGAAAAATCATTCTCGTTAATATTGTTGGTAGCAATGCCTTTTTTCAGGCTTGCTCAGGCTAGGCTTTTATTATGGCCCAGGCAGTTTAGGAACCACTCGTGTAAAGACTGTGCACCACTCTGCAAAATGTGCTCGTGTGACTTAGCCCATATCCTCTAGCTGAGACTTTTACAGTGGGTTACCTCTTTGTCGCAGAGTTACAACACATTTATTTCCAAACAAAGACTTTTCTGCCGTTGTTATTATAATCCACAACCACTCCGCTGCTTCAGGGCTCGAATCAGTAAATCTGGGTGGAGGTTGTCAGGTAATTTGTACCGTCTCGCGCCCCCAGAAGAGCCGGGGGTTTTAAGTGCTAAAGGCAGCCTGGGAGAATAAGGAGAGACGTGTCCCCCCGTAAGATGAGGATTTGATCCAGACTTGTAGGAGGATGCTGTAATCTCATTCTCCAACAAGGGTATGACACTGGAGCTGATTGGAATTACTAACCCAGTTTCAGACATGTGGTATGTGGACACAGTTTGAGTTAATAGCAAGCATGTTACTAACTAGTTGCAAACTCTCGGTTAGAATGTGAGCACGCCCTTAGCATATGAAAGTTTTTAATTCTGTGGTAAGTCGTTTGGATGTACTGTTAAAAGAAATCTGAATGCCAATCCTTATAATATTAACAATAAGATTAGTAAGTGTAATGAATGGAGCATTTCTCTTTGATTAAAATGTTTGTCTGTGTGTTCTTTTTCAGTGATCTCTAAGCATGAAGCACAATATGTAAATAATGTGATATATTTTGATCTTTTTAATTTTTGTATAAAAAAAGGAAAAAAAAAACTTTCAACAGTAATATATTGACCTTTTTTTATACTGGATTCTGTCATTTATGGACTTTGAAAATATTGTAAAGCTCCCAAACCCGTAAGATACGCATGATAACATCAGGATTTGATAAAGGTACCAATGACAGTAGCTGGGAATGAACAGTATTCACTGCTAATGTTGCTGCCTGAACTAACAGTACTGAGACAGCGTGTTGCCTAGTGTGCCTTATCGCATGAAGGAGGGAGAAATCCCTATCCTAATTTCGCTCTCAACTCTGTATTTGCATTGCACATGCACATTAAAAGGGTGAAAAAAACTGGCTGAAAACAAAGAAGAACAAAAGGATGCAGCCCTAGAAATGAAAGAAGCTGCTGTATACCATCTGGTCAAACAAGAGAAGGACTTGCAACGTGCAGAGGAAACAAAGCCAAGCTCCGTTCGTTGCTACCTGCTGTTGATATGATGGAAATAGCAATTCTTTGGCTAAACAGAACAACATTGACTACCTGTGGTTATTTCCACTACTATCAAGGAAAGGTTGTTTTTTTTTTTTTCTCAAGAGGAAGCACGTCTGGGTCCTGTTCTGGGGTCTGTGGCTGAAGATGTGCAAGCGCTTTGTTACTGTGGAACCCAAATTCCCCAAGAAACATCCACTGCAGAATTTCAGAACACAAAAACCTAGTAATACTTTCAGTGTAGAGAGTTGCAGGACAGGGAGGGCTCTGCTGAAGTCTTTTCTTAAACAACAGAGCACATAATGTTGCTGTTGGGGTTCCCAAAACTTGGGAGCTTGGAGTATTTAGTTGTCTTGGTTTGTAGGGTTCAGTTGCGTTTTGATTTTTCTTGGTTTACGTGGTTTTAATTGTAAACTCTGTAACTCTGCACAATCCTCTTGTCCTCTTCCTTCTCTCCCATTTTTCGGTCTCTTTCTTTAAATTATCTTATCTCAGGCACATCCCATGCAGAGCAGGGTAATGAATAAAAGGAGGATTATGATTCTGATATCTGCATATGGCATTAAGTGAGATCAATTAAAAATTTGCAACCTATTCCACTGTTCACATTTTTAAAGACGTTGAAAAAAACAGAGACTGTGTAGTAAAGAGCCATAAAAAATTATTTCAGGGAGGAAGAAAATGGCTTACAGCCGAGTCTGTTCAGCTTAGGATGAAGATCAAGAGGCAATCAGATTCCTTTACAGGGAGGAGATACTTTGGAGTAGTAAGTTCTTAAACTGAACAGAGAAAGATGTACAAATATCCGCCCAATGGGTAGAAGCTGAAGCGACACAAAATCAAATAAAGTAAGCCATGGATTTTTTAATGGTGAGACTAGTTAATCCTAACCAGACCAGTGATGTAATCCCCATCGCTTTAATGCCTTTTTGATTTAACAGATCATTTCTGGAGGAAATACTTTAGCCCAATACAAGTTGCTAGGCTCTGTGTAGGAGTCCTAGGTGAAATTAAGAGCCTGACCACGATATCAAACCAGATATCATCAGGGCTTTTTGTGGCCTTGGTCTTAGAGAATACAGAAGGGGGTCATTTTTGGTGCATTGAGTAGATCCGAACCCTCTGTCAGATCCTTGTTCCACTGCGTCTCTTACGGCAGCTACTGCCAGAGAGGACTTGAGAGAGGGATGCGACCGTCCAGGGGCAATCTGCCCCGTACAAGCTGACCTAGCGCTAAGGTAGTTCTTGCTCCAATATTCTGAAGAACAGTAGGAACATGCTCAGTGCTCCACACAGGTAGGGTGACGTTTGACTGATGTCTGTGAGTTATCTGTGACTGGGTCCTAGGTGTCCTTGAGCTTATCCTTTTAGTCAGCTGGGAGCATTTGTTATCTGCTGGTAAATGCTGAAATGGCCATCTAGCTTGGTAGATGCGGACACAAGACTTATGGCTGTAGGCAGTGAACTTTTGTTATGTGTCTTTGTTAGCTGCTTAGGGTCTACATCTACACATTGCTTGCTTTGTGGCTATACTTTGCATCTTTACCAGTTACTGACCATTTTCTTGGTCACCATATAGATTAAATCCATGTAAATGCAGATCAACTAACAAATCAAGAAACAAGAATTATGTAACTCAAAACAGCAACAAAAATGCATTTTATTTACTTCCATTTCATGTTGTTAGCTATCACTTTTGGTATAGGGGTTTTTAAAGGCATAAGGAGCAGCTGAACAAGCTCCCACTGGCTTTTTAGTGCTTTTGAAAAACCCCTTTACTGTCCCAAATTAAAGCTAAAAATCTTCTTCTGTGGAAGGCTGAAGGTAAATCTCTCATTGATGTAACCGGGAAGAAGATCTGTAATTGTTCCCTTAATGTACAGTTGCTCTTCCCATCTCCCCCAGTCATCTCCAACTAAAAGCAACTCACTACTCCAAACCACACTGTGGGCTTCTACACTCAAATTCCTGCACGTGTCCTGTTCATGGAACCTCTATGGATATCAATGAGAGTTCAGTCCCCAGAATGACTGCAGAAAGCACAAGAATCTGGAAGTGTCCACAAACAATCTACAATGCAGATAGAAAAGTCTTGTTTTACATACGCTGGCAAAAACTAAACAGCTTTCTATCTAGCTCCTACTTGAAGAAGTTTGATATCACTGAAGCTACAAGACAAGCTAACCTCCAAAGCTTATGAAATTATATTAAAATTTGTATTTTCTCTGAGGAAATACCCCGAAGTCCTATTATCTTCAGGTAAACAAGTCAGTATTCCGTCTTCAACTTGTGGAATATCCAGTGCTTGTAGGCATCAACTGTGACCACTGCCAGGCCTGCAAAACATTGATACAGAATACCAGAATAGTGCTTTACCTATTGCTCTAATCGCTCTGCATGGCAGCCGTCCCCCTCCCAACACAGAGCCTCTGCTGCCACAGAACCCAAGACATTTGTTCATAAAGGAGGAAGAGAGCTCATTTTGAATCGAATAAACCTCTTAACCGGGGTTGTTGTTCTCCATCCTTGACGCAGAGCCTGACCACTCACGGCGTTTCCATGCCAGTCAAGGAGGAAGGCTAGAATTATCTTCCTAGCACAGGACGGCGGCTGGTATCCATACCCATCAGCGCTACCACCTCAGCTGCCAAACCTTTTAGTGATCATCTTCGAAAATTCCCAGGCAAATGCCCTCTCTGCATTGGTTTATTCTGCATCTCAAATATGGTGAGTCCAGCACGTGCAAAGAAGATCCATCTATGCACCTGCAGCAAGTCTGGTATGTTGAGGACGTGTGACTTACTGCACACGTACAGATCGGCAGCCTGTGTGTAGTAGCTTCTCTGGACTTCTGCCGCTGTCATTTCCATTAGAAATGCTGGCAGGTACGGATCCTGCTGTATACAGTGCCTATTGCCACTTCAGCTACGAGGAACTAACCAGTAAATCCCCGAGGATCTGCTGGTGGTAGGTCTACTCTGCCAACCCCTTCCATCGCCAAAGCAGCTGAGAGCTGTGGAAAGCAGAGCTCCTGGGAACAGAGCGAGGTACAGATCCCCGTGCAAGGCTGCTGCAGGAGGCTGCGGCTGTGAGCTGCACTTGAAGTCCTTCCCGGTCCTCAGCCGAGATGGGTGCATTTGGCCTTTATATTCTGAACTCAGTGTTCCTTATCGATTGTATCATGCAGATCAACAGACTGTATTAGAGGAACTGTTGACTTTTGGATCGATTGCACAGAGTCTAAGAGGCAATCTGTTTAGATTTCCATGTGCTTTCCAAACACACATATTTAGAAGAGTAGGTTGTTAAATGATAAATTGTTTCAGAGCAGTCATGCTCTTATTGGGAAGAGTTAAAAAAAGATGTGCTTTGCTCAGCAAATTCGTGCCAGATCAGTTGATTATTTTCTCCTTCCATATGAAAATGTTTATGTGGGTCTTTTTGAATACTTTCAGTTTGCAAATAGCTCACAAAGATAAATTTTACTTCTAGGTAGTACTGGTAGTCTCACTCAGTAATTATTTCAACCTCTCACAAAGCGTAGTGCCTTTTTCTCCAGGAAACCCCTCTTTTCCTTTTTTTTTTTTTTTGCCCCTTCTGATTTGAGAGAATGTAAGATTGTTTTACAGGAATTCAGAAATGCAGCTTAATGTTACCAATAGATGTCAGTAGCAATAAAGATGATTGACAGAGAGGCTGCTAATGCTTATGAAATGTAGGTCAGTGAGACTGAGCAATTGATTTATCTTGATCGCTAAAATGTTTAATATGTTAGCTTCATGGATTCATCCATAGACATTTTGGATAACACACTTAAGTTACTAATCTTGGGGGAATCTGAAGCCTAGCCAAATTTGTGTTTTATCTTTTGTTTTCTAGTCCACAAAACAAAATTCCTTAGTCTAATTTAACCAACCATGAAAGCATGGTGATTTCCATTATGTTAAGATAACCACGTCTGCCTGCTGCCCAGGAGCAGAGGACAAGCAGCTTTCCTTAAGGCTTGTTCTGTTTAAAATTGTAGCTAATGACCATCTTTCCATTTACTACCAACATCCTCTAACATGCTGTAGCCTAATCAATTTTGGGAGCAAAGTTCCCAAACTGAGTCCTAAGGGCACAAGAACTCACTTGAACCCCCTACAAAGTTTTTCAGCTACAAAGCTCTGCAGGCAGGGCTACCTTGCCACAAGACACGGCAAATGCATTATGTGACTAACGCTAGAGCTGCTGCTCGCTGTGGTTGTGGCGCTTGTGTCCCGGCCCCTGGTGCTCCAGGACTGGTGATGCTGCACCCAACTGTAAGCCAGGGGAGAGCTCCCTAAAGCTTCTGGGGGGAATGGATTTTGGGGGGAAGGGAACGTGGCCAAATAACCCCCATGTCTGTAACTTCAGTTCAGTGCTGAAAGCTTGCTGGCAGCTCGAGAGGCCCCTTGCCAGAGCATGAACCTGATGATTTGGCCTGTGCTGATGGGGGCAGGTGAGATTTAATTAGAGTTTTGCAGCTGAATCAGGGGCTTGGCCAGTGAGTTCAGGAATATTTCTCTGGGTTATAAAACAGGGGGCAGAGAAAACCTAGTCTGACTCCAAACTGACACTGTTTCCAAGCCTTAATGCACTGGGATTTTAGTTTTAAAAAAAAAAAAAAATCAAGACATTGCCATATGCTTCGTTTTATTCTCATGGGGGGAGTCACCTTTCTTGTATACACTGCTTCTAACACTTGCTGTATATATAATGGTGATGAATTTATTTCCGTATGGATTTTTCTCCTGTGTATTTAAAAATAAGAATGTTTCTTCTAACAATAAGAGACTTTCTGATGTGTTTTCTTTTTAGGAAACCAATAGATGAAATATTTAGCTGAGCTTTTGTCTTCTGTCATTTCATAAATTCAGCATTTGAAATCCTTAAGCAAACCAGCAGAACACGTGTGAGGTTTCAGCAGTTCAAGACATCCTATGCAATGATGAAAAGCAATCACGGAGAATGACACAGGTCATTACCCGTGGTTTTAAGACTGTTACAATAACCCACTACCCAGGAAGTGTGTTTGTGGTGACCAAGGCTTTCATGCCAGAAAGCCTGTGTTCTAGTGTGGCTACTTTCTTCTTCTCCCCCCACATGCAAGCTCAGTGTCCCATTTCAGCTGCTGTAACTGAGCACAACTGCGCTGGCTGCAACAGCGCTGAACTAGATTACACCAGCAAAGATTTCAGTCTGCAGTGTTTACTATCTCGCCAGCCCACAGCTCAGAATGAATCTGTGAATTTTTATATGTAGCACATGGTTTTGCAATCTGCCAAATAGAGCAGACTCTTGGGCCAGAATGAAAGAACTCACCCATTGGTAATGCATAGCTTAATTAAAATATTAAGATGCCAGAAATTTCCAGCTTTTATCATAATGGTAAATAACCATCCTTGGTCAATATAACTGTGCCTCATTAGCTTGTAAATGTAGTATGTATTATGAAGGAGTATTAGAGCGTAGGTTTCCCAGTCATTGAATACTGATTTAATGCTGCCCTCTAGAGGAGATCTTTTCTTAATAGAAACAAATTTTATGCCAAGACAAATTTTATGCAAATTTTATGCCGTGACACTGTCCCTTAATTGACAGCACACATAGGGATGGGCACACCTTTTGCATAACTATATGGTTTGAACAGATATTTGTAAAACAGGAGCACATAAATAGAAATCTTTCATCTTTTTTCCAAATCTGATATTTCTTTCTTGGGAAATACCATCATATTCTTACTTCTTTTGGTTTTTTTTAGTCCCACTGTTGCCCAGACAATTTAAAGCGTTATACAAATAAAATCTATCTGTAGTAGGTTACCTGTCAAGTTTCCATTTTTAAATTATAGAGCATGGAAGCTTTGAATTATTTTCTTTACAGACAACAGATTTATACTTAAGATATGCAAAAATATTAATAACAACAAAAGGTAAAAATGTAAAAATTTAAATGTCCCCAAACCACTTATCCTGGACAAATATTGTAGGTATCTGGCTGAATTCAGATCAGTAAGTTTGGTTCCAACTTGCACTAGCATAGCTAGGAGTGTCCTCAGTAGGTGTCCAAGGGTGGAGTAAAACCTTGGTACTGCTTTATTTCATTTGAAGCTCCTAAGTTTTACCTGTTAAGTATCTGCTGATGTGCTTAGTAGCACAGCCAGCCTTCCAGTTGTTTAACCAGGAAGATTTTCAAGTGAGAGGTGAAGTATTTGGATAGATTTCAAGAGGCCTAAGACACTTCAGCTTGCGAAGGCAATCACTGTGGCATATACTGACCTTGGCAACCTTACAGGACAGCATTTATGCAAGAATATTTCTTGGACCCTTTTGCAATAGTGTTGGGTTTTTTTGGTGTTGGTTTTTTTTTTTTTTTTTTTAAAAGAGGAAGAAAATATCTGGTCGCTGTAGTTAGTCCAGTCTCACTGTCATTTACTGGAGTCACCTGCCTTTTAATTGTGTCCCTAGCACTGCAGTGAACCTGACCGTAATTAGTACAGTTTGAAATACTTCACAGCTCCACTTTGGGGAATCTATTGCAGACTGAAGCAAACCAGTGAGTAAAAAAATCCATCTCCTAAACTTTTGTCTTCCTTGATTATCATTTATATTTGTAAGCTAAAAATTACTTCTAGTATTTTCACGTCCCCAGGTGAACTACTGCAACTTTTCCATATGCTTGTGTACCATTAGATGGCACAACAAAAGGGATGTCTAACTATTGTGTAATCTGCAGCTAAAGTAAGTGCCGAAAACCTGTTACTTAGAAATGAATGGAAGAAGGACTTAATAGATTGTATGACTCTATACTACTGTAGAGAGCCTGGGGGAAAACCACAGGAAAGCTGGGAAACATAAGTTTTCAATGCATAGGAAGTGGCATTATTGACAACAGAGTGGAATAAAAAATACATTATTAACATCTGCCGTTTCCCTGCGTCTTAGGACAACAATCAATCCCTGTTCGCTAAGTTCTGGTAGAAGTTGCCTCACAGTTGCGCAGTTTCATGGAACAGTCAGCTCACTTGTGTGTCTGTGTGTGGTTTCTTATATAATGTAGATATTAATGAACAGAAACTTAAACTGGAGATGTCCCAGGTATCTGTAAATGACACTAATACCACTTGCTGCTTTTTTATATGCTGTTAAACACTGTGTTGTATGCGTAACTTTGAAAAGTGCATTTTACATAATGTTATTAAGTATAGGTGGGTGCATATCAAACGTGCATTTCTGCAATTACATTAAAAAATTAGGATCTGGTTTTGCAAAGCAAAAGCACCCATGTTACCCACTGAATTTCCAAATTAAGCGGAAGAGGTAGTAAATTGCCATCAGCTAAAATGAAACTTGGAGTCCTGTTGTGTTTGCTGGTTAGTTTCATAGACAGAGTGCAGTTTTATAGACAATTTCATAACGTAGCAACTTTTTGCGCTAGAATTTGGGGTTCTTTTTTCTGGTATCTTAAAAAAACAATCAAAAATATTCAATATGATGAATGTTCAGCACAAAATACCACAGTCAAAACTGAAAGCCACCTGCTCTGTTGCATTACATTACTTTGGACATAGAAATACTTTAAAACTGGCATGTATGCTAGCATTTCTGAAACAACATAATTTGAGAAACTATACCTGCTCGTATTTAAAATCTAAATGAAAATCTCACTTATTTGTATACAGTTTAGAAAAATACACGCAATCTGTGCTTTATCTGTCCATATTTGTTTTGAAATGATGCTGATAGGGCTTAATCCTCTACCATGTTATGCAAGTGTCCCTTATTTATGTGAGTGGTTGCATCACTCCAGTAAGGCTGTTCAGAGGAGAAAGGGCTATTTGCCTGTGTGTGCAGTTTGGACACCTTGCGAAAATTAGTTTTGTTTTGAAGGTATTTACATGGTATTTTATACAAAGCTGACTAAATCTCTGTAAAATGTATCATCTTTAAAAAGAAATATATCTAGATATTAAAAATACAGAAAATGTACTTAACATCTCTATTTGCAAACTTTGTGATTTTTCATCATGTATGTGCCATGAAAAGTATTTTATTTACTCATTTCTCTGGGGAACAACTACTTTAAAAATGAAGGCATTAACAACAGTATTTCTTATCCATTGTTTTATCATGTTAAAATGCTATTAATTAGTATTGCATCATGTATTTCTAGTTTAAAGCTGTAATGGACAGTACATTAGCTTGAGACCTCAACAGATTTTTTTTCTTGTGCTTTCTGTAATAAAAGCAAGACTAGATTTTAAAAAAACGGTCTCTCTGTACAGATTGCTTTTACAATTGTGTGAATATGTATAATGAACTCTGCATTTATAACCAAGAATAAACTTTCCAAATTGTAAATGTTCAGGTTGTTATTATAAATAGCTTCTAAATATCTTAACCAGACGAGAGTTCAAATAAAGATTAACAGCCATTATTAACTTTTCCTCCACTGTCTTTTGTTACTTAAAACCTGACTTTTAGGCAACTGAGTTTGACTTCCTAAGTTCAATCTAACTTTAAGTGCATAGCAATTTGGGTTTGGATTCTCCGTATTACACAAAATTTAAATTGCTCCTGTGTTTATCAAATAACTGCAACTAGAGACAATTATTGGTGGCTATATCTAGTCAGCAACAAAGTCTGCCAAGTGTGTAGTTTTAAAAGGGTCTGCTCTATTTTCTAGAGTCTTCTTAACAAATGTTGTCAGTTTAAAACAAAAGAATGTGAACATACTTGGAAGGAAAAAAAATCTGCCATCTTTTAGAATGAAGCTTGATAAGTTTATGAACGCAGTTATGGGATACAACACTCGCAGTGGCAGAGGACTCAACCCATCCCAGAACAACCTTTCTGGTTCTTCATCTTCCTATTTTTCTTTAAGTAATTCCAATCAAACAGGAACAGAGGAATGACCATTCTAATCTGACAATAGCATTTCCTCTTTTAATCCTAACTATTGTCTATCCTATGGTTGCCTCTTCAGTAGTCAGTCAGGTCTACCTGTCTGTCACTGATCAAACACAAGAGTACAATATAAATGGTTTGTTTTTACTTTTGCTTAAATAGTGAAGTACGTGTTGAACAATTAATACTGTTGTAATACCTAGGCTACCACCTCAAATTATTTTCAACTGTAAAAGAAACTTCCTCGATATGTAAGTATTTCAAAAGAGAGTGAGTATTATGATACAGCTGTAATAATGATCCAGCAGAGCCCTCAAAAACATGTTATTACCTCTGAGGTGCCTGGTAACCAAGTGGGATCTGGGGCCATATGCCACCACCAGTGGTGTAACACCACGAGGTATAGTTTCCACACGAGCTGCCAGCAGCCTTGCAGGACCCCAGTGGGATGCAGCCTCTCCCCGATTTGTGCCATGGGACCTCAGAGATGAAGTCACCACTCCTGATGCTGTAAGTAAAGAGTCCAGCCTCACAGCCGGAGGAGCCTGAAAGCACTGGTGAGTTACTGTTCTACTCCTTGTGAAATCAGCTTGCCTAAAGCTGTTTTGGATGTTATTTGGGGAGGGGCCGGGCTCTACGATAAGGGAGGTGCACAGTTACAGTACTGCTAGAGCAGACACACGTGCAATGCCTGTCTCCTTGTGCAGCTTCTGCTAAACGTCACGGTAAGGCACTTCTTCCCGCAGCTGGGAATCCGGCACCCCAGTTACACCGCTTGCCACCCCGCAGAAGGCAGCACCGGCTCTCGGGGGCAGCGCTGCGCCAGTAGCCCGGCGCGGCCCGCAGGGGGCGCCGCGGTGGCGGGGCGGGGCGGGCCCCTCCCCGGCCCGGCCCGCCCTCCGAGGCGGGGGGCGGCACCTCCCCGGCCCGGGCCCCGCCGAGGCGGCGAGAGCGGCCATGAGGCCGGCGCAGCGCTCCCGGCAGGAGACCCTGGCCCTGCGGCAGCAGCTCATCGGGTAAGTGCCGCGGACCGGGAGGCGCCACCGCCGCCGCCCCTCGGGCCGGGAGAGCGTCTGCCGCCGGGCCGCCCGTCCCGCCGCGGGGCGCCTGACGTGGCTGCAGGGCCGTGTCCCGCCGGCCCCGGCCCTGCGGGCGCCACCGACCGCAGCCCGGCCTCGGCCCCGGGCTGGGAGCGGGCGCCGCGGGGCCCCGCTGCCCCGGCGGGCGGCCCTGCTCGCCGGCTGCTCTCGTCCCCCCCCGGGGCAGCCAGCGCGGCTGCCGGCACGCGTCCCCCTGCACGTCGGCGGCGGCGTGTTCTGGCTGCTCCGAGCCCGGCCCTCGGCCGCCGCGATCGCTCCCGGGGCTAAAGCAACCGAGTTCCTCCCATAGATTTAAACTAGCAACGTCGCGGAGAAAGTAAGTCGGTGCTGTTAGCGTGCAAAGTCTGATTTTACTGGTGTAATTAACAGTAATTAGCATTTCTGAAGGAGGGGGGGTTACGAAACTGAAGTATAAAACCTGTCTGATGTCTAGCGCGCCTGTTTAAACTTTAAACTGCTTAGAAAGCGTTTCCTGTGAGCTCAGCCGAGGGCGGGAGGTGGAGCTGAACTAACCCACCTGCAGGACTGCTGGAGGCTCGGCAGTGGTACTGCCAGGCGATGCTGGGCTAGGCAGAGGTTCTCGCTGGCCTAGGGTTATAGCCTGCCTTTCAGAAAACTTCATTACACCAAAAACATGATAGAATTAACAACGTATGTCTGCCCAGTTTGATAGACAGTACGAGACTCAGTTCCAAACTTCCGATTACCTCTGTTGCTTCAACTGACCTAAAAAATTCTTAGTTCTGTAGACTGCTACCAGGAATGGCAGCGGAACTGTTATATTTAACTGTGGGAATGCCTTCATATTGTGCCTTACATATATTCAAAAACAAGGCCACTTTAATCTTTATATGTTTTATGAATCCAGAAGTTAGGCTGAAAGTAAACACTGGAATTAGAATTGTGCCAGTTACGCACACCTGAAGAATACCACTCCATGTATTTAATCCTTCTGTAACTGATCTGCCCTGCCACTGGGAACAAAGACCCAGCCTCTGTAAGTGCTTTCTTAGCATCTGTTGAACAATTAGGACAAGCTTACAAAAAACCTGACTGTTTTACCATTCTATTGCCAGCTCACACAGAAAGTATAGGATTCCTGTAGGGGAGCAGTTTCTCCTTTTATCATTGTCTTTTTTTGTTCATTTGACAATGATTTTGTATGTACGGTCAAATTATTTTATTTTTGTATAAGCAATCTTTTACGAAATGAAGCATGAAATTTTGGTATTGCCCTTCAGAGTCAAATCTCTGCAACTCCTACTTAGGCAGATGTGTTTCAATTTTACTTGTTTGGCACTTTATTTAAAAAGTGAAACAAAACAAACGCACTTAAGTAGACCCAGCCTTATAAAATCACTCAAGGTTTCAGCTAAGGTTAGTGAAGCTTTATACAGATGTAACAATTACCCGCACCATACTTTCTGGAAAATCAGGACCTTAGCAAGAATAGTAAGAATATAATAAAAACAATCACAAGGTAAGAGACACCAGGGAGGGTTTCAAGAACATGAAGGGTAGACAGACAGTAAGGAACCGCAGTTAAGATCAGATGAAACTACAGAGCTAAGTCCTATCTGTGTGCTGCGGGGCTAGATTTCCTAGTGAAGGATTTTCAGTTCTGGAGCATGTTTTTTCCCTGCAAGTCTAACAACATTTGACTTGATTTAGAGCACAAGGCCTGTTCTCTTCCCCATCCCGAGCTTTGTTTTAGGGGCCAGAAGTAGGATGACAGCATGTGCCAGCAAACCGGGGAAATGTCTTTCTCTTCATTAACTGACTGCACTGAAAATACTACCAGCAGAATAAACTATGCGACTTTTAGCATTCACTAAGATTCATTCTGCTTTCTGATGCTTTTCACAGCTCTTCTTGCAAGCTTTTTTTTTCTAATGATCCGGTGAAGATCATAAAGGCAAAAGGCCAGTATATGTATGATGAGAATGGAAGACAATACCTTGACTGCATCAATAATGTTGCTCATGGTAAGTTAAAAGTCATGTTATTTGATACCATGTTTTTCTAAGCAGAACAAGGAACAATCAGTACTTTTTACCACTGTTGCATTGTGTTGGGGGAGGGATTGTTTAATTGGGAAAGTGGAAGAAACCTTTCTTGAGCCTATAGTTTGGGAACGTTAGTTCACATTTGAATTTCTGTGTGCATGAATGTGCTTTCCAGACTTGCTTCCTGTTCAGTCTTCCTAGAAACACACTTGTCTAAAATATACAGATTTATTTTCCATGAAAGCTCAAGTAAAAGCACCTAACTGTAAAACTAACAAATCGCTTGAGATTTTGTTGTGTTTATAAAAGTTACTGCTAAGCGTACAGTCACAGGACCACTGCTCAGTGTAGTACCTTAACTGTGTATTATGAAGCAGCTGCTGCTTTCTGACAATACTTGAAATCTCTCTAACCGGTCAGTGCTGTCACTAACACCCTAGCAGGGCTAATAATTCTTTGATGGTAAAGCTTACCTGCACGTTCCCAAACCCCTAAATTATGTAAATGTCTAAATCCAAATATCGAATTAGACACTATTTGTTTTAGCATATCAATTTCCAGTATTAACTACAAACCTTAAATAAAGTATAGTAGCAGGCAACTTCAAACTTGTTGAGGGGAAAAAATGTTTCTAGAGAAAGCTTGCAAGGTGTACCGACATTGTCTTCTGCTGACAATACCATTAATGCCCCACTGATGAAATACGATCATCAGCGATAATATCTCTATACTATTAGAGAACTACAAGTGTTAAGTTAGCATGTGAATGAACAGCATGGGTAATACGGAAGAACTCTCAAACCACTCTCCACACTATCTTGCAGTTGGACATTGTCACCCTGATATAGTAAAAGCAGCCCATGAACAAAATCAACTGTTAAATACAAATTCTCGTTATCTTCACGACAACTTGGTTGATTATGCAGAGAGACTTTCAAAAACACTACCTGAGAAGTTATGCATCTTTTATTTTTTGAATTCTGGGTAAGTAAGCCAGGTATATTAGAATTGATAACTGTGTTTTCACTAGGTATATACAGACAAGTATACTACTTTATCAACAGCCAACTGGATGATCTGGTGTGGATGACTAGATATAGACAAAAAACATGGTTTGGGGTTTTTGTTTTTGAAGAAACTGTGGTCCTTTTTAGAACTTCAGTGACTCTGAAGTTCACATTTAGCAAGCTCTCTATCAGGAAACTAAACTAGTGCTTTATTTAAGAAGGGTTTTATTCTATTTATAAAGCCTTGGACTACAAAACATTAACATAAATATTTACTGTATTAGTTTCTGGTCTGACTTGTCTTCTGAACTAGGAATTATTTCTGTTATCAAAATTAAATGTAACTGCATATTTCTGCTGGGGGGGGGGGGGGGCGTATTCCCAAGCAAACTACAGCTAAAAAAGAAAAAGAACTGTTTCCAAAGTAGTTTCTATACTCCAGCTTTTTAAGATGGATTCTGTTCTGGTGAACAGTCCTACCTAATGAGTGCTGATTACTAAGGGATCTGCGAGTAACATGCATCAAGTTCTGTCTGTTCTTTGCAGACGCAAACAGCATTGCAAGGGAGGTTAGAATTTCAAAACTCAGACATCCACAATGAAACATTTATCGAATTTTTCAATTGTAGATCTGAAGCTAACGATCTTGCCCTAAGATTGGCACGACAGTATACAAAACATGAGGATGTTATAGTTTTAGACCAGTAAGTACATTGGCAATTTTATCTACTGCGGGGTACGAGGTTCAGTTTTGGTCCGTGGTCAGAGCGTTTCTGAAAACCTGTTGTAGTAGAAAGACTGTGACCAGGAGGTTGAGGGAAGTCATTTTTCCCTCTGTTCAGTATTTGCGAGACCAGCCCAGAGAACTGTGTCCGGGTTGGGCTCTCCAGTACATGACAAGACGTGGACATACTGGAAGGAGGCCAGCAGTGGCCTGCCACGATGGGTAGGGAGCCACAGGCTTGAGAGGTTAAGAAAATTGGATTTCTTCAGCTGTAAGAGATGGCTAGAGGGAGATCTTACTGCAACTACAACTGTCTAATGGGAAGGAGCAGGAAAGATGGAGCCAGGCCTGAAGATGTATCGTGACAGGAAAAAAGACAACAGACGTTAAGTTGAAACCTGAGGAATTCTGATGAGACATAGGGAAAAACTCTTTCACCATGAAGGTGGTCAAATATTAGAACAGGACACCCACAGAGACTGGAAACTCTATTGCTGGAGGATATTCAGAGACAAGTACGGCAGACATGGCCCTTCCAGTTGTTCTGCAGTCTTGTAATACTGCTCATGACTTACACTGCTGTGATTCTAGTCACTGCTCCGAGCAAACCAGTGACAAGGAGTACTGTCCCTCTGCATCCCTTATATTCAGATATGCAAAAAAATCCACATAGTACAAAGCTTATTGATAGAAATTGCAGAGCTGTTCTCCCCTTAAGTGACTGTATTCCCACCTGGTGACAGAGCCTAGCTACTCTTTAGCTATCAGTAATGCTAACCCTAAAGAACTCTTGATACTGAGGAAATTACTGTTTAGTTCTGCTAATTGTTTTTTAAGTGCTTACCATGGACATCTGACATCCTTGATTGACATAAGCCCATATAAATTCAGAAATCTAGAAGGACAAAAGGAATGGGTCCATGTGGTATGTACTTCACCCTATAACTATCAACTACTTGTCAATTTAATGAAGTCTTATTTATGATATACTGAATATAGGATACTGTTCCTTTGCATAGGCTCCTATTCCAGACACATACAGAGGACTTTATAGAGAAGACCATGAAGATTCAGTAACAGCCTATGCTAACGAAGTGAAAAATATTATTGAGCAAGCACATAAGAGAGGCAGAAAGGTAAAAAGTGATTTCCTTAACCATTTGTCTTGCCTTAGAAATGAGCATGGCTGACTGTCAATGGCATTCAGGATTACTGAGCTAAGTGGTATGGACTTGTCAAAAAGAAAAGATCACATAACAATGCAAGAACCATCTAATGACAAAGAGCTTGCTAATTGTTAACACAATTTCCACAACTTTCTGTAGTGTTCAAACATTGCATGCTATGTATGTTTCAGATTGCTGCATTTTTTGTTGAATCTCTGCCAAGCGTGGGTGGTCAAATCATTCCACCGGCAGGCTATTTTCAGAAGGTTGCAGAGTAAGTGGTCATTTATTATTTTAACTTTTTAGATTTAACATATAGATGATCGAGAATTTCTCTGCCTGCTATAGGCAGGAAACGGCCTATGCCTTCAGGTTAGAATGTAAACTTTATATGGCAAAGACCTGTTTTTAAACACATGATACAGAATACAGGCCTGTACAAGTTTGTTTCCTGGAAGTTTGCAAAGTAATGCTTTCTGCATGTTCTTAAACAGTAAATATTATGTTCCATTTCCTCTTAAGAGACAATAAAATCTGTTATGTTACAGGCACGTGCACAAGGCAGGAGGTGTATTTATTGCCGATGAAATTCAAGTTGGCTTTGGCAGGGTTGGCAAGCACTTTTGGGCATTCCAGCTTCAGGGAGAAGATTTTATACCCGATATTGTCACTATGGGGAAACCAATAGGAAATGGGCACCCTATTGCCTGTGTAGCAACAACAAAAGAAATTGCAGAAGCATTTGCAGCCACAGGAGTAGAATATTTTAATACAGTAAGTAAAAAGTTGCCCAAACTCTCCTTCTGTACAGGAGTCTAAGTATTAAAATTAAATAATCATGCAGTGTTTTTATTAATCTTTGTCACTCACAGTTACTGTCTATATTATTTGTATCTTTCTAGTATATAACTTTCTATTTACTGGCTCCATCTGATAAAAATGGCAGTATGCTCATTATATCACTGAGGCTACACTTTCAGTGACATGATTGCATCTTTCTTCCCTTTCCATGGCTATGCATGTTCCTTTCCTGAGCTCAGTTTGGAGGAAACCCTGTTTCATGTGCAATTGGATTAGCTGTGTTAGATGTGATTGAGAAGGAACACCTTCAGGCTCATGCCACAGAAGTAGGCAACTTCTTGATGAAGCTACTCAAGGAGCAGAAAATCAAACATCCCATCATTGGTGATGTCAGGTATCAGTGCCTTATTTACATTTTGAGCTGCTTTTTGTTTGGTTCAGTCAAATAACTCAATCCAACTGATGTGGTTTTAAGAAATTCATTAGATCTGTGTTTTCAGCAAAAATCAACAGCCTGCTGTACGTTAAACAAACTTGAGCTTATCAAAAGTCTGATATACTTTGCCACTCTAGGCCAGTACTGCTTTATTGATTTATTAGTTGCTAAAGGAATTCACTTTCCTGTTTGAACTCTTACTTCAAGTGCACAAAGAACAGAATTAATGAGCTGGATGGAAAATATGATTAACATCATGTCCTGTGCTGCCATTCTGAGCAGATAAAAGTCTGTATTGTATTACTACACTTCTTCAGAACAGCAATACCTTTTCTATCACTAGCCAAACATCAGGTAATTCTCATGCAGTACAGGTTTGGTCTCACAAAAACCTTTCTCAATTTTTTAGTTCACTTGCAATTCCTTCCTCTGACACAGATTGACTATTTTTGTTTCTTCTAAAGGGGTTCTGGCTTATTCATTGGAGTAGACTTAATCAAGGATCAAGCAGAAAGGACCCCAGCCACAGCAGAAGCAGAATATCTAGTAACAAGGTACAGTCATGTACTTCCTCAATGTGCAAGGCAAGCACACAATTACAAAGTAATCTTGCCACTCAATAGTTGTTAAAATATAGCCAACTGGCAGAAAAAGAAACCAGTCAGTGCCGAAAGGCATTGTCTCGACAGCCTGCATGCTGATGCTTCTAAGTTTTTCTGAACTACATGCAAAGGTAAACATAATTCTTTGTTATTGCTCTTTCCAGACTTAAGGAGGAATATATTCTACTGAGTACAGATGGGCCAGGAAGAAATGTGCTTAAATTCAAGCCCCCAATGTGCTTCAACATGGAGGATGCAAAATTTGTTGTGGACACAATTGACAAGCTACTAACAGGTAGTACAGATCAAAATTGCCTTAGAGGGTTGCTGTTGGACTGCCTTAAAGCCAATGCTGAGCTGCTGAGCCTGCTTTTCAGAAGTGCTAAAACAGAGCCAAGATTGTAGATGCTCAGCACATAGGAAAATTAGTCTTAGTCAATGCAAGTTCAGACTTCACTTCTAAATTATTCTGTTTTAAAGTTCTGTAACAAAACTATTTATTCCAGAGATGCATATGCCTTTTAAAATAGCCTTGCTCTGGCAGAGGTTGAAGTGTTTACCTATCTGAACAAAGGCAACCGGTAAAAGCTGTCCAGATTTCATTCTTGAAAGCCATAATGTGTGCATTTGCCACTTAGCTTTTTATACAACTTCTGCACACCAAGTATTAAGCAAGTTAGTGCAAAAACTTGTCTCAAAGTCATGAGTTGGCTAAATTGTTGCTTATTCTCTCTCCAGATATGGAAAAAGAATGTCTGAACCAATAGAAAACATTCACTTGTTCTACCTCAGCAGGTATGTATCTATTAGTCACCCTTTACTATTTAAAAGCAGAGGTTTCTAAACATAACTTCACAAGCATCATCACTGGCAGCAGAGCAGGACCAAGCTTCCTCAGAGATGCTTTTACCTGAAGTTAGTTTGCAGGAATTTCTGGCATTCTAGAAGCATGGACCAGACTTGTGTACATCTGGCATTCACAGCTACCTTCTATCAGAGTCTGACTCTTTTATTAACGCTATATGTATTCATTTGTTTGTAAGCTAGGTCCAACATGTCCCAGAAATGCCTACCACTAGAGCATGCTATGCTTGTCTGGGAAGCTTTAAGAGTAACAGGGTTTAACCCTTGGCACACAAATGACATATACATCAAGACAAAAACATAGCTTTTATGCTAGCTGCTCAGTGCCTTAAGTCTCTAGACAGAAGCTGTTCCAGCTGCGTAACTACTTCTCAGCAGGTCTCCCCTTAACTGCCCTTAAGGGCAGGAGCACTGTACATTCTACATGCCACAATTTGGGAACCTCCACTTATGCCAACAGCTTTATGAAGAGCTATAAGCAGTACTTTTACTACTATAGCTCCTGTTTTACTTAACATCTGACTTTGAAATAATATTGCCTTCTGTTCTCTTGAGCATTTTTGACTACTTTGTAGGATCATTTCAGGTTCATGGCTGTTATCTCATGCTTAACCACCAATTTACCCCTATACTCAGAAGTTTGTGGGCATCAGTAAGACTGAGTCCTGTTAACTCTTCCAAGCCTTGTAAATCTTAGTATCTGTTACCCAAGGTCTCTCTGTAGCTTGCTTACAGAGAACATCTAGCTGCAACTTAATTTGCCACACACTCAGAGCACACTGTACACTTACAGTTAACACCTCGATAACAACACCCTTTGGTACACTTAGCACTTCTTCAACCCCATCTGACTAAAAGACAACCAAGTGTTTTTTTTAACCAAGTGCCCAGTAAAACTCTAGGTACCTGGACAGGAATGTACCTAATGTAATCATTGGTGGCCTGAACCACCATACTAGATTCACAGTGCTATGGCCCTGAGCTAAGGAGAAACATGCTTTTAGTTCAGTGCAATATTAGTATAGCAGGCACAAGAAAAATGTGTTAATATTTTATTTAGCAAGTTAATGGAAAGACATACAGCTGTTTGTACTACTTATTCTTGCGAACAGAAAGATTACTCAACAGTGCCAGTTTAACTTCGAGGCCTAATGACTTAATGTGCTTGTCTGCAATCTAAACTAAGCAAGAAAAATGCCTTTATTTTCTACAGGAAACCAAGAATGCAAAAAGCCTCTTACTAAGTACAGTACTAGTATGACACTTACATATAATGTAAGCGAAAATGAGGCAATGAAGTATATTCCTTTTAATGATGCTTTTACAAAAAACCATAACATTATTTTCTTTCCATAGGTTTCAAACAGTGTTCAAGATCTACTGCTAAGAAACATTATTCTACTATAATAATGCACATTTAATCTTCATCCTAGCATGTCTTAGACCAGATAAGGTACCTTTGATTTTGTTATTTTCAGTTATCTTGTTATTAGTAAAAGCTTTAAGAGAAATAAATTTTACAAAAGCTTGTTTCAACTCTGGCAGAAGTGTGGAATTGGCTTTTATTTAAAACAGCAGATCTAAAACTGATTATAAAGGAATGTATTTCTAGTAGCTACTATAAACTACATTTTCTAAATTCATGCTCTTTCACGTTATGACTTTTGCAAATTAAGATGAGCCAATGGGTTCTCTTATTTTTTTAAACCTGCTGCTACCGATGCAAACACCATTCTAGCTGCCAGAACACCCAGTCCTTCCCAGGCTCCTCTGACCAGTTTCAGTAGCCAGTTTCATAACCAGGTCCCTAGTAGCACTATATTCAACAAATGGTCTCAGTGACCAGATTAATTCAAAAACTTCAGTCCCAAATTCATAACATCAAATGCATGAGGAACAGACAGCTGAGGGCCACGGCTCCCAAACCAGTTCTTACAAAATATTCTGTCCTCAAGAAATACCCAAGCAGGATTAGTAAATTAAGAGTACATTACAGCCATAAGCAACAACCTTGTGTACAAGCCCGTGCTTTCACCAGGCAATTACATGTTGTTTGTATCACAAACTTTTCATGCAAAGAAGAAAGGGAAAGCCAGCTCTGCATTTAAGTACCAGTATCCTCCATTTCTGCTTAAGGCCACATCACCTGTCAAGGAAGCATTACCTGAGAACCTACTTCCAAAAAACACCAAAGTAACAGCCAGCTGACAAACTATTGCTAACACACTAGCCAGAAGTACTGCAGCAGTATGGTCCCAATACTATGCAAATTCCCTGTTGGAGGGCAAACTGTTTGCTAGAAAAATATTCTGCTACCCCTTATTTTGTAAGAAAGCAAGTGAAAGTATGCAGTAAAGCATTTCAATTTTAAATCTTGAGACAGTAATACTTTTAAATACTGTACTCATTTGTTTCAGCCGTCTGCAGGTTTTTTTATTTGCAAGTAAGTTGGGCATTAGGTTACATACTCCAGCTGTAAAGCTGTCATGTCAACTATCAGATTTAAAGTCCGATTCATCTTTTTTATACGCAAGATTTCCACTTAACCCCAGAAAAGTCTTACAGATGTCTAACTTTACAGCAAGTTTTTCTTTTCAAGGACAGCCAGCAGGGAGCAGCATATTATAGTCCCTGCAGGAATAGCTGCATCCCTTGTTAAAAAAACTAAAAAGGTCACTAGTAATTATCTGTTTATGTCTTGTCTTAGTTACTTGGTTTGATTCCACTTCTGGTTCCCATTTGTTCAAATAGAACTTATTACAAGAAAAAAATTGTCAGATTTTAGCTTTAAAAGGAAAGTAAAAATCAAATTGATTGATTACTGTAACAAAGATTAGAAGTTTACTTTGTGCAGCAGCACTTACTTATAAATCTTATTTATAAATCAGAGATTGGGACTATTCTACAGCAAGACAGGCAAATCACATGATAGTTATTGCCTTGAAATAGTGGTAAACTAGTCAAAAAAGGAGAGCATATTTCTAGCTGGTCACTCATCTCTAGAGAAAGAGATGATGTTTTGTTGGTTTTCCACCCACAACTTCAGTGGAAGTTCTTTTAGCCTTTTTTGATACACAAAAAGGCTGCAAAAATTCAGACTTTGCATTGGTAATTTAATGTCTGTCTAACCTGTCTTTCAAGGCAAGTATACATACTATTAAGAACTTGTAGAAACATCTCAAGACTCAAGACAGCAAAACATGAAGGAAGTGCAGCCAGCTTCTTGCACACCTCTTAGCTTCCTCCTGAAATGCTGTCTAGACTCCCAAGCCCTACCTGAAACCTATGCCTCTGGCTCCTCCTAGCAGAGCCCTACAATGCAGACACTAACACAGTTATGCTGAGCCTCTATGCTTGTCTGAACATAAGTCACCAGCAAAGCCTCCACAACAGCTGGGGCTTTCCACCTGAGTTCTTTTCCATAACCTCCAGGCAGAAGTGACTGCAGTTTTTAGCTGCCACTTAACTGCAGGTGAGCACAACTACCAATACAGCCTTCTAGTTTTAAGATTAAAAACATGTAAGCACAACTCTTCATCTATCAAAGTACTGCCATGAACTAATTTCTGGGAACAGTATACTGGCATTTTACTAATACATAAGCTGAAGAATGGCACAAGACACTAGATTACGCCTTTTTTATTTCAAAAGCTAGGATAGCTTCAATATCCATGTCATGGTGAATCAGAACACATGTAAAATACCTTACAATACATTAGATTCCAAAAAGGTACCAAAAAGTACAGTAAAATTAACACTTCCATTACAGGAAATGTATGACACAAAAACAATACAAAATAAAAAGGTGGAAAGTGACACTGGTTCCCTAAGATGCATCTCATTCTGTACAACTGGAGTAATGCAGAGTCCATAGTTAACTCCAAGAGGCAGTCCCTAGATGCAGAGCTGCAGCTTTAAGCAGACCCTCAAAATCAGTTTCAGTTTAACCTATTAATAAAATCATTAATTAATATCTTCAGCAAGGCTGAAATTTACACACCACACTGTCTAGACAACTAGTTATCTGTAAGTATTAAACATGTAAAACATTTCCAGGGAGCTCTTCCAAGTAAGATGCACATTTAACAGGCCATAGAAATTTATTGTAAAGTTAAATTTGGTACAGAACTGAAATATCCATCTACAGCATTGTATACAAAACCTATGCAGTCATTTTCCAAAAGAGACCATGCCACTGCATACCTGAATAAGTTTGATCAATATGGCTTGTAGTTATTCTGATGACCACCACGTCTTGGTGTCTTCCCATAATTTGCACTGCCTTGACCTATGAACAAGAGAACAAATGCATTAAACTGCTAATTAGTTACGCTTGCTTATACCCAATACAGTTCTCTTTACTTACTGTAATCATAGCCTGGTCCATATCCATAATACCCATATCCTGAATAATCATAGCCTCCATAGCCACCATAACCTTGCTGATAGCCGTATCCTTGATTCCCATAACCCTGGTTCCAGTAATTGCCATAACCTTGATTCCAATTTTGACTTTGAGCTATAGAAGGGAAAACCATCCACAAAATCCCATTTTAGTACACACAACTTATTTAGAATGTGTCCATACTAAAGTAGTGCGTGTAGTACTTACCGCCGCCTCTTCCACCTCTGCCTCTTCCTCCATAGCTACCTCTTCCTCCACCACTACTGAACTGTTGCTGCTGGTATACTTCTTTTGGCTGTGCTACCTTAATCTCGCACTGAAAATAAAAAACAAGGAAGAGTGTGTAGACTGTCTTATAGCAGCAGCACCCAACCTAACCACCTAGGAAAGCCAGAGGTTACTCTAGAGGCAAAGGAGGTATACATGCTGTGCTCCCCATCATGTGAGCAGGACTAATGCATATCCAGAAGCATCTGATTTATTATCCAGAAGGATCTGATTTATCCAATGCCACCTGGGAACAGGCCACTGCTTTCAGAATATTTTCTACTGCCTATTCCCTACCATTAACTCCCCCATGGAAGACAAAGGTAAGTCATTACTGGCCACAGAAAGCAGGCCACTGCTTTCAGAGTGTTTTAATACTGCCTATTCTCTACTATCAGCTCCCCCATGGAAGAGGTACTGAGGCCACCTCAGCATAGCAACTGCTCCTGTGGGAATCACAAGGCTGCCCTCTGTCCTGGCACAACCTCCAAGAGGAGGCTGTTGCTACTGGACCACTTCACCTGAGCTGCACTGGATGAACAAGGCTCTGAGAAAGGCACCAGAACGAGTTTTGCTAGCAGCTTTCGTACACCCTATACACTGAGCATCTGTGTTGGGACTGTGCAGTACACCTACCAACACCTGAAATCATCACTTGTCAAATACTAAGAATAGTTAAAAACAACTAGAATTGACATTTCCAAGACAGGTTCCCAAGCTGCAGTTCAAGCTGTCAGCCACCTTCCTAGTTCCTGAATCTGTGCACAGTCTGAGATGAAAGCTACTGCTGCTGTGAAAGGAACAACTCCCTGTGATAACAGCACCTGAGCAAGCCTGGCTTGGAATTCTTCACCACAGGAGCTTTAAGGTAACCTGCTCTTTTTATTATCACTGACACAAAAACAAGCCATAGTTACAATGTACAGATATGATTTCTCAGCTCCTTTGGCACGTAAGCATTCATCTCTCCTGAAAACAAACTTTATTGCTAACTAACTACAGTGTCTTGGCAACTGCCACTGCATTAGGTTTGCCAAAGTTTATTCTGTGCTGTGTCAAGATCAGTCTTAAACTAAGTGCAATCTAAGTCACTGTGTCAGACAGTATGACCAGATCTAATAGGGCTCTGAAGTTAGTGTATGGTCAGCAGCGGCCGTGGAGCAAGGGAAGAGGGACACCTCCAGCCAGCACACATCATTTGCCTCCAGTCCTCTTCTCGTTAGCTTGACACATCGGCCTCTATTAGCTATTCCCACAGATGAGCAGTCAGCTGTTGTTCAGACCATCTCACACCGCTTTTACAGTAGTTCACATCACCAGCTGACCAGGTACAAGTTACCATAAGCATACATTTACTCTCTGGATCCTTGTATTGGGTTTACATGACAAGGTTTTGGTAGTGGGGGGGGCTGCAGGGGGGCTTCTGAGAGAGGACACCAGAAGCTGCCCCCATGTCGGACAGAGCCAGTTTCAGCTTACAAAGTTAGTGTCTGCAAGCCTTGAATTTATGCAAGTGCTCTGTGCTGAAAATAGGTACATTATCTGTTGAAATGGCTTATATTGCTAGACTGATACATAAATAAGCCAGTTTTTCCACATGTGTTTAATGAATGCGATTAGGTAGTTTACAAACGAAAGCCCCTAGAACACAGCAAGTATTAAAGCCACAAGTATTGGCAAAGAACCCAGGTAGCCTCTGTGACTGAACTTAGAGCAAAACACCCCTATGGTAAACTGCAAGCTGTCCTTATTGTAATTTTGGTACCTTGAGATCAGAAGTCTACAAAATCCTTTTCAGGTTATAGATGTAGTGGTATTATGCTTAATAACTTGGACAAAAATTTACAAGTCAAAGTTTCTACCTTGCTTCCGCTGACGTTATGGAATTTCTTCTCCAAAACCTTCTTCACCGGATCCTCTTCCTTGAAAGTGATGAACACAAACCCCCTCCTTTTGTTGGTCTTTGGATCCATTGGAAGTTCAATTGCTTCAATCTGAAGACATGAAATACTATTTTCAGACTTGTACTATAGCAGAACAGTTAAGTGCATGGCATTTAGGACAGTAAAACTGTAAGTTTCCTATCTATGCATATTATGCAACACCAAAGTTGCAATATTCTTTCTATACTAACATTGGGTCTCAGACCAGAGGTTTCAATTTTACAACTCTTGAAAACAATTTTAACATCAGATAAAATGGTTTGAGTTAAAAGACAAGGGTATCTAACTAGCAATGGAAGCATTTAGTGCAGTATGTGCCTTCCTTGCTCTCAAGATGGGAAACCTCTGGACCAGTTACAGAAGGCTTGATACATCTGAAGTTAATTTAATTTGCAACTTGCAAATTATTAGTAAACTAAACAGCAACTGGAGACTACATGTTTCAGTGTTTATAAGATAACATTACACACCTCTCCAAACTCTCCGAAGTATTCCCTGATTTTCTCTTCTGTGGCTTCTGGGTTAAGTCCACCAACAAATATTTTCTTCACTGGATCCTTTTTCATTGCCATGGCCTTCTTGGGGTCAATTAGTCGTCCATCTAGCCTGTGTTCTTTCTGTTCCAGAACCTGAAAGATAGTTTGATAGGATTAACTCAGGCTGAAAAATTTCCCCTGGAAGTTAAGAATCTGAAATATGAATCTTAAATTCACCTTTTCAACACTCCCAGGTTCTTTGAAGAGAATAAATCCAAAGCCTCTGGATCTTCCTGTGTTAGGGTCCATCTTTATCGTACAGTCGGTTACCTCACCAAATTTGGTGAAGTAGTCTTTCAAGTCTTTTTTGCTTGTATCCCAACTGAGGCCGCCAACGAACATCTTCCTGAAATTTCAAAGAGATAAGAGCTGTTTAGATTCAGAAAGTACTACAGAAAAGCACATGCAGCAAGATGCTCACAGTGGTACACACCTCAGCAGCATTGTCAGAAACAGGACCAACTGTTGAAAGTTAAACACTTTTGCATCTTGTCAAGAGCTAGTGATACTATAGGAGTGCACGAGGGTGGGTTCCCCCCTCTCTTTTTGAGGAAATGACACAATGCACCCTGAAGTTTGTTCCAAGCTATAAGAAACAGTTAAAATTGCCTAAAATATTCCTCACCAGTAACTTACGTTCTTTCAATGGTATTCTGTTATTTGCAACAAAGCAGTATTGATTATCAAGTACTGCCAATTCAGTTTTTGGAAAGAGCCTAGGATCATTCCTACTGCTCTGAAAGCATTCAGGATAGAATAAGGTATCAAAAGCAAAATACTTCAGCTCTTTTAGGATTTGGACAAATGGCTGTAAAAATTGTAGTCCTAAGAATGATCCGCAAAATTTAAACCAGGTATCTATGTCCTCCAAGAACAGTCACATACAACAGATAGGACTTTGGACCTGCCTTAACTACTATGTTGTACACTTCTTCCTGCTTAGTTACTTAGTTCTATCTTCATCAGTAGTACAGGAGTAGCTCCACTATTAGTCTTTTATTTTCATGAAAGGCCAATACAGTACTTCCCCACACAAAATATCCTCTGAAGCATCTCAAAGAACTAAATACTAGTGAAGTGCAATACAGAAGTGAAGCTAACAAACAAAACTTAGATCAGTCAATAAGGCACTTTTCAAATGCCTCACTTCAAATGAAAACATTAATAACAGCTGTATTTTCTATTTTCAGAGTTTCCAAGGTAACAGACTAAGCTTTTAAAAGCATTCAAGCCTTTTTATCTAACTATAGACTAAAGCAGTTTAAGTTGTCGTTACTCTGTTTAGAGGCAACCTAGTTTGGCACTAGAAGCTATCAGCACTTTAGAAGCTAGACTACGTTTAAATAAAATTGGCTTTTGGTGTTTATGTGTAACTTTGATTTGCTAGAACTAGCATCCATTTATGTTCAAAAGGGAACATGAGAAATAAACTGGATGTGCTATGATTTTTTTGCCTTTTTTCCCTTAAACTGGATGAAACCATATCCTTTGTAGGCTAAACCCTTATTTTTTCAGAAGATCAAGCTGTGCACTCTTAACTGACAAGTGCAGCATGATACATAGGGTCCAAGTAAAGTCTGTGTGCTTCCTGCAGCCATTACAATAGAGCCTTACAGAAAAGGCCTTACAAAGTTTACTAAGCCTTTCAAGAACAGGTGAAAGAAAGGTGACTTGATGGATTCCTTCTCATGACAACAGCTTACTGACCAAGCATGACTTATCATCTGTACAGACTGACAGTGGTTTTCCATAGCATACCCTGTCATCATTGACTACATTTACAGAATGTTCAAGAGAAATTCAATGGTTGGGGGATGACAGGAATTTGTCTGGAAGCAGCTTTAGCTGCTTTTATGCCATGGGGTTGGGACTGTGGTAAGCACGTAGATATTGCCACATGCTAAATTCACCTCTTACCACAGCAGTAGATATTACACTTTGTAATTTACAGTCCTTTGTTTTGTAATTGGAATGATTGATACCTACACATATTTAAATAACACAATATAGAGCCTTTGAAATTAAGACCAAATTTCTAGTATTTGGCTTTTCCTTCAGAGGCCACGCAAACTGGACAATTGCACTCTTAACATGTAGTCTCTTTTTTCCTTCTGAGTGTATTAGTGCAGCTAAATCAAAGCATATTTCAGCTCTTAACAAAATACTCTAATGTCAGCACCCTGAACTCTGCCTTGGACAGCTCTTGTTTTAGCACAGCGCTAAATTTTCCACATAGGTCAATCCCTCTAAATAACTGCTTTTCTTAGAAGTTTCATTTCACACGGATTTGGGGTTGAAAGTGTCACCTCCTATGCGAAAAAGGGAAAGAGTATCGCCCACTTTTCAGGGCAGAACACTAAAAAAGTAAAAAGAAAATTCACACACAGCTAAAAGGCCTGGTTCTCAACCCTTCTAGTGTCTGCAAAAGCTACATCCGGCCCTAGCTTATAGGAAACTTGTGCAAGTCTTACTCCTTCCCTTACAGCCAAAATCTGTTATGCTACTGTGGCTTCAGCTCTCTGTTCCACCTGAGGGATCTGACCCTCTGGTTCAGGGCCCAGGGATAACAAAGGGAGTTCAAATTAAATTAATGGGATAGCTTGAATCACAAAGACCCGCTTGAGAAACAGGCAGGTAATTTTCAAGTCAAGCACGTATATTCATAAACAGACCAACTAAGACAGGAAAGAAATTACTCTTTTGTACACAAGCATGCCACCACCAAAACACAGCGAAACTACACTGACTTCTCCAGAAATAACTTGTGAGAGATAAGCCGTTTTCTGACAATGCTGCAAAGTAGTATACCAAAACCGCTCTTACTGGCTTAAACACACCGCACATCGTCTCAATCATGCTGTTTTTCCCTTTACTCCCTCCAAAAATACTTAGCTTACCCCGACTACCTTCCAAAGCCAGGATTATTTTTTTTATATGCGTTACGCAAAACACGTTCGCATTTACACCAACGCCGGTGGCGACCGGTCCTGCAATCCCCAGAAAGTTTGAACCAGCCCCCCTCCCGACAGAAAACAACTCCTTCCATCCGCTCCTTTCGTTAAAAACGGGAAGGATGAGGAAAACGCGGGATGCGAAGCTAGCCGAGCTAAATCCCCTTCCATTTTACAGCGTGAGACGGCAACAAACCCGCTCCCCGCCCCTCCCCCAGCCACCACATGGCGCCAACAAAAGGCAGCTCCAGAACAAAGGAAGCGCTGGTGCTGCAGGGCCGGCGGCTCACCGCCCGCCCGATCCCTCCGCAGCGGGGCCGCCCGCCGCCCTCCCCCGCCGGGCGGAGCGGGGCCCAGGGCGGCGGAGCGCGCCAGCCGCCCGCCTCGCTTCCGCTCCCGCCGAAGGGCCGCGCCGGGGCCTAGCGGCCGCGCTCCGCCGCCGCACATGGCGCCCGGGGGTGGGGGGGGAGGGGGGGCGCGGCCTGCTCCCGCCGAGGGAGGCGCGGCGCTTACCCCGCGTCCTCCTCGTTCTTGCTGGCGTTGATCTGGTCGCCTTCGGCTCCGTTCTGGCTGGCGG
Source organism: Gymnogyps californianus (assembly GCF_018139145.2). NCBI lineage: Eukaryota > Metazoa > Chordata > Aves > Accipitriformes > Cathartidae > Gymnogyps > Gymnogyps californianus. The sequence continues at coordinate 16,552,163 of NC_059484.1, forward strand.
CCGTCCCCGCTGTGCCCGCCGCCGGTCCCGCTCCCGCCGCCGCCACCGCCGTTCCCGCCGTCGCCGCCACCGCCGCTGCGCCCGCCGCCGCCGGAGCCCCGCCGGTTTCGGCCTGCTGCTCCCCGGCGCTCTCGGCCGCTTCGTGCCCGTTCTGGGTGGCGCCGGCGGCGGCCGCCAACTGCTGCTCCGCTTCGGACATGCTGCCCCGTCCGCAGAGGCGAGAGGGAAGACAGGCGCCTGCAAGAGACGAGCGCGGCCCGCGGGTCAGCGAGGCGACTCCCCCCGCCGGGCCGGTCTGATCCGGTCCGGTCCCGCCCCTCCCCCTTTTCCGCCGTCGCCATCCCGCTCATACTCACTTTAAAACCCGCTCCCAATAAAATCCGGGCCGGCCGGAATCGGATTAAAATCCCCCACGCGCTGGAGCTGACACCCCTCCCCGCGGCGCTCGGCTGCTCCGCACCGGCCCCGCCGCCACCTTCTCCTCCCCCTAAGACACGTACTCTCCGGCCCGGAGCCTTAACGCGTGGCCGCCTTTATACCGCCGGAGCCTCAGCCACACAGCAATAACGAGCTTCCTCATTGGCCGCCGCCGTCTGTCATTCACACCGTTCGGCGCTTCCTGTTGGCTCTGCCGCGGGGGGCGGGCGGGGTGAGGCGAATGGCGGCCCGCGGGACTGGGCTGGGAGGGGAGGCCAGGCGCGCGGAGGCCTCGCGCCTCTCGCCTCAGCGCTGAGGGCGGCTCTCCCCGCCGCGGGGCGGCCCCGGTCCCGCCTGCCAGGGGGAGGAGGGCGGCCGTCGTTGCCGTTATCGCCAGGGCAGCCCGGGAGGTGCGGGGCGCCCGGCGAGCACCGCCCTCCCTCGGGGCCCGCCGGTCCGGCGCGTTGTCCCCGTGTGGCGGGGACAGGAAGGGGCCGCTCCGGCGGCCGCCCCATCGCCCCGGCGAATGTTATCGTCCTCGCCAGGCGCTTCAGGAAAATCACAAGCGTGACAGGGAGGAAACCCAGCCCCTGAGGGTGCAGGGCCCGGGCGAGATGATAGTCCGAGTCAGCGCGCTCCTAACGCTCTTCCGTTGTTCGGTCACGGCGGGACCCGAAGCGCGGCGCCGCGAAGAGCCCTTCCCGCCGCCCCGGGCAGGCCGGCCCCGCCAGAGCCCTGCCGCGGTAGCCCAGGCCCTCGGGTGCCGCACGGTGAAGTTACGGAAACATGCCTGTGACTTGAGCGCTGTATTTGCTTGCAGTGTTGCACTGGCTTCACTTAAGGTGTGGTACGTACACTGAGTCAGTTACTCCAGTACAAGAGGTTTACTTCATGTTTCCAGCTCTGCTGGTTTTGCAACCGAGAGGGACAGAATTTGTTGTTTTTAATGGAAACTTAGATTTGGATATTACATAACTCTGGGAGCTGGAGCCCTGAGCATGTGCCTAGGCCTTAATTCCTTTTGCCCGAGGATACATCAACCTTGTTGACAAAGTTGTATGTGAAAAGTGCAGAAGACAACTGCTCCTTGTAATCATACTTCAAATTCTTGTACAGTATACCATTCCTAATATCCCACTCATCCAAGTTAAAGGGACAGAGTGTGGCTTTTGGATAGGCAGCCAAAGCTTACTACCACATCTTAAAAAAAAGCCCTTTGCTTGTGGGCGAAAAGTAACAATTATTACCTAACTTTCTGTAGTAACGAATGCATACATTATTACTTGCTTGTTCCACCCTCTGTCAGATACCTCCTCTGGCTCAACTTGCATATTTTCATTTGCTATTACAGTTCAGAAAGAGTGCACATAGCTACTTGTGAATAAAAATAAATTGTGGTGATGATACATTTTGTTGTTAAGTAATCCGGTCTAGGATCCAGGCTGTCCTTCAGTGAACTGCTTTTGGAGCACTTTTTATCCTCTACAGGATTCATTTTCTGAAGTAGGGACTTGGTAAAACAGAGGACATTAGGTTTGTTTTGTAAGCTTTGTAGCACTACAACAAGCAGAGTGTTAAAGATGAACACAAAATCAACATCATGTGTTCAGGGCAAGGGCCTGATCTGGCTTTTTTTTTTTAATAAAAACATTCCATTGCTTCAGGCTATAAGCCAGACCTTTCAAGGGAAAGAGGGGGGGAAAAAAGGAAACTCTGCTTAGTATTGGGAGATTGTATGAAAAATAGCCCCTCACTGCAGCCAAGAATTTCAAGCCACTCTTTTGCTTTGGTGCTTGCCACGAGCATCACTGTAACTGGTTCAAGCTGAGCTTTCTGCTTTGATACCCATGCACGCGTGCAGCAAGACTGCATCGTATTTGTTACTGGAATTGCAACTGATTTGCTTATAATTTCTGGATTTTAAATCCTCAGCCATAGTGGCTATTTGCTTTTGGAAATCTCCCCCCCCCCCCCCCCCTCCAATTTTTGCTGCTCACAAATGGAAAAGTATTAAAGCGATCTAAAAATAAGTGCCCAACACAAGTAATTTCAAGAATACACGAGCATAGTGTAATATGTGTGATGTGTCAGCCAGGTGCTCTATCCGTGAAGGATATTAATTTGTAAGTATTCTGCCACACTTTCAGCCCAAGCTACAATAGCTCAGAACTTAAACATCTTTAGAGATGTTTATCTCAACCTAGTCTTCTGACAGGGTAGGGTACACTATAGACAAGCTCTACAACCAGGTCTTTAGGCTAAAGTTTGTAAAACAATGTTATATGAGGTCAGGTCTAGTAAAGACAGTACAAAGAGTGCCTAACCAGTACACTTGAAAATTGTAATGTCCACATGACAGGTTGTATATGTTATCTGATAAAGATACTCATCTTTATGAGAATATATTTTTTAAATTGTTTTGCTTGTATTGAACTTTAAATGTTAGAAGCAAAGACATTTTTCGTAAGATATTCTTTATCCTAATTTATACCATCTCAGAGGAACTTACCCCACATCCAGCAAGAGAACTTCTTTTGATTTTTTTAGGCAGCTTTGGCTTAGATTGTAAACCTATCCATCAATCAGGTCTGTACCAAAAAGGTATGGTTTGTGATGAAAAGCAACTAAGCCACTGTCTGTCAGCTGACTGCATTCATTTATACAGGGCTGTTAGCCTGCTTCAACTGGAAAATATCACGCATCTGCTTAAATCACTACAGGGGACTAAGGCCAAACTGATATTTGCAGGTTGATCTGACTGGGATGGCTGAAGTGGTAAATGCTACCACCCTTGTGCCCTGTCCACCTTCTTCTTGCAGGTTTTTATGTATGCAGCTGTGGCAGCTGACTACGGAAATACATCTGCACTGAAGTTACAAGTTTATAGACCAGCACCTGAGAGTAAACTGAAATTGGCAGCAGTTTATATGAGTCTGTCATGTAAGTTTAGGCTCAGCTGATGGATGTAACCTGAGTGCTTTTGATGATATATTTATTACTTGATTTCCATGCAAGATTCACTGCCCCAAACAGCTCCTTGTATTTCATTAAGCCTTGCTAAGGACCTGAATGATTGTCATACGTTTCCCTTTTCTTTCTTTTCTCTTTCCTTTTCCAGTTCTCTTTCTTGCTTTGCTGAACCTGTCTCATCTTTCCTTTCATAGCCCTTGCACTGGTACTTTGGCATGTGTTATGCCTTTCCTGCTTAACGGTGCTTTCTTTAAAGCTGGACTCTTTTCCAACTGCCCATTTCTCCAGGTCAGGTCTCAATCTGTCACCTTGGCAATTCCAAACAGCAGTTCCCAACTGGCAAGGCTCTCTGTGATTCCCAGTTGCCCCATTTTAATAGCTGTTTGATGCCTTGTATGTCCCATATCCAAAAGCAGGATAACAATGTGGTTGTAGACTGGGTAAGCAGCCTGGTTTGAAAACTGTGACTGGCATGACTAACAAAGTCACTCTTTACATATCTGGACATCGAAGATCGAGAAACTTGAGAATATGGGTTGTTACAATTATTATTTGTCTCGCCAGGCCCCATCATGCCACAGGTAATTTTAAAGAATTCCTCTGGGTTGTGACTTAGGTTTTGGTCTTGCATTTCACTCCCCACTCAAAGCCTGTGGTTAAGGAAAGAAAAATACATGCATACCTTCTCGGGGGGTAATCCTCCTTACATGACACATTAACTGCTGAGAAAAAAACTATCATTGTTTGCTATTTTTTTAATCCTGTAATTACTATGATTATTCATGGTGTTGGCTGAAATTTAATTGAGTTTTACTGGTGTACGAACTTTCTGATCTTGGGCCTAATTTTGCTGTTCTATCAAACTTGCTGTCTGTGCATACCAGTTTTGTGCGATACCTGTCTTCACTGCCTTGTTCCCTTTCTTCTTTATCCTCTATTTCGTCGTTATTTCCATTGTGTTGATTTTTCCAGTTCCCCTATTCTAAAAAAAAGAGAACCAACATATCATTCACTGCCTTGAAATTGTTGATGTAATTTATCCCTTTCCCACACCTTACAACTGTCTTGTCTAAATTGATTGCAAGCATTTCAGGTCACAGACTGCCTGCTATATGCAAAATACCATGCTATAGGAAACTTCTGTCCGAGTTAGTCTCTATGCACAGCAAAAATAAATAAATTTTATTAATAATAATAACTATGCAAGTAATCCCATTGATTTTAATGGTACAGCTGAAAGTAAGTGCTCAAAATAAGAATGGCAAAAAGGACACCTTATGCTACATGGAATTAAGATGAAAAAAAGATGCATTTAGGGAAGCATTGACAAGATAACTTCAAAAAAAGCCTTATTTAACTGATTGCCTCTTGTAATTTGCCAAATAAAAGATTTTTATTGGTTTATTCATACATTCATTTATTCATTGTGGATAGTATCACACTGAATACTTACCTCTGAGCTTAGAGGCCTCTGGGATAATCCAAGCCAGTATTATGTTAAACATTATGTAGAACAATGAAAGAGCGAACACATGCAGGTGTTTCTGCTCCAAAAAGTTAGGTAAAAGCCTAATATCTATATGCAGTATCTATACACAATGTCTACATACAGGTGAGGAGGAGCTTTATAGAAAATAAGTTGTCAATGCCAACCTCTACAGGTGTTCAACAGGAGCTCACCCTGAGCAACAACGTGGGATAAAGCAGGAAGGTCTTTATTTGAAAGTGCAGTAGTGGAATTCAGTTGTACCGGCTGGCAGGAGATAGGTGATACCCTTTCAGAGTGAAACAAAAGGTACGTAGGACCAGATCAGTGTGTGAATGAATGGGCTTGCAGTTGAAGACTAACAGTTTTGTGTGTGATAGAGAAGACTCTTTGGAAAGATGTGGAGAACTAACATAGTTAAACTGAAGAACTAAGAAAATGGTGTTGCAGAGCTTTCCGAATGGAAGCGAATGATTTATTTGTTGAGGCCAGAGAAAAGGATGTCAACAATAACTGAGATGAGGAGAGCTTGAGCAAGATTCCCAGCCATGTCAATAAATAACAAAGATCGCGTCTTGGTTGACATCTCCACAGCAGTTTAGACCAACCTGAGCCCAAACCCCACGTTCCTGGCTGTAAGGTTCCACCCACTCCTGTGCACAGTTGGCTGTAAAATAACTCAGTAGGAAAGTAGTTAGTTTTCAGGCAGATGGTTTGTCTAACACATGCTCATTACCAAGACTTTAAATTGCAATGGAGATACCTGAAGTTTGAAAGGAGACAGTAATGAGAGGCAATCACATCTCTATTTGCCCATTAGGATGTTGAGCTATGAGCCAGAAGGGAAGGGAGGAGAGTCAACAACAGCACTCACCACTGCAGCAAAGGGAAAGAAGCACAAGGCACGGTACTGACAAGCCAAGCTGAAACAGCGACTGGAGAAGCAGCAATAGGTGAGAATAATTGCAAAAGCTAAGATAGGACACTAGCTAGCTATGCTAAATGTGACTGAAGGCCAAAGAAGAGATTGGTTTAAGATGGGTTGAGAAGCTTTCAGATGACGAGAGGAAGCAAAACCAAGTTTGAAGGGGATTTAGGGTAGAACCAGACAAGAGATGCAATTAGAAGACTTGTAAAAGTGAGAAGACAAGAGGCACTTCTACCAAAGGCTTTTTTTTTTTTTTAATGTAAAAGAGACAAGCATATCTGTGTGGGTGCTGGGGGGTCAGAGCAGACTGAATGACTAAAGCTGTGAACAAATGAACGAGTGGGTGTGAGGAGGATCAGGAAATGAAATAGGGTGAGGTTAATAGGGCAAGTGGTGGGGTTACAGAAGACGTGTAGATAAGATTTTTGTTATTGCCACTTAGAGACTTGTAGAAAGGGGAAGCATCAAGAGAATATTCTGTTAATTTTATCTTTAAAGAAAATGGTGAGATAGCAGGTAGAGGAAAGCAGAAAGAAAGGCTTGACAAGGGTTAGTCAGCAGCAATGAAAAGCTAGCTAGGATTACAGGCGTGCAGATAAGCTGCAGAAGTAGAATTGTTTAGCTGTAAGAAGGCAGAAATGGAGGAGAGAGCAGGCTTGCAGAAGAGGAAGTTAGCTTGATCACAGGATTTCCGTCAGAGACACTTTGCACTGCAAAAGCAAGCATGGATGAAGCAAGTGCTGAAGGTAAGCTGGTACTGTGGGTAGGTATGACAGTTTATCATGAGAGACAGAAGCAAAAAAAAGTCAGTGGTGGATGAAAGTTGTATGTGTGGTAAATGTATAGCTAGTAAATTACTACTAAAGCAAATACATTTTTCTGTGCTTAACGTCAAAATGCAAATAAAGCTAAAAGACATGCAAGCTTCATTTTTAATCAATGCAACTAGTTGGTATTATTTCTTTCGCTTTTCTTCACTCTGTTATTTTCATCATTCTGTTTTTCTTTCCTTTTTTTAAGTCTACAAGACATTAGGTTCTCCACCTTCTTGCAGTATTGGAGTACAAAGCTCTGAAACAATATTTTTCCTTAAAAAGTTACTTATCTGTTGTTACTAGAATGCAAATGCACCTGCAGCCACAATCTTCCAGTGTTGTTATATTCCATGCCAGCTAAAAATAAGTGAGACAACTAAGGCTTGTTAAACCGCTTAACAGATAAGATACACGAGCAAAAGCTATGCCCAGAGAAGTATTCAGAACTGTAACGGTTCATTATATTGTAATTATAATTTTACTTTTTTTTGTTTCTTTTCTTAAAACCACATCCCTGGCCTACAGAAGTTAGGGAAGATGCTTCAGACCAGCCTTTTAGTTATCAGAAATATTTTTTCAAGCACTGTAAAGAAAATATACGTAAGATAATGATATTAACACAGGGTTGTAAGGTCAGGTTTATGGAATCCAAGGCTTTAGAAGAAACCTTTGAGATTCTACTACTGTAAAAATGTATGTCTTTGTTAGGGAACACATAATGTTATTTTCCTTTAACATGTGGGGCCACTTTAAATTTGTAAGTCTGCATTATTAAACCATCGTGGGAAGCATAGCAGGAGGAAACCCGGGGTAATTGGCTGCAGCTCCAGATGCAGCCGCCCGCTCATTGGAGAGCGGAGGATTCTCCGAGGTACTAAAATTAGACAATCTCCGCCCTCCAGAAATGCTTCTGGAAACAGCGAGGAGGAGAAATTCTGACACAGATCGAGGGCCCGTGGTGGGGAGTGAAGTGCACAGGACCCTTCTCCCGGCAAAACTGCAGCGTATAAGGATGCACAGAAAGATACTTTTTTTTTTTTTTAACTTGGTTAGCTGAAAAAAAAAAAATGCACGCAATAAAGAAATTGCAAGAGATTAATGTTAGCAGTGTTTTACATGGATATTAAATTCAACATTTCTTACGTAATAATAATTCTGAAGTATTCATCCAGGCTGAGGAAGCCTTTGAACTGCTAAATCTAAGCTAGGGCTGTCAGACTTGTGCTCATTGACTTTGAAAAGAAATTACTCTTGCCGAATTAACTCTGAACTAAACTAAAAAACTGGTGAACTCTATCAGCTTTTTTTAAAAATAAAACATGTTTATCCATTATCTCTGTGTAGTTGCAGTGTTTACAATGTCTTCAAATTAAATATTGGATAAGGTATCTCTATTAAAGAAACAAACGCCATGTGCCTGTATCAGTGAAGGAAAGTCTGTATCTATATCTGAATTACTCAGTCCTGTGCACTTGGAACCTTTATTTTTTACAGTATGTGAATAAAAACTTCAGTCGTTGATTTTTAAACATATTTCAAACTGGCTGCAAGGAAATAATTGCATAGTTTTGTTTCTCATTTCTATTTTTACATTATTTACATTACTCATGAAAAAGATTAAGGCAGAGTGGATTTTTCTTACACTAAAAACAGCTTTTGCAGTAAATTTGCTATTTCCTCTGCTAACCAGGGTACACAGTGTCAGCATCTATGGCTCTTAAAGTGTGGGGGTTTTTTTGTCTTTTCTCTTTTGCATCTATTTTCAGCCTGATTTCATTAAAAAATTGAAGCCTATATACCTGTGTTTTCTCTCTGTCCCTTTGTCAGTGTCACCTCAAGGACTCAAATGCAATGGCCAATTTCAGCCGAATTCACCAGCAGGCCCGAGGCCTTAACAGCACCTCGGAGCCCACAATTTTTGAGAAATCGGTAATAAGAGGGGATGAGGCCCAAAGGAGAGAAGCATGGCTGCAGAGCGAGCTCAGCAGTTATCAGCGCCCTTCGCCGGTCCACACCCCGATAGTGCCGGGCCAGCTGGCAGGCGTTCAGCCGGCAGGCGTTCAGCCCGGAGAGCCGGCCGCAGCACGCGCAGCCCTGCCCGGGGTAAACAGGGCCGACGGGGAGGAGATGATACCGGAGCACTCAACGCTTCGGCTTCCAGGTCACGGGCCGGGCTATGGCACGGAAGATCATGTTGGATGGATGATGGCTGTACTGTAATTGCTCCGAGCGGGAGCGACCCCAGAGAGCCAAGGAAACGGGGAGCGTGCAGGGAGCAAGGGTATTGGCACGATGGTGGTAAAATCTGGTAGAAATCCCCAGGGATTTTTCCCCAGCTCTGTTTATGGCTCACCTCGTTATGGTTTATCTCAGAAAACAGTGACTGTTTCTTACTCGCATTTGTTTTTGTGATAAAAGTTAAGTAGGACTGGATAGACACTGTAATTCAATAAAAAATGCTGAAAAACAATAAAGAGCTGTCGATTCAGGTTAGTACAGCTGGTATGCCAGACGGCTGCGTACTATAACCTCCCGATCCGCTGATGTTGATCAGGCATGTAAACAGGAAACCTTGTGCATGCTCCCACAATAAATACTGATATTTAAATAACCTGCAGAAGGGCTTGTGTGCTTATTCTTTTTTCCAATAAATAGCATTACCTCAGTTTATAACGTTTACTGTGAGATCATTCCTCCCTCAGCAGTCCTGAGTGTGAGGTAAAACCGACATAAAGCTTTTATTGTCACAGAGAAAGGAGATTTTTGATGGCTCCTCTCCAGATCACGCTGCTCTCTTCCTTATTCTCGTATCACATGAAGCGCCCATAAACAGGCAGATGTGGCCCTCAGTTATTTGCCCGGAGACCGCGGCTGTCCCGGGCTGTGAGACGCGTTCCAACGCAGGCCGAGGCCAGCGGCCTCTCGCCGCCAGCACACCGCCGCTCCCCAGCCGCCATTTTTTATTCCGCCCACTCCCGCCCCGGCTCAGCACACAGACGAGGGGCGCGGAGGCCATCTTGTGGCCGCTCCGCCCGGGGAGCCGGCTCAGCCATCGCCTAGCAACGGCGGCGGAGCAGGAAGGTGCATGGCATGGCGCTGCCGGCGGGAAAGGCGGCGGGCTAGGCCGGGCCGGGCTGGGCAGGGCAGCGGGGGGACCGGTCGCAGCCGCTGTGGGGGCAGAGCGGGCGGAGCTGGTGGCGTGGCGGCGGGCCCCTGAGGGTAGGCGAGGCTGAGCCCTTCTCCGAGTCGGGCGGCGGGGAGGGGTCTGTGGAGAGGAGGGAGACGCTTCCTCGGGTCTCTGCCGAGTCCTGGGCCCCTCGGGCGGCCGGTGTCCGTGACAGGGTGCTCTGGCTCCAGGCCGACTGCTCCGAGCGCTACGGGTGTGTGTACTTTCAGCCTGGTTCCTAGGCAAAGGCAGCCCCGGCGGTCCTGTGCTCAGCTCTCCATCTTTCCTCCCTGACGGAGGCCGCAGTCTCTTCAACCAAATTTGAAAGCGAACGAGGAGTCTCAAAGGTATAGGTGCAGAAAAGATCATCCCGACCGAGAAGGCAGGTATAACTGAGCAATTGCATATGATTTTTGCAGCAGTGAGCTGGCCAGTCGGCTGCTTACCTGTGCCTTGTCCAGTGCAGATGGAGAGAGACCGAGGGCTGGGAGCAAGGAAGCAGAGGGAAGAGGGGGAAAAAGAAGGTCACAGGTGGTCACAAGTCTGTAGGAAACCCGTCTGCACTAGTTCCGCTATTCACAAAACAGTTTTGTGTCCTAATAGCTTGCTAATGGCCTGATCCACTCAGTTAGAAAAATGGCGCTTTGTCTTGAGTCCATAAATACAGGAATTAAATAATAATTGAGAAATACCCTGAGGCTTACAGATGGACTAGCTCCAAATAATACGTCCCACACTACAGTCTTCATGCATGAGAATACAGATTTTGAGTTTGGTGGAACACACGGTTGGTGGATGGAGGATGTGGGAGTGCAGTGAGCCTGTGAGCTTGTCTCGCTCTTGCACATGGCAAAGTGTACGATAACGCTTCTCTTTCTCTCATGCTTTCTCTGAGTTAATTAGTGAAATATTAGAATAGTTTACACTTTATGAGTGGCTAACAACATTTAATTTTTGGCTTATTTTCCACAAAATATTGCTGCACTGAAAACAGGAGTGTGAACTAGAGTACTAACGAGTCCAGAGAAAATCTCATGTGGGTGTTGTGAAACGGGGATGATCTGCTCCGTTCCTAGAGCACACGGTAAATGTCACCGCAGGTGACTGTGCGGTTGACAGACTCCAAATATCATGAACTGGTGTCATTGCAGTACGAAAGGAGCACGTGAATTCTAATTTAGAAGCCAAGATGCAGATGTTAATGCCTGAACCTCAGATTTTTGTGGAAAGAACCCTGGCTCTCATCAAACCAGATGTCATTGATAAAGAAGAAGAAATAGAGGATCTCATTCTCCGATCAGGATTCCTGATCGTTCAGGTAACAGACTGTACTCCAGAGAAAATAACTGCAGTTTATAAGTCAGAACAATATTTATCTTAACTTTCAGCAGTCAAGCCAGTAACTAAAAGCTAGTGTGTCCAAAAATCAATTTATATTTCTCATATGTCATCAACCACCGCTGCCAGATTCTGTAAGGATACATTTTTTTGGTGCATGGGATGGAACAGGACAGACCGACTATTTTGCTGACCACAGGAAAACACAGACTTTGTTAATAAGCTCGGATTTAGCAAACATATGTAGCAGATATGTGGACTCTCCAAAGTAACTCTTTGGAGAGTGTATCGTTCTGGTATCACAAGGTTTCATACAGCATGCATTTGCCAAGTGGATACTTCGAGAATTAATTGAATTAGATAGCTGGCCAGTTGCGGTCTGATGTATTTTCTGTTTCCACTGTTTTTAATGTAAATGGACTTCATGGATATTTAAATGTATTGCAAATGTTTCATTTAAATAGGCCTTAGTGAGCTTGTCCTTTTTGGACCTGACATGGAGGCCATGGGAATGTTGCCTTGAGTGCCCGTGTCAGACCCTGTGCTGCCGGGAAAGGCTCTAGAGTGTGATTTTCAGCAGAGATTGCGTTAAGACAAAATTTGTCATTAGCTAATAAGAAATGTATTCTCTCAGTCCTCTTTTATGGGGCTCTTTATACACTCGCTCTGTAAGAGCATTTGAAAAAAAAAAAAGATTACAATAAGCCAGAATCTGGGAAATAAAACAGGAGGAGCGCTGGATCGCTTGAAGCGAGGGGTGCGTCAGGCTCTTCAGCGAGGAGCCGGCAACGCTGCTCCGTGCCTGGCGGGACGGTTTTGCTCGCCTTTAACTGTCGGTTATAACCGGACCGTGCTAAGGCGGAACCCCCTCCCCGAGTTCCCCGGTGGGTCGGCACCTCGCCGCGCCCAGGCAGCACGCGGCGGGGCCGGGGCGGCCGCTGGGGGGCGCTGTGCCCTCGCGCCTGCCAGCGGCGGCGGCGGGGCGCGGCCGGGGCCTCCCCGCAGCGGTGCCGCCTCCTCCTCATCCTCATCCTCCTCCGCCTCCTCCTCCTCCTCCTCCTCATGCCGGCCCCGCGGCAGCGCCCTTGGCCTGGTGGCTGGCTCTGTGGCACTGAGCAAGCGACGACTGGGCTTTTTAAGCCCAAATTTTAAGAAGTTTGGGGTTTTTTTTCCCTGGAAATGTAATCATTTTTCTTATTCTCGTAAATGCCCCTTTTTCCCATTTGTCCTTTTTTAATTTCCTCCCTTACCTTTCTGGTTGTTTTATTTACATAAAATGTATCAGGAGATGAGCGAAATTAGATTTTTTTTTTTTCAATGACAAGATGTTTATAGCGTCTTCTGATGTCTCCAGTGACTTTTGGCACCAAAGTTATCAGGAATCTGAATTTGTGGTACTCGCGTTGCATAAGTTTGGGCTCAAAGAATGCACTTCAAAAAAAAATTCTTCTCTTTTTGTGGCTGCCCTATGCCTTCTGATAACCCCCCAAAGTTGTCCTTATCCTGGCCACCTGCAGGCTAGGCAGCTGTTGTGAGAATCATAAAGCATGAGTACCAAAAGAAAAATAGAACAATTGCATAATTAACAGTGTGGGCTGAAGAGAAAATTGTTTAAAAGTAGAACATTATGCTGGAGCAGCTGAGCAATTAAATCCTGTCCTTGTAGTGCTCTTCACCTTTTCTGTACTGTGCCCTGACTATACTTTAAGTAAGTCATCCAGCAGTTTTAAGATGCTGTAGTTTACGTAGGCTAAAATCACATCTTACTCAAATGGCCTGTTGGCCTGCTTAATTAACTTGGAAAACTGTTGCTCTTTGTTACTCTGTATCTCAAAAAGGATCAGATCTGTGAGAATCAGATTAGGCTGGTACCGTACTCTGTGTCTGTTCTCCTGCACTTGAAGATACCTCTGCACCAGAGGACTGTATCCTACCTGAGGTAGCAAGCTATCTTAATTTGGCAAGCTTTTTTTCACTCTTTTTTTCTTTTACACTTTATAGAAGCGGAAGCTCCAGTTAAGCCCAGAGCAATGTAGCAACTTTTATGCAGATCAATATGGAAAAATGTTTTTTCCTAATTTAACAGCCTATATGAGTTCTGGACCTTTAGTTGCTATGGTTCTTGCCAGACATTGCGCAGTCTCATACTGGAAGGAATTGCTTGGCCCATCAAACAGCATAAGAGCTAGGAGAACTCACCCTCACAGGTAACTCACTGATTGGCCTTGGGGAAGTCAGTAGGATTTTGTCATTCTGTTAATTGAGACCAGAATTCCTCTCCTTTTTTTTTCTTTTTTTTGTACAGTAGAGGTACAGATTGGGAGTGGCTTCTTATCTCTTAAATTTTGTGTATTGTAAAATAGCTTTTCATCTTTGTTTGTTAGTATGTAAGGTTCACCCATTTTATGGGGAGTGCTGAGTGCATGAACATAGATTTTAGGTAGCTACTTATTTTGTTTAAAAACAAAACCAAGGCAATGACTTGTTAATTAGTCCATATATATTGCTTTTATATGCTCTCAGACTGTAGAGACTTGGAAGGGATTTGCAGTTGCCTACCAAGCAGGTTTTTCTCTTGTTTTTAGCTTAAGAGCAATCTATGGGACTGACGATCTGAGGAATGCGCTTCACGGCAGTTCCAGCATTTCCTCAGCAGAAAGAGAAATTCGTTTCATGTTTCCAGAAGGTAAAATGGTGCAAATAATACATTGCCAACCCTTGGGAGGATAGTGTCCTTCCCTGTTATTAGTCGTCTCTGACTGGACTCTAGATACAATTGGATTTAGAAGAGGTTGGGTTTGTTTGCTTTATGAGAACGTGAGTCTCTTTTTGTATAAGCTGATATTTTCTGCAATGAAAGGTATACCAAAAGGTATCTGAAGAGCTATTATAGTTACAGGGATTGCTTTTACTTTTCAAACTCTGTGGTCTGGGAATTGGAGCAGACAAAGCTGGTAAATGAGAGGAAATGGGAAGCTATTACACTCCAGCATGTCTTTCTGGCACTGTCAGCCCCGGGGACTCCTGTTGGCTTGAGAATACTGACTCTTTTCTTGGGCTCAGGCTGAGTAATTCCTGTTCAACAGCAGCTGGATGCTCACATGATAGTGCAATTCCAAAGTTAAGAGCCAGAGAAATGGACCATAGAACCTGGAAAGGCTGGGAGAGGATCTCTTGTTTGTAATGTAACAGTTGAAAGGTGACATTGCTCTTTGACAGAAAAATGCAAGGGAAACTCTGCTAGAAAAACTTACTTGTTTCTGTCAATTGTATCAATCAGTTTAATAAAAGATGTTGCACTTCCCTACCAACCTTACCCATTGTAAACCATGTCTCTTCTCCTCACCCTAACGACAAAGCTGGACTTAAGGTGAGATTTTTAACGTCTTCAGAAACCAGGAGGAACCTGCAAGAAGAAAGTACTAAGCATGGGATATATTGTTTCTCTCATGGCACCAATGCATCTTCAAGGATATAGGTTTTCCCCAGATGATCCGATTTCCTCCCCTTTCATAATTGTCTATAATTAGTAAGATGACCTCAGGGACATTGTAAAGGGTTTTAGGTAGTTTCTTTGCAGTTTGTTGTGGGAGAAGCTGTAAAAACCATTAGGTATTATTAACTTATTAAGGAAAACAGCAGCTCATATATAAACAACCTTTGAAAGAATGCCTTTTTTAATCACTCTACAAGCTGCTTTCCAACACCTGTGGTTACTCGTTGCAGTGATCCTGGAGCCAATTCCGGCTGGACAAAGAGCTAGGGATTACTTGAACCTTTATGTAAAGCCTACTTTACTAGCTGGGCTCACTGCACTGTGTAAAGAGAAGCCAGCAGATCCAATGGTATGTACGTATATCAGTATTGTGCTGTATGCTTTGTGATACATTTACTTTGTATTAGTAAAGTCCCTGTATGGGGGAAAGCTACTCTTTTGTTAAAGAGCTGTGCTGTTTTAGCTACCTGCTAATGAGCTAATCAAATAACATTTGCCTTTCAAGAAGTTGATTGGTTTGTTAACAGATGAAATGAAGGCCAGGACTAAATGAAATCAGCCTTGATGAAATGACAGGGGGTTTAGGTGACTTCTATAAAACTGTTTCTAACATGTAGTTGTTACAGATGGCTGGAAAGGTAAATGGGTACTATCATATGATGTCAAATATAAGTTTTTGCTTTATTTGCTGTTTTTGAGGTGAGTTTGAGATGAAATAGCTCTCATACAATAGATACTAAGTAAGATTAGATGCTAATCACACTGGTAGTAGTTGCACAGTTGAGTAAAATACTGTAGAGTTCTTAGCAAGGCTGTCTATATTTGTCATTGTTATGTTTATTTAAATTAATATTATCAATCCTTCTTTAGGATAAGCTATTATTTTGACTATACAGCATTGATTAGCATTTACTTGGGTTGTTCCACAGTTCACCAGGAAAATGAATTATGATTCTTCTGAGTGAAATCTATCTTGAGTAGTCAAACTGACCTACGGAAAATTCTTCTGTCTTCTTGTGACCCCTTTCTAGTTATCAAGCTGATGCATCTTGCCCTCCTCTCACATATTATTCCTTTTAACCATGGATGTCATTCAAATTACAGTTCTTAGACTAGAGTTAATTTCCTGTTGTTTTTTTTGTTGTTGTTGGTGGTTTTTTTTTTTCAGTCCCTAAACAAAATTAGCTTTCTTTCATCTGGAGAAATATCGTAAATGTGTTTTGTATTCTTAAAGCACAAGTCATTCACACTAGTACTTCTTTAAGAATGCAGATAATTAATCAGTGTGACAACTTACTGGTAGTTGTGGTGGATTCTACACCATTATCAGGTTTTTAATCAACATTGCATTTTTCTAAAAGATACATTTCAGGAAAAAAAAGCCTGAAAAATAATTCAGGGGTGTTTCTGTGAACTATGTGGTATACATGGGGTCAGATCAAATGTACTGTGATTGTTCCAGCTTTATGACGTGTTCACTTTATCTGTATGTCTGGCACTGTTACCATAGAAATCTAGAAAACAGAGATGAAGAAGTCTTTTCATCCGTCCCTTTGCCCGAAGGCCAGACCAATTGTATCTAACCATTCCTAACAAATGTTTGTCTGGCCTGTTCTTTAGCACTCCAAATGATGGAGAATCTACAGTCTCCCTAGGCAATCTGTTTCAGTGCTTAATTATACTTAGTTGAAAAGCTTTCACTGAAAGTTAGCCTAAATCTCCTGTGCTCCAATTTTTTGCCCATTACTTTTTTTTTTCTTTTACTGTCCCCAGAGGACATTGGAGACAATGTAATATCTCCTTTTTTTTGCAGCAACCTATTGCATATTTGAAGAGCGTTACCATCTTTTTTCCCTTCAGTTGTCTCTCCTCTATATTAAAAAGTGATTTTTTTTCCCTCTTACCTTATAAGTCACATTTCTCTAACTCATTGTTTGTTTTTGCTTCCAATTAATCCCTGCATTCTGAGCACAAGTTTCTAGCCAGTTATGTGGTAACTAATGGTAACTTCATCGAGACCATGCTTTCCTTCTGTGCTTTTAAGAAAGCTGTAAAGCTATATGAAGCAGTGTCAATAGCTTTACTAAAATGAAAACATGATATTTGCTCCTTCTTCCCTGTCCATAATGTCTATGACCTTGTAACAGAAGGAAAATAATGTTGATTTGATACAACTTTTTTTCAGAAATATATGTTGGCTATTGCTTTTCAGTTTGTTGTCTGCTAGGTGACTTACAGGGAGACTGATGGAATGGTTTTCTCTTTTTCTAGTACCCTTCCAGGAACTGAAGAACTGAAGTTGGGATGATTTGGGTCTTTTTTTTTTTTTCCCCCCTCCTTTCTGAAGATGGCATCAGAAACTATCTGTCCACTCAGAAATACTTGCTAGCAGCACAGAGTTTGTCTCAGCCAATTCCCTAAGTAACATAGGATAAATTTCATCAGGCTCAAATGATTTAAAAATTTCTCATTTTCCCAAGGAGTCTTTCTAAGGGCTTTTGGGCTTTTGTGGTTTGGGTTTTAGGGGTTGGTTGGTTTGTTTGTTTTCCATTTCTGTCTTGAGTTCTTACTGTTCTTTTGCTATTGCTGACTAACCTGCGAGGGTGGTCGTAGTGCTCTGCTTGTTGTCTCTTTCTTTGCAAACCAATCTTTTTGTACCTGGTAATATAAGGAGAGTGTTGCTTACCTTACTGGTCTACTATTCTATCATTTTTCACTTTACAGTATGGTACGAAGTTTGTTGTATTTAGCATTCCAGAAACTAATCTTCAATAGCTTTGTGAAGTGAATAAGGATGTGTTAGAAACTTCTCTTTACAGGTGGAGAAATCGAGGCAAAAGGTTAATATGCCTCAGGCCAGGCCAAGACATTGGCAGATGAAGTTAGGACTCGCAGCATTCCTGCCTCCCACATTCTTATTTAAGTACAATGTGCTGGAAAACTTACAAGATGAATTTCAAAAAGTAACCATGTTTTGTTTTTAAGTTTTAGGTACTATAAGGTGATTTCGGTGCAGAAGACTGGCACTTTTAATGAATGATTGCTAGATAAAGTATCTGTAAGTGTTGTCAGGAGTAATATTTCATTAAGCAGTTTCATGAGTATTGTATAGCCTCATTCCAGAACAGAGTTAACCAGATTATTTGAAGCATGGCTCAAATGTTCTTGTACATACACAAAGATAGACATTGCCAGAAAAAGTTGTCTTCTAAAGGCTAGTGTGAATTGTTCAAAAGCAATATAAGCTATGAAGATTTAAATGAACATTTTGAAAAAACAGGTTATTTGTACGTCCATTTTTTCTGAAAGGTCTTCATTTCACGGCACGGTTAGGAGGGTGTCTGTATCAGAGGTTTCAAATAATGCTTTTAATATTCTCCCATACATTTAGCTGAAAACAACAGAAAACTGAAAATGTTTGGGTTTTTTTGTTCCACAGACTTGGCTTGCTGACTGGTTGATTGAACACAATCCTAATAAACCTAGGCTGCAACATCAGATCATTGAAGAAGAGCATCAGGGGTGAGAGCTCAGTGGAAACCATCTCAAGCATTCCAAGTTACAGATACATACCATTTTCAGTGTATCCCTTGGCTATGTAATCAATATTATCTGGAGTGATTGTTATTGTCATAACTACCTGCGTCTTCATGGGATAAATAAACTTACACTTAACCAGGATTTAATAGTTCTAGTAGCTTTTCTATTGACAAAGTGAATGTAGAATTACATGATAAATTTATGGTGTCAAGTGATGAGAAAAAGACAAAATTCCCGTCAGGTGTGACTTAATTGCTATTTCCTCCATTTATCTTGGTTTGACTGTCTGGGGAGAACAAAATTATTTACACTAGTGCAGATTCCCAAATGACATACAGCTGGCCTGTGCTTTGTGAAACTGAGAGTTGCATTTCAGCGGTTTTTTAGCAGACACAAATTCCATTATGAAGGGAGGTACTTGGATGTAATTTAGAAAACAATTACTGGAGGCATATTAGCAACTTCAGAATTTTAATTGCCGGTTACATCACTGAGCTAAGGTCACTCTTGGGGATGATTCACTTGAGCCTGATGTATTTTGTCAGAATGTAATTTGAAGGACTTATTTGAAGGTACGTTGAATGTACCTTTCCCATCTCAGTGGCGAAAGGTGCAGTGATTATAAATCAGTCTTTGATTTCCATTAGAAGTCACAAGAAGGTGTATTTTAGTCAAGGACTAATGCTGTCTTCCAACATTTGTTTGAAAGAAAGGTGCTTAATTGGAACAGCTCACCTTAAGGGTGTTTTCTGTGTTCTCCTGCTCTTAAAAGGTATGCTGATTTCTGTTGTTTTCCTTGTATTGTTTTTTACCCTTGAACTTTACTGTGTTCTATTTGAGAATTTCAAGAGAATGGGTTAGGAGCCATGCTATTCAACAGGCAATGGGTTAATCCTGCACTATTACTTTTTCTAAAGTAACTGGACTGTTTTGGGGGGTGGGGTGGGGCTTTTTAATTTTCTTCAAAGAGCTGTACTTGCGCTGTTAACTTCAAGCTTTGTATCTTATGGTTTGACTGGCTAGGATGGAGAAAACAATGTCATTTTCACAACCCTGAAATATGCTTGACTAATACTAAACAAACAAGCAATTTCGTAATTTGTTTCATGAAAAACTTGCTCCCTCAACTTGAGTAATTACCAAAAACATAAGTCATTTGTCTGTAATATTAAACTTTGTTTAAGCTAATTGTTTATCTTCTTAGTGGAATAAACCACTATTACCAGCCCAGAGAATAAACATCTGGAAAACTGGTCCCTACAGTACAGAGACCTAAAAATCTTGGGACTTTTACGATAAGAAAAAAAAAAAAAAAGGCCAAACCCTCAAATATGAAGAAAAAAATATGAGGTGGTTAGAAAAACAGTAAACAGATCCGTTTACAACTAATTTATTTTGCCTATAATTATTGTCCCTGTACATGTCTGATTGTTCCAATTACAGGACAGTTGTGCTTTGTGGTTTCCTGTCAGCCAAATTAAAAAATTTCTTTTTTGAAGATGCTAGAAACTAAAATCTGGTGAATTCACAAGACATTCTCCTGTATTTTGTTAGTTACTATGGCATTTTCTTACTTATTTTGATGTGATACTGCTTGACAATAAATCTCTCCTGTACCTTACTGCTGGAGTTTTCAGTTTTGCTTTTGTGACAGACCTGTGTTATATTGTATCTATGGGAGATCATAACTTCCACAGAGAGTGTGTGGGTCCTTGCCAGGAGGGGTAGGAGAAAGGGCAAAAGCAGCTCATGTTGCAAATTCAAGTGTCTGTCTATCATGGATTTATTCTCTAATATTAGAGCTAACACCTTCAGTTGCTGACTGGCGTTCACTTCCATTTTTCCAAGGGAAAGGTAGAAAGAGAGAAGATACCTTCATCCCTTGGGTGCCATCCTGACTCACTGTATCTGTACACTGAGGACAAGTATTGATCCAGCAAATCTCACAGCTGAGATCTTGAGGAACCTGCATTAATAAGTAGGATGTGGGTAGAAGGTCAGTCCTGGGAATGTAAAACCAGCCTGGACAACCAGCCTGGTCCCCTGGGGGAGCTGTGACACCACAGGAGAGGCTGTGGGAGGACGTGCTGCTTACATTTCTGTTGGTCTTTAGGTTTTTATTTGGCCCAGGATGGTATAGGCTTGGCCAGTGTTATAAATCTGTATCATGGAAAATGTAGCTTTGGAAAAAACAGATGAACTGAAAGATGTCTTACTATTTGGTGTCAGCAAGGTAAGCTACTCTCTGTGGGAACGAGTGACCTGTCTTCTCCCTCTGTCGAGTCAAAATAATTACCTTGCCTATTGAGTTTTATTGGGTATTTTTAACTTTGAGGGAGTTCATTTTAGTTTTAGTGCCGAGTGCTGGAATAGAGCTATGTCCATAAACCCGGCGGTTCAGTCTGTTTCCCATAATTCTGTTTTTTTCAACAGACTTTCTCCTGGAACTTTGCTTATCATATGCTTGCTGTCACCTGCACTGGAAGTTATTCTTGGAACTATACAGATCAAGCTAGTCTGAAGTATATGATTGTTCAGCCTTCCTGTCTCATAAGGAATTTATTATCTTTAAGAGCAATTAAACTGCCAGGAACCTTGAACATACTTTAAAGATGGCAGAAACCTCAATCAAAAGCGGTTCCCCATTGCCTACGTAAGCCAGAGCATTCCAGCATGCCAGGCTTCAGAAATGAGTCGCTGTTCAGAGCTTAGGACTTTCATTCAGCAACTTTAAGCAAAAAAAAAAAAAAAAAAAAAAGTGTTACATGGAGATTTGCAAACCCTCGTCTTTCTCACGTGGGAAAAGAAGAGAGGATTTGTCTGTCTTCCTTCATTCAAGCTATTAATCTTGACCATCCTTTAAGCAACAGTTGTCTAAGCAAAATTGGTGATAAACTGATGGACGTTTGTCTCATGGCACTACATGAAGGGAAGGAGTGACTCAAACTCTCACTTTTTCAGTGCCATGTTAGAATGACAGATTCTATTTAATTATACAAGAGTCATAGTTAATTCATTAAGTCAGAGCAGTCAGATCAAGATAATTTGTGTTATTCTGGACAGTAAATGTTGGTCATTTTTGGTGCTACCCAACAACAGTGCATCTTCTGAAAATACTGTGGTGAAAATACTGGGTTTTTTTTCAATTTCCTTTTTAAAAAAATCTGAAGAGTAATTATTTTTATGTTGTTAGAAAGGGAGATTCTTTGCACATCATAAAAAGGTAATTTACAATTGTTTTTGCAGTGCTATTTCCTTCTAGATGCCAGTCAGTTGATTTGTTCTTGGACTAGAAATAGGACTTCAGTCCTCTCTACTGATTACCTGTTGCTTTCCTTTACTCAAGCAGACTTAGCTCAAACCAGCACGGCAGTGTAGCAAGGACCGTCACAGGAAATAGGTGGTACTTCTGCTGTTAGTGAAACGGAAAAACTTGCTATCTTTTGGATGGTCAATCAAGAGCAGCTGCCCGTACCTAGAAATCTTCCGTAGTCTGGATGAGCTCCTCTGGGTATGGAGCGTGTCAGCGGCATGACTGATGTGTTGAGTCTCCTCGGGAGGATGCCTGTCAAATTATTGTTATGCTGCCTCCTGCCAAGCGATGGTGGAGATGCTGCCATAAGCTCAGGGGAGAGCCTATTGTTGGTCTTCTGAGCCAGAAATGAGGCATTGTTGTAAGACGAAGCAGGTGGTGGGAGAAGAAGGCAGCTTGCAGACAAGTGGGTGAATGATACTCTCATGATAACACTGAAGGATTAAGAATTCTCTTCAGTTTACTGCTTGTGAGTGTTTTACAGCTGAGGGAGGTGATGCTTTCATAAGAAGTACTTCATGTACTGCCTTGCTGGGTATGCTTACATTTCTGTTGTATGGCATCATATTTTGTCCCCTGAGAACACCTGACTGACTCATTCTTGCTTAGCTGTGGTACTATTCTGAAGCATGATTATTTAAAAAAAAAAAAAAAAAAAAAAAGACGACACTGGTACCATACCTGCAACTTCTTTACAATCATATTTACTTTATTTAAAAGTCTTCTCACCTGGCATCTCTGAGCCAGCCTGGATGGATCTTTTGTATTACTAGAGAGAATTGCCAAAGGCAGTTGGGTGCAGTCTGTCAGCCCCAGACTGCCTGAGCGAGGAATCACATACGAACTCACCCTAAATTCCAGGGAATTTTTATGTGCAAGAACCTAATTTGACTATAAATACTCTTGGCTTTAGTAAACTGCTCTGCAAACCACCCATGCTTCTTTATAATCTATTTATAGTCAATGCCTAAGCTCTCATGTCCTTGCAAGGGGACAGTTGGTTTTTGTTACGTTTCCAGAATCTGCACTGATTGTCAGGTTAGGAAATTCTGCACTTCCAAAAGCAACACCTTATTGCTATGCTGGCTATCGGTTCTTATCTCTTTTAGGTGTTGTAAAGTTTTTTCTTACTGGGTGGCATTCCTGTTGCAGTGTGAATGATGGCAATGTTTTGTACGTATTTAGTTTTGTGTCAGGCCTCGTCTCTCTATGTGAGAAAATTCCCAGGAGTATTTAACGTACACGTGCGGATAGATCTCCTGCATGCCCCATAAAGTACTTTACTATGCGCCAATATAAAGCAGTCATTACAGGGCAATGTTTAAACTTCTGAGATTAACACAGTCTCTCAATTGCACTTACTTATTTTTATAATGTGTAATTTAGCAGCTGAACCGTGAAAAGTTATGGCATAGCAAGGTCTTCTTAAAAACAGCAGTTCCAACTGTGCTTTCAGTTTGCTTCATTGTAAATCCAGAGCAATTTCATTCTCTTAGTTAAGAGAAAGAAGGAAAATCAGATCATTTCTGGGAGCTGCTGAGATGGTATGTTATACATACGTCTGAAATGTATTGTCAGATGTTGGCATGGCACATTCTCCGCTCGTGTTGAAAGCAAAGAGTTTGTGCCAGATTTCTCTGGAGCCGGATTTGGACAATACTGTTTTCTGCATGCAGAACACTTTGTCGTTTGCCATTTTGCTAAGGGAGTTGTGCAATGGTGTTTTTGCCTGGATGAGGAAAATTTGATCAAGCCTCTGTTTGAAAACCAGATGCTTTTTTCTGTGGCCACCGCACATCTAGATAGCCGTGAGATCATTCCCTGCTACTTACCACTTCCAACTAAACTATCCCATGAGGCTATTTCAGAATACATTTTTTTCTTCAGAGGTCTTCCATGTAAATATACTGAATTGACCAGCAAAGTTTTGACCGTGACTGTCTTTGTTTTGCAAAGTTCTCTTGTAAACAGGCACCATGCTGGCTTCCCTGAATAGCACCATCAGTGCAATTCAATGGGAGCAACAAAGGCGTAGGAAATGAAATGTCCATTCAATTTCCTATTCATGTAAATGATAGTTTATCATACTGATTATTAGCTTCATGTAGTTAGGATCTGTGGTGGTTCTTAAGCCTTTTATTGGTTTTTTTTTCAATGAACTGCAATAAAACATTGCCTCACCTGAGCGCTGACTCAGTGTCGAGGCATTCTCCAAACTTAGTGTTATAATTGCTATTAATTCATCATTACCTATGGCAAAGAATGTCACCACACTACAAAGCAGCCATGCTGTATCTTTACCAGTTGCTCATTCTCTCTGTAAAATGTTCCTTTTTAAGACTACATGGGATTCCCGGAATGAACAATTTTAAGTAATCCATAAACATAGTTTAAATAACAATACCTAGTTTCTTTATAACATCTCTCCTCAGTAGATGAGGCAATGCTGTACAAAGGAACTAGCAGTATGCAAGTGGTACAAGTGTGAAGGTCAGGGACAGAGAAGTGAAATGGCTCTTCTCGAGTCATCCTTTGGAGCAGCAGCAGGATCAAGAATAAAACCTATCTCTATTTAGTTCCAGCTTTGTGTCATATCAGCTGAGCAGTATATCAGTATATCTCTTCAATTAAAAAAAACGCCCGCTTGTAGTTAAGGAGATTTGGCACCGTGTACTGGATCCGCAGCCCAGCCTAGTATCCTCTGAGTTAATGTTGAGGAAGTCTCTTCACTGTCTTTTTTGGAACAGAACGCAAGTCAAGGCTCCTGGACTCTTCATTCAGGCTTGTCCACCAGTCTTCTGTGTGCCTAACATCTCAATTTCCCCATCTGAACGTGGGCAAATATTCCCACGATCATCCAACACCTCGTGGACTGCTGGGTTGAACAGTCCATTTCTTGGAGCGTTAGTGCTCATGCACCTATTGCCTGCACCAGACTTTGGAGTGGGAATATGAGTAATTGCACAAGCAGATGGCTACTGCATATGCACTGCTGGGATCTGCACGTTTAAGTACCTACCTGTACGTAGGAATGGGGAGTTTAACACCTGTGTTCTCAAGGTTTGCCAGTCGTTTGGTGCTTGGATCATTTGGCATGTCATGTTTTGAAATGTTTCTTTGGAGGCAGTGACTGTTACCTGAATATGTGTGGAGAATTTCTCTGTGTGTGGTATGATGTTTTGATGGAGAAAGCTGCTATCGCTGTAGTAATGCCTGTTACAAGTCTGTTAATGACTTCTGGACTTCCCAAATCAGTGATCAGAAATGAGTGGCCAGTCTCGTTTCAGTCCAGCCAAAGCTTATTTTCAAAAATAACATATATTGCAGAATAACCTTAAAGAATCAGTTGGTCTAGCATAAGAATGTCTTATAGTAAAGGAAAAGGTGGTATTATAGTATGTCTCTTGCTAAAGCATTGCAGTAACAATTACATGTAAATTCAGTTTAGTGGGAATAAATTGAAGCCAAAACAACATTTCAACTGAAAATAGTCATAAGAAAACTTTTACGTAACACAGCGGTGGGAGAAGGAGGCTGGGGAGCTGTAAAGGAGAGTGAGAAGTCATGCTTCATCTGTGGAAGTGAAAACGAGCAGAGCCGGCATAGTTCTGATGTCATGTCTGTCTGTATTGAACTAGCAGGTTCGGAGTGTAGCTCCGAGGCTGGAGTAATTCAGCTCCAGTGATACAGATGAGTCTGTGACTGGGAGGATCCGTGTTTCACTGCTCTAGCAGCATCTCTGACTGTTTTGTTTTCTGTTCTGTGTTGCTATCTACAGCCACTAAAGGCAATGATCCAAGAGGAAACCACGCGGTGTGTTCACTTACACCAGCGTTCGGAGCTGCGAAACAAACAGGTAGAGAAAAGGCCAAATGAGGACAGACGTGTTCCTCTTCTCTGCAAACTCAGCTTCAGCTGCCTGTGTCTTCCTCTGTTCCTACAACACTGAAATAAAATGTTTCCCTATGCCTCTACCTTGCAAATATTCTTACTGAACTCTGCTCAGCTCAGTGACGATGGCAAGTGTGCGTAGGCAGGACTGACCTGGACAGAGAGAGCAAAGACTGACAGACAGTTCAATTTTCTAGCTATTTTTTTCCCCCTCTAACTGCTTTTTTTCTGGGTACAAACAATTGATGTGACCCTCATCAGCTGACGTGAGGGAAAAGGTGTAAGGTAAAGCTTTTTTTTTTTTTTTTTTTTTTTAAATGAAATGAACAGGTTTATGTATGCTTTTACAGATTTACTGCAGAAGATGATGTTGGGCCACATCCTTAGGTGCTATAATCTGATGTAATTCTACTGAGGTGAATGCTATTATGTCAATTTGGGTATGATCTGAGAATGTAACGTCCTGACAGTATAAACTGGCAGCTTTTGATTTTTCACTCCCTTGTATTGACAAAAAATTGGATCTTTATTTATCTGTCCAGTTCCAATGAAAATCAATTGTTTCATTGTCACCTAGTATTAATTTGCAGTTCTGCTACGGGTTTTCTTCCTTATGGTTGAGAAAGTTTAAACACAGAAGAATTTTCAGAAGTCACTGTTCATATGTGCCAACCCACCTGTGCCTGTGAAACAGCAGTACCTGCTGCCACGTGGGTATTTCCAGAAAGATAATGTGTCTTTTATGTGCACGCATGTGTAACATTAAACTGTCTGCTCACGGAGGTTGTAGGATTTGCACACTGGTCCAGAGGTGACAGATTGCTGATGGGAATTCGTTTAATCTTTAGAGGAAAAAATTGTCTTCTAAAAGTTTCTTCCTACCTTGGTATATAGTGCAAGGGGAACATGTTGAGGCATGCCCTTTTCTGTTTGCTTTCAACAAAAATGGGAATTCTTTAGTTAAATACGAAAAATGGAAATTTCCTTTTTTTCCCCCCTCTCAAGTATGTTTAGGTAACTGAAGCATATTCACACTTGGAGAGATGGGCCTGTTTTGCAAGGGAAAACCAAAACGTTCCAGTGCAGCTAATATTGCAGCTCCTCTGGTGTCTTAAGTTCAGGCCACAGCAGGGGGTGCAGACACCTAAGGGGAATGCAGTAACTTTCTGGATCTTTTCTTTGGAAGAAATAATAAGATGAGTCACAATTAACCCATTCAGCTAAATTAGTAAATCTCTGGGAGATGAGACGATGGGGAGTCTTTTAGGCGAGGTTGCAGCGGAGAGAGGCTGCCTTGGGGTAGTCTAAGTCTCTACACAGACTGGGTAGTCCTGTCCCTGCCATCGGTGCTGTTATACCTGACTTCCCTTTGTGGAAATCAAGATTTTTTGGCATCACTCCCTAGTTTCAAAGAGCTATTCCTTTCTTGAATGACTAAAAGTACAGAGGCAATGTCCTGAGAAGGTATCTAGACCCTCACTTTGGAGGACACGTGGTGCCCCGCCATAAAGGGGGCTGTGCCCGTGTGAACAGCTGATGGCGTGTTTTGTTCCAGGCTTGACTTTTCCTGACCGCTGTACCAGCTATCTGACGTGCCAGCCACACCGTAAGTTTACTTGACTGCCCACTGCAGTGGATAGGGCATTTTTCCTTGGCTGAAACACTTCAAAAACTGATTCCAAGCCTGGGTTGGGTTTTTTTGTTGTTGTTGGGTTGGGTTGGGTTTTTTTTTTCTGCTAAAGTAGTTAAACTTGGTTTATGAATTAACTTGAGCCATTACTTAACCTGTAGGCTCTGCTTCTGGCTTCAGCCTCTTAGTTCTAATGGTTTGTCCTGCAGAAAAGAAGTCTTTTTTTCTCACATCCCTTCAGGCCCAATCAATACATTCATCTTTGTCACTGCAGGAAGCATAAATTTGCTCCCTTTCTTACAACGTTCTCTTGTACATCCTTCCCTGAGATGTCCAAGCCTGATGTAACAATCTTGCTTTGATTATCTTGCTCTGGCACACCGATGGACTTGGTCCAGGTGTCTTGTGTCGTGGAGTGCACTGCTCTCCAGGAAAAAAGGGCTCTCCAGGGCAAGTATCAGTATGTTGGCACAAAATATTTTGTTCCTCATGTGTGATTAATGTGGAAGGAGTGTTTTTAAGTATACTTAAGTATGTGTGGGATCCTGAACAACTACTTTTAAAAAAATCAGTGGAAATAAACATAGCAGCAAAGTAATATGAAAACGTATATCACTGCCAAAACGGATTACATCTGTTTTTCTCCACCATCCTGTGTGACAGAGCCTGGGAAGCAGATTGTCTGCTCCTCCGGACCATCACCAGGGAGTCAAACACGTTGTTCGGGGTGTTTTGAGATAATAGGAGATTGAGGCCAGATCTGAGGACATCTTCTGACATCCTAAAAAGGACAAAATTATAGTTGCGAGGAGGCTGTCCGACCTATCCACAGGCCAGAGGTGTTTCCAGGTGACCTCTCAGTGTTCCCAAAGCCTTATTGCTGGTGCGGCAGAGGAGTGAGAAGCCAGAGTCGGGTGGCTCCAGGCCTTTGGCCCGCTGTGATCTCTTCTTGCGTCACAGCAAGCGTGTTCTAAAATTTTTAAGTGAGAATACAGGCTGCTGCAATTCTTTGCCAAGCAACTGCATTACTCACCTTTTCCCCAGCTGTTTGCATATTTGCAGTGGTATTATTTGCATGTCATGCGCTGCAGGCCTGTGGTGAAGTTAGTCAGAAATTGCTTTCTGCTGGAAACAGTTACCTCTTTTGCAAAAAAAGTTTAAAAAAATATGAACGGGTGTCAAGAAATGCTGGATGTTTAGAAAAAAATACATTAAAAACTTGAAATGTAAAAACTGCACATCGTCAGCTACCTTATCTATGCAACCTGGAGTTTCTCTTAAATATAAATACTACTGAAGGCATTTCAGTGAAAGAACACTTTGTAATTTGTGGCTTGCAATGGAAAGCAGGCCACAGCAGCAGCAGTCGGGACCATAAAGTGCTGTCTTATCGGCTGGGCTGTCATTAGGAAGTGAGGACTATTTCTAACCCAGATGAAATCTCCAGAGCGTTTCTTCCTCAAGGACTGGTGAGTGGATTAGCAGTCAAACCTCTGAGGAACAGGCTGAAGCCAATGTGTCCATGGTGGTAGGGACACAGTTGGAATTAAGAAGGAAGACTAGCACATCCAAACCTTTTTTTTTTAAGGATTTTTGTTGTTTTTTACCATTAGACCTTTTCTTGTTTCATTTATTTAGCTATCTTAAGAATCCATGTCTTTCAGCAAGCAGAGAAGTGTGTGTGTCTTCCCTGGTATCTCAGAAGATAAGGATATGTCTTTGGTCCGTCACAGAAACAGCTACACACTGGTGAGCTGGGTGAGATGGAGATTTCATGTCCAGCGTTGCTCGCTGCCTGTCTCTAGCAGCCGAGTGCTTGTGGAGAAGCCCCTCGATCATTAGATAGCTGCCGAACGATGATTGATGGACCTTCACTCGACAGAGCAGAGGACAATGCTGGGCTAAACCTGGGGAGCAGACCTGCCACCATGGCTCTTCCCCCTTCGCTTCCCAGACACTGCGACCCCAGCGACAAACTGCTGCCGAATGTAGCTCCCGTGGGGCATGTCTCTCCGGCAAATCTCCTTGTACCCTGTAAGCACCGATCTGCTTGTCTCAGCGGTGCTTCGCTGTTTTCATTTTTCCAGCCTTTGGGCCTTAATTTTTTTTTTCCCCCGTTGCCATGTGGCTGTGAAAAAGAAATGTCTCAGGGGCGAAGAGGTCTGTGTGAAAAGCTGCCCGTCATTCAAAACACAGGCCAGGGTGGCATTTGTTCCAGGGAGTAGCACCTGAAGGACAAGTCTGTTATTCCATGACTCCTTAGTTGATACATTTTCCCAAAAGCCAGTAATCTCCAAGGAAGAAATGGCCTGTCTGGGAAAATAAAGCAAGACATGTAAATTGCTTTAATGGGATGCTCTAATGCATTTATATCTCCTTAAAAGGAAGCTAAACTGCATGTACAAGATGATAGATGAGTTTATTTTCACATGTGGATTTAATAGCCTACCAAGATGTAACTGCGTTTTTAGTGCTAGAAAAAGTCTCCAGGAAAAATGCGCCCTGGGGTGAGGTCAGTGTCCTCCTACAGTCAGATTTCAAGGGAATGAGTTGAAGAGTTTGTCAGTGGTTAGCTTCGTTACGAGGCAGGGTGGTTAATACGATACTGAACAAATCATGGTGATGTGGAAATTAATTACATCTTCACAGAACAGAGAAAGTAAAAGTGCCCCAAAGACCATCTGGGGTTTAAAACTCTGCTCGGCTTCCTGCTGGAAGGTGCTGATTGCCACTCTCCGTTCTCTTCATAGAGCTATTTGTTACTTTTCCCAAATATTTATTTGATCATAGCTGTAATTAAATTTGTGCTGAAAGCGTACAAAGCACCCCGTACTTAGTTTCACGTGAAATCTGAGATCCTCTTCACTGAAGCAGAACGGTGGCAAATCCTTGGCCAGAGCAGCCCCCTTCAGAAAGCGAGATAATCTAAAATGACCTAAATAAGACTCTCCCACAGATACGGCACTGGCTAGGCTAAAGCACAGGAAATTGTGAACTTCGGGCTCCATCCTGTTTGACCATTTACACTATCTCCTTATCAATGTACCTGGCCTGGCCCTGGGAGATCGGATGGTGTCTGGGTACAAGAGGTACAATTTAGTGCTCCCAACTGCTTGAAAGGGACCGGATGGTGATTTGTGACCTCTCTGGCGATGGGTGAGATAATAAGCTCTGCAGTGGGGATGTCCTCTGCCCTGCCGCTAATCCTGGCCAGAGCTGGCTCAGGCTCCCCATGCTCCCCTTGGAGCTGGAGCTGAGTGAAGGCTGTGACCTGATCACTCCCAAATCGTGGGCTGTCTCAAATCCAGATTCAAGTCTCGCAGCCTGTAGTAGGTCAGGGGAAAAAATGAACGTGCTGCTGTCAAAAGCATGTAGATGTTTCACAGGGAATTTAAATAGTAGGCTGTTTGGTAAAACAGAGGCTGAGACCGCTACCTGAGATGATAGCCCTGGCACCCCGCAGGGGGAAAGCCCATGGGACAAGAGAGAACCAGGAGGATAAAGTAGTCCAAGCTGGGAAGTACAACTGTGTTTGCCCTGGGGTAAGTCTTACTAACTTAAGCACATCAAAGCATAAACGTAACTGTTTTACTCCTGGACCCAAGCTGGCTCGAGCAAAGCCATCCTGAGAGTCTCTTCCCAGCGCTCCTGTCCAGGATCGGAGATGTCCCCCGGAGCCACGTTTGCAGCCTGCCACTGACCGGAATTACCTGCTCTCCAGACACCTGCGGTGCTGCTGCAGTGCTGGGAATGCTCCGCACCTCGGGAGGTATTCGGGACTGAGTTAATTTAATTATTCTCTTGCTTATTGCCTTCGAAATCCACTTAGTGATAGGGAGGAGGTGCCTTGTCCCTATCATAGCTGATGGCAGCTGGCCAGCAGAAGTCTCTGCCTGGCAGGAGTGGGGATGGAGAGCTGGGTCAGAGTAGGTTTAGCTTCAAGGCACTGGGCAAAAGGGAGAGAAATAGAAATTATTTTGTTTAAAGCTGCCAGCTATAGTATCGATGGATGATCCCCTAGAAGTGTCAGGCCAGGAGCCATAGTGGTGTGAGTTGGAAAAGTCCATGGAATTGGGAAGAAACGTGAGAATCGTTGTCCTCACCCTTGCCTGTGTCCGACTGAACTGTCAGGCTTGATCGAAATCAATGACAAGAGTCCCACCGACTTCACAACCCGACATTTCAGACCACGTAACTGGTCACAGCGCAGTTTTGAGCCCTGGCAGCCAGGCTGTATGGTGGGATGTGGAGGGCAGCCGCTGTCCCAAGCAGAAGAGCTTGCAGCCAGCAAACTCGGTCCATGCATGGCCCGCGTTTGAGCCCAAGTGAGGTAACGCTTGTGCCTCTCCCCACTGTTTTACAGTCTTTCCACTGACCTCGTCATTATCATCTTTTATGGCATCCCATGAGCTATTGAAAGCATCAGAGGAGGAAATTAAGGGCCGTATACTGTCCAGGCTCTGTGGTTGTATGTCCCCTGACGAGCTATTCTCTCCTGGATGTGCCCACAAGTGGCTTCGATTAATGTTGCATGGGACACTGAAGAAAGACTAGAGAAAGAAAAGAAAAGCTAAAATACCACTCGAGATCTCCCTCTCTATTTCCCATCATGTCCTTCTCCTTGTAAACCTCTACATTGCCTTTCTGCAACAGATTTAGACTTATTGTCTTTCATTTTCTGGCCCTGTCCCACTCTGTCCCATGCGATTGCTGCTCTTTGCATCCTAACTGCATTTGGTGAACATTTCCTAGCTGCGGTCATCAGTCTCTGCTCCTTACTGCACTTGGAGTCACTCCCAACTCCCCTCCTTTCCTCTCTGCATTTCAGACCCTCCGGAAGGGATGCGTTTGAGCCTAAGACCTGATATAGGCTTTAAACAGGGTCTTTTCTAAACCCCAGAAGTGTTTGGACCGAGTCCGCTTTGGCTGGGAGTGCTCTTGTGGGAAGTTGTCCCAGCAGTCACCTCTGCGCCTAAATAATAGTTTAGTTAGGGAACGCGTCATCTTTCTTGTTCATAACTTATAGGCCCCTGTGTGTGTTTGGAGGAAGGGAGAGTGGGATGGGAGAGGAAAAGAGGAGGAAGGAATTAATTTTGAAAGTACATTGCGAGTTACATTTATTTGATTTTCTCTAATCCATCAATCTTCTGTTATATTGCTCATCTCCTTGGGACTTGTTTGAAAAGGGGGAATTTACTGCACTGTAAGGCAGGGCAGTGATTTGCAAAGTGAGGGGCATGCGATGTATCCTAGGAGAGAGCAGGGAACCAGAAAAAGAGGGGGGGAGCTTGTGAATGCCTCTGCAGAGGTGTAAATCTCTCATACATTACCCACTCCCCCCCAGCCACCCGTGGGGACATCTTTGGAGGGGAACAACCTACCTTATCCACAAGTGGCTCTTGTACACCATCACGTGTGGCCATATCAGAAGTAAGGACCAGTGGGTGGGCAATTAATTCACACCCTGGCTCCCTGTACACCTCTTTCTCCTCGGAGTAACCCTTGGAAAAGCAACTTTCCCAGTAGACCTGTGCTTGCTGACCAGGCCTCTGGGATGGAAGCGCAGTATGAACTCACGGTGAATATGGACTTGTCCTCTTCAGCCCGGGAGAGCAGATGCAACACCTCCCAGTAGACAGTTATTGTAGGTGTTCTCCCCAACTGAGAAATGTTTGGGAAACACTTGTAACTCTTTTTCTCAGGTGTTGCAAAGAGGATTTGTTTTGTAAATAGTGAAGCTGTTAATTGCCTTGACTTTATTAAGAGGGAGCTGAAAAGGTGTTAACAAGTTTCTGTTGCGCTGTGCTGGCGATGAGCCACCACCAGGAGCTTCGCAGGGGGAAGGTGGCAAAGCTGCTACGAAAGTACCTTTGCTCTCTAGAGAAGAAAAAAAAATTAGGCACCAGTTTAGCCAAAGACTTGGGGTAACGTGTGAATTTTGTAGGGGGGATTTAACTTGAATCGCCACGCAGTTCAGCTCCAGGGAATTCACTTTCTGTCGAGCAACGTGGACTGGAGGGTCCCCGTGGCAGCACAGCTGTGAGGGTCTGAGCTGGAAGGGCTTTTAAGAGTTGTTTTCTCCCTCTGCTTCTCTCAAGGCACAGGTAGAGGGAAGCTCCTGCACGCACTGCGGGAAGCCCAGGTGCTTAGCAGCTTTGAAAATCAGGCTGGTGGGGTTTAGGGGTCTAACTTTAAGCACCTCACTTATAAAAAAATGTTGCTTAAGGTTAAAGTTGAGGTTTCAAAGTCACTAACTGGTCACAAAAATCTTTCCTATAAACTCCAGCAAGCCAGACACCCAAATCCCCCGTCTTTCCCTGAAAATCCCTGTCAATAAATCCTGCAGAAGGCATCGCACAGATGCTTTTTCATCCTCCTCTACGGGACAGGCACTAGCAGGGGCTAACCAGGGGCTGATTAAGGCCCTTTAACTTTGTCATGCTAAGAGTTGGTTTTGCAAGTCGAAAAGGACCTGTGACTTGTTTTTTAAGACTTTAGGGAATTGCTGGCACTCACTGGTTTCACTGCACCAGATGCAGTGTGACCGGGAATCTACGCT
Source organism: Gymnogyps californianus (assembly GCF_018139145.2). Taxonomy (NCBI): domain Eukaryota; kingdom Metazoa; phylum Chordata; class Aves; order Accipitriformes; family Cathartidae; genus Gymnogyps; species Gymnogyps californianus. The sequence continues at coordinate 16,585,712 of NC_059484.1, forward strand.
GCATATGAAAAGGTCACCTACCCCTGTTCAAGAGAGGAGATTCTAACACTTGTCAGCTTGAGTGATGGAGACTCTGCATTGAGAGCCATAATATTCATGTCAGAGAACTGCCAAGCCCATGCGGAAGCGTTGAAGATGGATGGCCTGGGGATATACTCCTGACACTTTAATACGGGGGGAGGATACAGCACAAACATCTCATACAGAATTATAATCCATGAAAGGGCACTGGTGGCATAAATTAAGGGTAATGCAGCAGGCAAGCAGATTAACAGCTGAAGCAAAGCCGGCTGGGGTGAAGGAGGGCTGACGGTGGGATGCAGCCGTGCTCGTGCAGCGGGGGCTGCTGTGGGGCATTGGGGGAGAGAGCAGCCCCCAGCTGGGGTGGGAGCGGGGCGGGCAGGAGCGGTGCTGGGCCAAAACCCAGCCACTTCCAAACTGCTTTGCAAAGACCATCTGCAGAGCCTGCGCTTTGTGAATTAAATAAACTCGATTCTCGGCTTGCTGACAGTCACCGTACAGCGACGTGACCTGTCGAGGGGAGGGGGACTGGGGCAGGTATTGTTCGCCGCGGTACCTCGACCCCCGAGCACAAACGTCCCTGCCAGCCTGCGGGGAGAGGCTGACGAGGCACGCGGCGACGATGACGGTGTCAATTCTCCGTCAGAGCCATCCTCGCGCTCTCTTCTGGGGGAGGGAGCCAAAGCAATGGCACGGATCCAATTTCTGTGCTGGGTGCCATCCTCAGCCCGTACCGGCGGCACTGCGGGTCTGCGCCGCTGCTCCCCGAATGCGAACACCAGCCTGCCTCCGTGTGCTGGGGCTGCCCCGAGGACCTGCGAGCCGTCCCTATCGATAGCAGGCTGGCGTGGTGCACACCTGAACTTCACCTTTCCTCTACGCAGTGATGGAGGCGACCCTAGCCAACACCCTGCGTGGAGTCGTGCCCGTGTTGCTGCCTGAAGGTGAATTAAGCTGCGGGGGCATTTCCACCCACTGCGAAGAAGAAAAGCTGGTGGCTGCTGCTCCCGGTGAGGGTGCCGGGACGGGCGCCTGGATGGCAGCACGGCACGGCAAGAGGTGACAGGCGAAATGGTGACAGCGATGATCCGGGGTTAGATAGGAAGGACCGGGAAGGCTTGTAGGCTTAGCCTGGGCTATTATCATGGTACAAATACCCCAGCGCTGATTTTCTGAAACCCTATTAGTTGAGCAAGCACCTCTGACATAAACCTGCCCTGGTCTGTGGTAACGCTATAGCTGGACTGTATTATTTCTTCATTTAGAACATGTTTCCCTTTCTCATTAAAAATGGAATACAAACCAGTCCTTTCCCACAATAAAGGCACAAATACGCTGCTGGGATGGTGGTGGTAAACCTCCACAAAGGCAACGGTGATTTCAGGCCAATTCGACTGCTGTCTCGCAGGTTTCTTATCACATAGGTTACTCTGGCCATGGCAATGGCTGTGCCCTGCAAACAGCAGCTCTGGCAAAGCCTGTTCAGACGTGAAGGTGCTGCTCCAGGACTGTCCGAGCAGCCCCACAGCCCTGCCCGAAGTGCCCCTTTAGGGTGCCCGGTGGGGTGTGCCTGCTCCAGGGCATCCCCAGCATCCCTTCCAGTGCCCCAGCCCTGTGAGGAGCCTTTGGCCCTGAAAGAGAGAAGCGGTGCTGACAGCTCTTTGGGGGCAGGCAGCAGGGTTTTGGTTTGAGTTCATACAGCACCTGGCCCAGATTAAGATTTTTACTTTTTCATCGCAATCAGGATCATTGCTATGACTGCGGGACGGCAGTCAGGTTCCTCCTCAAGGCTTTATAGGGCCGGTCCATCCCTTCCTCCGAGCATGCAATGAGTTACGGGTGGCTGGGATCAGTGTCCCAAATTGGAGTTGACTTTGGGTAATCATGAGTAAATACATTCAGGTCTGAAGACATCATCAGTCCCTTCAAATGCTCTTTGGCTGTGGTTAGAGCATGAGCCTTTACAAATCAGCAGATGGCAGGACTTTGCTCTACTGTGTGTGTGGTGTTATTTATTTTGAAAACTGCTATGCAGGAGTTTGCTGCCCAGGTAAAATCACTCCTGAAATGAGGAAATCAGCCTGACGGATTGCGTCCTGCAGGCAGCCTCGGGGTTTCTTACCCTGTGCCACCCTGTGCACATGGCATTTCTCTACGTGTTATTACAGAAACCGAGTACCAGTGGGCAGGGGTGTAGGGGCTCCCTGACAGTGCTGTGATGGATTAAGATGATCCTGAATTTCTATTGTTTTGTAGTGAATGTAGTGAGAATTGATGACTGTTGTATCCAAGCAACAAGGGGGAGGATGAGAGAGCTTCAGCTTCTCCCGGACCGTAGTGTCTCTGGCAAGGTGCAGCTCTAAGCCATAGAGTTGTTTTTTGTATTTGTTCAGACTTGGTATTATCTCTGCAAGCTATAAAAAGAGAATGGAAATTTGTAACCTGGGATGGTACATAACTTTCTCTTGAGTTTGCTTCAATTTGCATTTGGTCTCTGGCTTTTGCATAAGATATGCTCGCTGCCTTAGATAGTGTAGGTGCCAGAAATGTAAATGGATTAAAAAAAGCAATTAGATAAATTCAAGGAAGAGCAGTTCATCTCCTGCATTTAAATGCAGTGCAGTGGATACGAGTGCTGGCTCAGCAAGCCCCTGGCTGCGGGTGGGTGGGAATGGGAGGGTTCAGCAGGAGAAGGATCAGTCTCAGCCACGGTATCTCTGCTCCTCTCTGCAGCCCCATTTCCCCGGGATGGAGCCTGCGTGGGAGAGAGACCTGGTCTGGTGCTATGGGCACCTGCAAACCTGTCACTTCTTACTTTCTGCAGTAACTTGAGTTTGAAAACATGCTGTAGAGAGACACGTAAGATGATACACAGCATGTCCTGAACATGCCTGCTCACAGGGAGTCCTCATCCCCCGGGTTTACCTGTGCAGGGTTTATTAACCCTGCTATTGATATACAGCAAGATGGTTTTTAAGTGTGCTTGGGAGTTATCCTGGTGAAATAGTGTTTCCCTCCTCTGAGTGCACATCAGCAGCGACTGTCCTGTGCTCTGTGTAACCTCATTTTGTGGCTCCATGGGATTTTAGCAGTGCCCCATGCTTGCAGGTCCCGGGGCTGCCCAGGCATGGGGCTGGTGCTGCTGGGGACTGGTGCTGCTGAGTGCTGGCCCGGGCCAGCAGCAGTTTAGGCAACCACAGCAGATATTACAAAAGTAGAGCCTGGGTTTTTTTTGTGTAGACAAGCTAGCCAGCGCACAAGATGCAGGAAAGGGGTTTTGTTTGTCTGTTTGTATCATTTCCAGTTCAGCCTAAATTTTGGTGGGTTGCAAATGCTGTTGTGTCAACATTGTGCAAAAATCTTGGGGTTTTTTGCTTTGGTGGTGTGGCCTATTAGTTATGGAAATTTTAAAAATAGCTACTCCAAAGGCAGCACAAAAGCCCCCCAAACTGATGGCCTGCTGGCGTGGCCCTTTCCAGCTTTAATGAAACCACTCTTTGCAAAAATAAATGCATGGAAGTCAGTTGTGCTTCCCGACTTGTGTGTTTTACACCTTGAGCTTCCTGATTTGGCTCGAGTGTGTGTCGAAGCTGTGTTTGCACTAGGAGCCATAGGGATACCCGGATAAAATAGCATCAAAGCATTTGTAGTGTGGGCGCAATACGCTGGCAGAGCCGTAGGTTTGGTTTGGTTTTTTTTTTTTTATGTGTGTCTCCTCCTCCTCCCCTGGCTGGAAAGCAAACCTGGTAGAGCATCCTTTGCCCCTGCATCACGGGTGAGGGTGGTGGCACAGCCCTGGCTACCTCCAGAGCAGCGCTGTGACTCCTAGGAGCAATCCGGGCTGAAGTACATCCCTGGGGAGGCCAGGAGAAGAGCAGGACCCGTTTGGGATGACAGCAGCCAGCGCGTGTCCCCTCCTGCCCTCCCCGCCGTGGTGTGGGGCTGTTTGCACCCAGAGCAGCAGGGAACCAGCAGACACATTCACAACTGTCCCCAAGTTTTCTCTCCTGCCCCCAGTTCAAAGGGCTCCTCTCGTGCCTCCAAGAATTTTGCAGTGAGTGCCGATGCTTTCCACATCAAAGCGGGGCAGCCTCGCATTGTCTGGGGGATGTCGGGCCTAGGCAAATTAAAGAGGCATTGGGAGCTTCAAAATCGGCTTTAGCCAGGCAGCGCCTGCATACTCAGCACTTGAAAAAGGTTAGATATTACGGTGATAGGTATTAAAGCAAACCCTCCGGGGATTGCAGGCTGGAGCCAGCTTTTATTGAGGTCTAGGAGAATAACCTTCTTGCTGGCTTCGGTGGCTTTTGGATTAATGATGAGCAATCTTGGAAGTGCTGGGTTTTACACAGAAAAGGACAATTTTGCACCTAAAGCCATACTGCTAGGAAGCCAGAAAGGAAAAAGCCAATCCTTTTCATTGTGGTGTTTATTGCAAAATACAGTCCAAAATCTAAATCTTTAGGGATACCTTCAAAATATATAGAGAAAACAGATTGTGCTAAGCAATAACACAACTTATTAATAAACAACATTAGGCATAAAGAATTCTGAATTCTTATCTGCTAGTTAAAAAAAAAAAATAGGAATTGTAAACTGCTTAATTTCATCCAGTACAAATACATGAAGCTACTTTCTATTGGGGCAAGGGTTCTGGTACCAAAATACAAAATTTAAAAAGGGGGGAGAGGGGCACAGGGGGGGAAAACAAAAAAGGAATTTGTAAACACTGGCTGTAAATTTATCAGAGCCCTCAAAAGGTTGCAGTCATCATAGTACACACCATGACGCTGCAAAACCTCCTCTCACGTCAGAAAGTGCATAAGTTTTCCACTAGAAATGCTGCCGAGCAGCCGCTGTGCACGCGTGAACGGCCGGGCTGGGGCTGCCCCAGCTGCGGTACCCGGGGCTGCCGGGACGGAGCCGCACAGGAGGACCCGCTTTTGGCCACAGCACCCATCCCCGTCTCGCTTGCCGTGGGGCTGGAGCCCCACCGCTGGCCTTGGCAGACCCGCCGGCGGTGGCACAAGGGGTTGAACCCACCTAAAAAGTTAAATTCTTCCCTCTGTCCGATACGCAGATAAAGTGACTCCCAACAAGAAAGAAGCTACTGGTAAATACTGAGGAAAACCCATGGAAGCAAGAAGGACCGTGGTCCCTCAGTGCCTGTGCCTTGTGCTTCCTAATCTCACGGCATCCATCCGCAGGAGGCCCTGTCGCCTCGCGCGCTGCCCCGCTCAGCCCTCCGGACCCCGGGGACGCTCCTTCCCGCCCCAGCTCCACCGGCGGCTGCCGAGCCCGGGGACACGAAAGCGTCCTCCTCGGGCGCCACGGCTGCCCTCTATCTCTTATGGCCCTTGTTCCTCCGCTTGATGTGGTTGGGGGCGGCGGCAGCGGCGGCGGTGTCGCGGCGGGCGCAGAAGTGCTTGGCCACCAGCTGCCGGCACTGCTCGCACCGCACCGTGCAGCACCAGTGGAACTTGCAGTTGCAGCTGGCCACCACCTCCGTCCTCCTCTCCTCCACGCGGAGGCCGCACTCCGTGCACAGCCGCCGGCAGCTCCTCTTCTCCCACTGCGAGAGGTTCTTGCCGGTCTGCAGGCACTCGCGGCCCTCGGTGCCGTGGTGGCCCAGGCTGGCGTTCCTCGTGCAGTAGTCGGGAGAGTCCTCCAGGAAGACGAGCTCCGTGGCGTGGACGTGGTGGAAGGTCTCCGCTGTGGCCCCGCGGCTGTCGGCACTGTTGCCGGCTCTCATCCGCCTCTTGTCCATCTCCAGCTTGTGGGCTTGGTCGTATTTTATCTTCAGGTAGTTCCCAATCTCGCGAAACTCGGCAAGCTGAAGCCAGCAGGTCTGGATGCTGCAGCTGCCCGACACCCCGTGGCACTTGCAGGCTCGCTTCATCGTGGCTTTCACGGCCTTGGTGGAAAGGGTGGAGAAATTAGAAGCAGCAGAGCATCATCATTTAAATCCCAAAATCAGGCTGTACGGCACTTCTAATTCAGGCGGCAATGGGTCAAAAGTGGCTCGTGCTCGGCATGACTTCAGGTCCTTCCAAGACACGAGCTGATGCTCTTATTTAAATTCCTGGAAAACATCTGTCCCTCTTCACTAATTTAGAGGACAGAGATAATGAGTGGGCACAAACTATTGTCTCCAGCCCTTGCAGGAGCTGTTTCTCCGGGCCAGGAAAAAAGCGCCTTTGTCAGGTCATGCCCTTCTCATGCCGCTCACCTCGCTCATCGCAGCATCAACCCATCATCCCTCTCAGAGGTTTCATTCAAAACGTGTGAAACTGCTTCGGAATAATCATACCCAACCTCTCTGCATCTCCTCCAGGCCAAGCACTTCACAGATATTATCTACCTATCTCCCTCTGGTATTTATAAGGTCCCAATCACTGGTATCTATGTGGGATTAAGCCTCGACACACCCTATGAGATAGGTATGTTAAGTGTTGCCATCCTTGTTTTTACAGACAAGGAGGTTTGGCAAGATGCTGAGAGCCTCCGCCGGCCCAGGCGGGGAGCGGGGGGCGAGTCTGGCAGCCGGCTTGCGAGCGGGGCCAGCTCACACCTGGCTTCCCCGGCCAAACAGCTTGGAAATGCATATTGCAAGAAAATAAGGTGCTTCTTGCTTTGTTTTACAGACCAGGCAAGCGCTAAGTGAGTATAAAAGCCGTGCATTTCTGAATAAGTGCTGTGTGCTAGTAGTTAACTGCATTACACACAGCTGCAGGAGCTGGAAGTGGGAACAACTCTTACTGCTGTTCCTTATGTTCAGGTTTAGGGCCAGATTCTGGCTGTATTTTTTTCCCCATGCAAACACTACAGGGCCTAGATTATCACAGAGCGCTGGAGACGGGGACCCGAACAGCCTACCAGACTCTGGGATTTTGTTTTCGATATAGACATTATTATTATTATTATTATTATTATTATTATATATTTGACTTACAAGTCTCCCGACTTCATTGTTGTGCAGGTTAATCAGCGCGCGGGTATCGTGTCCTGTTTCCAAAGCATCCACAAAGAGCTTGGAAATCCTCTCCCCAAACTCCACGTTGTCGCTGCATCCTCCCCAGACCCAGCCTCGGCCACCTGCAAGACAGACGCACGCTAAGCGCAGAACCACCCCGTGGGGCCAAATTCTGCCCTGCAATCCGGGGGGCTGCATGTGGGGATTGGAGAGACAACGTCAGCCCGTCTTGAGACGGCAGCTCACCGACGCGGCCGTTCCTGGAGTCGTCGCAGCCGCAGCTCTCAAAGTCTCCCATGCTGCAGTTCCTGGTGAGGGTGTACATGACGCCGGCCGAGCTGATGGCGTGTACAAAGGATGTTTCCCGGGTAGCTGGGGGAGAGGAGGAAAAAAAGCTGTCAGATGTAAACATAGACATCGGGCCTGGTTTATTGGGAATGAAGATCTCCCATGCTGCAAAGGTGCAAGAAGGAAAAAAAAAAACCCAGTTTGTGCAAAAGGTAAGGTGCTACAGAAATTAAATGCTCATGACTGGAGTCTTTTCAGGCTTCAGCATCAAGGGTTTCAGCAATTTGGCATAATATTATGCAGATGTCCATGCACGGGATGGAGTTTCTTGGCAAGAGCAGGATCTTAAGGCAATGCCCCAGTCCTGCTCTGGCCAAGGTTAGTTGTCACTCCCTTCACCTGGCACTCAGTTTGTCTCTGTCCTTTCCTGCTCGGAGGGTACGTCCGTGCTTTGATCTCGCCTGCTGGGAAAAATCGTCATTGATCTTGTTTCAGTCAGTCGTTGAACCTGTGCTAACAGCTGTCTGCACCCACACTTCTCATTTAGTTTCTTTTTTGGCTTTCCTAACAGATTCAAATAGAGATGCTGCTCTGGGAAAAAAAAGAGATTTCTGCTTGTTGAAGTAGATAGTATTGAAATATATCCGCAACTTTCTTATGAAGACAGTTTCTTACTGCATGTCTCTGGTTTCTCCCTTTGTCTCTCCTGCGCTTCTCCCCATTGCAAGCTCAGGTGCCTCCAGCATTGCGCTCCTTGGGATGCTGCACAAAAAGAGGCAGGAGCAAGCCCACAGAGCGGCACTGCAGGAAGGACTGAGCTCTAGCCTAGCACGGATAGAGATCCGGAGAGAGCCTGGGATTCCTAGAAAAATGTTAGCGCTATTTATTACACCAATTAATACAGACAGGGGAAAAACAACCATGACTTTTGGGACACCAAAGCCTTTCTCCATCAGTCGGTTTAATTAGCAGCCCCAGCTCTCTCCAGAGCACATCCTGGCTCGTAACCCAAAGGCATCCCGGGACGAGGATGCTGGTGCCGGCAGGTAAAGGCACACTCACCGCTGCGGAGCCGGTTGTGGGTGGAGAGCTGCAGGGCGCTCTCGGGGCAGTTCCAGCGCTCCCACCCGAACTGGAATTTGCACTCCTCCATCCCGCTGTGCGCCCCGGCCGCCACGCTGCTGGAGTACGTCAGGTAAGCCTGGCATGGGAAACAGCGGGGTTAAAACCCACCGCCTTTTACCATTTATCAATGAAAACAGACATAAACGGGTTGCGAGTCCTTTCCCTCATTACTCGGCAGGACTCGGAGCCAATATGCTCTGGGAAATCAGGTTCCTTGGAAAAGTCCTTTTTGCCATTTGCAAAACAAAATTGCTCTGCTTAAATTCCTGATAGTCCGTGTGTTGATTACCTTAGGTCCTGTCATCAGAAAGTTATTCACAGACCTGAAACAAAGAAAAGAAAATGAATCACACAGTTTATCACAGGCTGAAGAGCATCCCTAAAAAATGCCCTTTCCGCTGAGCTGGACCCTACCATGCTCCTGCGTGGAGGATGGCACTGTAGACCCCTGCGATGGAGAGGATGAGGAAGGTGCTTCTCTTCATGGCTGTCACAAGGAGCGGGGTTGGATCCCTTTCGCTGATCCGTAGCTCTCCGCACCGCAGGTCCCCGAGTGAGCAGGGCCGCCTCCCTCCGCTCCTTCCCAAGGTGAGCTATCAGGATGGAGGAAAGCTGCAGGAACCTACAACCCTGATATTTATAAGGTGAAGTTGTGAATAGTCAAAACCCCCCATTCATTTGCTACCCAATGACTTAATGTGGTAAAAAAGCTCCCGCTCCAATGGGTGACAAGGAACCGCCTAAGGTTGCACTTCAAAAGGCGACGCGGTGTCCCTGGGAGCGGGATGGTCTGAAGGAGAGCAAACTTCCCTAACAATGGGACACTTTTAACTCTCTTCCCTACTGCCAGCCATCCCTTTCTCTTGACCCCAAGTCCGCTTGCCTTCTCCTTTTCATCCTCTGCTTGCCAGCGGAGGCTCAGTCCCTGCGTCCTTCCAAAATAACAAGCTGATGCATTTCTATAGTTCCCCTGCTATCTGCCTGCTCCCTCCTACAAGAACTCCCCGAGGAGTTTTAACAACCGTTCTGTAAAGATCTATAGGGGATAGACCTCCCAGCTCTTCTTGATTTGAAGAGATGCGTTTAACGGTGGGGCTTTTTTCCCTTCTCGCCTCTTTATGATGAAAGTTTCTGCATTTCCATCCTGATAACAGCGTGCACAGCTCGGGAGTGTTTGGAAATCTCTCTAATTTACGCGGCTGCAGCTTGGGAACACTGTGTGAATCATTTATGTGGTTTGCTCCATGCTCCAATGCTGTAATTAGGGGAACAGTTTTCTGGGGTTAGTAATTTCCCTACGGTGAAGGCTGCTGCAGCAAAAGCACGGCTGCTTGCTGGCTCTGCAGGCAGGAGCACTGCCCGTACCCCCCGAGCAGAGCGAGGGGCCTCCACCACCGCTGAGCCATTGGCTGGGCTCAGGAAAGGAAAATCCTTATCAGAGGAAACCCAAAAAAGCCTCTTAATAGTTACGGCCAATATCATTAAGGGCTGTAAAGAGCTGTAATGCTGCGGATGGAGCAACAGCGAGATGGTGTTCATGGAAATTTCTTGGTCTGTTTTCCTGTGGCTGAATGGTCCCAGCTGGGAGCTGGCTCACCCTGGGCACGGATTCTGCCTGCTGAGCGGGACAGTGTGAGTGCTTAGCCTGAAAGCAGTGCCATACCGTGCCGTGCCATGCCAGCAGTGCCAAGCAGCCCCCCTGGCTCTGCCAGGCACTGCCCCATGGCACACGGGTGCAGCATCTGCCCGGCGCTGGCTCCATGGCAGGGTAGAGATGCTGCCCTCCTCCTCCTCTCAGCTCCCCGGCTGAGCCCTGGGTACGCCGGTCTGCTGGCGTTAATCGCTGCTACTGCGGGGTGACTCATAAAGGGGCTGCAAACGTGAGGTTCAAGGGAACGGGACTGCGTGCGGCACCGGGGGGGGCTGTGCCACGAGCAAAAGGGTCCACACAGGGATAAACCCCATCTTTGCACCTGGGCGAGCAGCCGCAGCCAGCGGCACTACGGTCAGGCAGGAGGCTGCACCTTAAACGCGATTGCGAAGTACTTTTTGCTGTCTTGCCATGAAATGCATGAGCGCATTGCAAAGCCAGCAACCTGCCCTATGGTTTTACACATCGCAGTGCTGGGTGTCTGAAGCGCAGGTCTATCGGCTCAGGTCCCAGGCAGCTGGGGGGCTGGCACTCCTCTCCCTCTTTCCCAGGGGCAGGCAGACGAGCTCCTCGCTGCTCCTGGCTGCAGAAAGCACAGGGACTCTCCTCGTCCTGCTGCCCATCAGCTTGTTAGCGAGCAAGAGGAGAACCCTCTCCCTCCAGACCCTGCAGAAGGGAAACCTGGAGTCAGTTGGGCAAAGCCGCAAACAACTGTTTGCAGTCGGAGGATTAAAATTGCACACTGGTTGAAAAGCAGCGATGCAAAATACCTTCCAAGTGAGCACAAAGCTGGTGTAGTCCCGCCAGCACGGCAAAACCCTCTGTGAGTCAGCATTTTAATCATTACCATCCCGAACTGATCCTACTTGTTAGAGCTGTCAAAGGACAATTACTGGGAATAAAGTGTTCCCCATGTATCAGTGAAGTTCATTGATTAAAGCCCATGCATACAGCTTGGAAATCTGCTGTGCATTTTCTATATGCACGCAGGTCATTTTTGGGTTTGTGTTTGGCTGTCCCCGGGGGCATATTGATGTTTTTGGTTTTTTACTTGTCTGAGAGAGCTTATACAGCTAAAAAAATGTGGGCGTGTCTGCTATATCAGTTCACACATGATATTCCTATCACATGCCAGAAGAATAACAGCGTCGCTGGGCGTGAAGCTCTGCCGTGAGCAGTCAGTCACTGCAGTTGGCAGGATTACACAGCTATTTGCCTGGGCTATTAAAAATGTCCTTTCCAATTAAAGTCACAGGGATCTTAAAAGTCACTCGTAACGTTGTCACTTACGCTAGTTGTCAGCAAACAAAGCAGCGTGCTGGGACAAGCCTTCCTGCGCTGCTGCAGTTTTTTTCCGCACTTACAGCTCGGTCCTGGCAAGTGGGAGCCAGTGCTTGTGTGGGGTCATCCAGCCTGGCAGACCGATGGGACTGCAACGATCCCAGCCGTATCGTTGCTGGACTTTCCCACCTTAGGCAAAAGCAGACTTTGGCCTTGCTGTGTTAATAAATTTTGCACTTACAGAGCGCTTTATGCAATGTCCTTTCAGTAAAAGAGATTAAATATAGCTGCCTCTGTTTGCAGTTGGGTAAACTGAGGCACGGAGACGGGTGGTCTTGAGATCTCAGGGTAAATCAGTGGCAGAGCTGGACTGGGTGTCGCTGTTTGGAAGCTGATTTCGGTGCTTTGCTCCGTACATCGCCGGGCGCGGGTGGGCAAAGCCTGGCCGGGCTCTGGAGGGCTGCAGGGCCGGGTGCTCCCCCATCACCTGTGAGAAAAGCCCGCCGGTCACAGCCTGGGTTGCCTGAGCCACGTGCGTAGGTCCCATCTGTGAAACGATGCCAAAGGAGTTTCTCTTTGGTTTTCCCGCTGCCTAGAAACTTGCTTTTGGTTTGGTTTTGGATAGGGGAAAAAAAATCTGAAAGGAAAATTCTGTTGAATTTACCTGGTTATGCAGAAAAATGTCAATCGTTCTGGGCAGCCTCAGACCTCAGAGCGAGCTGTGAGCCACCCAGCGCGGTGGCACCACGGGAGTTTGCATTGGCTCCACGCGTTGTTGCAGGGCAGGCTGTCTGGAAAGCGGTGTCCTGAACGTCACCTGGAGCCCCTTGGCTTTACTGACAAAATGTTGATGCTTTGTTTCTTATTTTCTTGCTACGTGACCAAACAGCCAAGGCTTTTCACGGGACGATCGAAATCCTAAAATATTTTGGTATCTATCTGCCTCAAGTCAAGAGACAGCAATAGTATATACAGCCCCATGCACCCATAAAACCCTCTTCACATCAGAATATGGGTTTTAAGGGAAGGCAGACACGAGATATACAAGGCAGACATGGTTTATATAAGTGCCACACACTCTGCCGGGTGGCGGGTCCCACGGGGATGGGCTCTCGGCTTGTCGGGGCAGCGAGCCCCATGGCTGTGGACAACAGGAAAATAAAGCACAGACCACTTGCTAAATTGCCCTCGGCAGGTGACACATTCAGACCCCTAGCGTCAAATCCTGCATTGCTGGCTTCTTTACAATAAAAATCCACCTGGGTAATTAGAAAGCCAGCCCCTCGCTGGCGAGGTGGAGGATGTTTTATGGTGCTCTCCTGCACCGCTCACCCCGGAAAGCCGCCCGAGCCCCTGTGGGTGATGCCATGTCCTTGGTCTGTATGCAGCCAGCTGCTCAGCACGCAGCCAGCTGCTCAGCAAAGGAGATGTGTCCCTTTGCTTCAAAATACTCCATCACGGACTGCAGCCACGGCGCAATCCTCCTGCACGCTCAGCTCTATGCAGGAATTGGGGTTTTTTTTCAGTCTTCCCAACTTTCCCATATTTGGGAAAATATGTCCCTGTTGTTCTGCCTGCTGCACGGTCCCGCATGGGCTGCTGCGGTTCCCAGCAGGAGCAAATACCAGCAGGACCCGAGCCCTGGACCTGGCAATGCTGCTGGGAGTTTTGCCTGTATAACAAATATATTTTGATTAGTGAATGGTAATTGAGGATGGAGGTGAAACTGAAATCAGGTTTTATGCCACACCTATCCCATGGGCTTAGTCCTCTTCATTCCTATTTTGGCACATGGTTAGAAGTGGCCCGACGTTCACCGAAAACAAGGTTAAAATGTCCAACAGTGCCAGCTTAAGGTGTGCTTTCCTAGTGACAAAATTATCCTGAGAAGTTTCTGTCTCCTGCCTCCCCGCAGCACTTTGTCCTCCCTCAGTGGTACCAATGCAACCAGTTTCTCTGTCTTACTTTTAATCCTCATTCCCAACACAGCCTCATGTGCAGTGTGATGGGGTGAGCAGTGAACTCATCAGAGAAGCCAGGAACGAGCAAGTCCAAGGTAAGCGGCTCTCTGCTGCTGAAGGAAACACATCCTGGAATAGAATACAGGACCATCAGGATGCCAAAAACCAGGACCACAGGAGGCTCCAGGTTGCACAGTTTGGGCTCTATGTCTCTTGGTTTCAGGAAGCAAAAATTTTGGGTTTGGAACCAAATTCTGATTTTTCCAGCCACAAGCCGGCTGGGGACATGGACGCTTCCCCGCAAGGGCTGTCAAGGTGATTCAGGAAGAGCGTAATGTCCTGATGGGAGTCGTAGAAACGGCCCCGGAGCATTGCGGAGCTCCCGGGCCGGTGTGCACAGGATGCTGGGTTTGGGCTAGAAAAGAGAAGAAGGAGCAAATGAGGGAGGAAAAACCTCTTTTTTCCATCAGCAAGAGGCAGAGCAAGGGGCTCAAGGGGTAGATTTAATTTGCTGCGGGCCCATCATGCGTCAGGAATGAGAGAGGCGAGCATGGCCCTGCCGTGGCAGAGGGGGACAGGCTGGGGGACGGGTCAGGGCCTCTCCAGCCCGACTGACGGCTTCTCCGCCGGAGGGGGGTGTTCGCCCTGTGAGCAGCAGCCCCCATTTCCCTGGGGAAAGTCGCTTGTCGATCCCCAGATTCCCAATGCGGCGCTGCCAGCCCTGGATCCCAGCGGCCATCCCCTGGCACCGGGGCGTGGAGCCGAACGGCTCGCTTGGCCGGGATGGCTGCTTGTCGGCGCGGGGGGAGCCGGGAAGGCTGCAACTCCTGGCCAAATTGTCTGGGGGAGGCTGCGGGCGCTGCTGCGCTGGAGGCACGGGTGAGCTGCACGCCCGCCGGAGCAGAAGCTTACACAAGCGTTCGAGACAGCAACCTCAGCCCAGAAGCCAAGCCAGGACGTTGCTCATGGGAAGAACAAGGCTATTTCACTTGCAAGCAGATAAAGGGCATTTCTTCCCCTTCCTTCCCCCTGGTTTTGCATCGCATGTTTTAAAGCTGTATTTTTGCACTACTTTCTCACTCCAGTGACGTCCTCACTCCCCTCCTAAGCCTCTGTCTCCCTGTGCTCACCCATTTCCAAAGGCAGCTCCCTTGCCCTCCCAGCATGGGGGCAACGAGCAGATGAGCCTGCAGAGTCAAATGTCTTGATAAAAGCTCTGGCACGTCCCTCTGTGGAGGCGCAGGCAGCGGCATCCCCTCTGCACTGCGGAGGGAGGTCACATCTCCTGCCCCAAACTCTCCTGGCCCTTCCAGTGGAGCAAAACTTTTCCTTCCTGAGCATCTACCCCTGGAAAAGGGCTGTTGTGGGGCTGTTGGTCCATCCTGGCTGAGTTTCCTAAATCCCACTGGCTACTCCATGCCTCTGTCTCCACAGCATCCAAAAATGATGCAAAGCTACTTTTGGGCAATGATGTGTCTGAATTTGGTTCTGCTGTGTCTTGAGCTGTCCCAAAAAGCAGGCCAGAGCAAAACACCCACGTTTAGACCAACCTTCAGATCTCAGCGACTCTCGAGAGGACTCAGCTGCCCGGTCGGCCCCGGAGCTGCAGCTCCATGACCTGATCAACCTTACCTCACCTGCCTCCTTTAGGTGTGTCCTTCAAAGCCTACAGGGCTGTTTACATAGCAGCATTATAAAGTAGGGACAAGTGTTTTGTTTTTCTCTCCTTCTTTAAAGGAAGTGTCATGCAAAACGGTGTTAGTGCAGCAGATAGGTTACTGCCTGGGCAACTGCATGAGGGGAACAGATCTCTGTCCTGGCAATGTGTCACCTCAGCAGATAAAAGCCTGTCCAGGAAGAGATTGGGCACTTGATACAGAGGAAAATTATCACCTCCTTCTTAATCATTCCCGGCCAAACTCGAGTTAAATTAACTGATTACAACCTGGCTCATGTGCTGCTCCCCAGCCCTTCCCAGCGTGGTTCCTCGCATTATCCCTTCGTGGCTGTGGCTCTGCCACCCCGCCTGTCCCCCATCCACGTCGCGTCACAGGGAACAGATTAAGCCCAAAGATCTTCACTTCTGAGCTGGAGGATACGTGTGTCAGTGCTGGCTGTGTCTGGCACACTGAGCGTGGGAGGTTTTGAGACTCGCAGAAGAAAATGGTGATTTGAGCTACGATTATTTTCTTAAAACTCATCTTTATTTCTTTAGACAGAGGTCATTCTGAGTGCAGAAAGCTGAGGCTTCGTCTGGGGGATCCTGGGCAGGAGAGCAACTTTAAAAGCTCTTCGAGTTTTGCTGGGAAAAACAAAGTGAGGAGAAAACTTGCTTCTAGCACTTCTTTGCCCTGCGAAGGCAGTGGGAACCTGCGCTGCTCAGGGGCTCGCTCCCCCCGTGGTGCACGCTGTGGCTCTGGCACTTTGCTCTTCTCCCCCCAAGGAAGCCCTTCTTGCCTTGCCTGTCTTTTCACAGGCATCGAGCAGCGTATTTCCATTTCTTAATGAAGCGGGGCATTGATGTCATGTTCGTATATACACATTAATAAGTCTGCGGATGAAGGCAGTGCCATGCATTTATTGAGCTTTGAGGTGGGAGGAGACATCTCCAGTGTTACCTGAGTTCAGAGTGAGGTGATAACTCATGGCAAGGTCTCTGGCTTTACTAAACCAGTTTTAGGCCTTTATTGTTTGGTTTAAAGTTGATCCGATGGGAACGTGTAAGGCGAGGATCCAGCTCACAGGTCTGGCTTGTCAGCATCCTCCAGGCACGGACACCCATTAGGACCCTCCGTGGAATGAATTTTTCCCCATGACACCCTTTGAAAACAGATTTCCTTGATCATATTCCCTCCCTAAATCCCAGATCAGCTCTGAAAACCTGAACTGTGGTAGTTCTGGAGGGAGCTTTGCCCAGCCCCATCGAGGACGAAAACAGTACGTCTTGCATCTGTTAATTCAGAGAGGGTGGAAATGGAGCAAAACCTACTGTGCCGCGATGAAACACAACGGTGCAGCGCAGCACGAGCAGAGGGTGCCGTGGCCGGTGGGTGCCGTGGCCGGTGGGTGCCGTGGCCGGTGGGATGCCCCGGGGTGCCATCCCCCGGGCAGTGTCCCGGGGCAGTGTCCCCCGCAGGCTGGTGACAAGGCTCCCCCCTGTGGGATGTCCCCGCACCGCACACCCGTCCCAGCCCATTCCGGCACCCACCCGTGTCCGGCGGCAGAGCAAGGCTGGGATGCTGCCGGTGCTCGGGCAGCCAGTGGACACGTATGGATAGGACAGGCTTGCGAAGTCCCCCCCCATCCGAGTAGCTCAAGCGGCAGCGGGGATAAAAGCTGCCCAGCGATCCTGCTTGCCAGAACAACCTCCGATGATTTTTCCATGCTCGTTGCTCAGGTTGGCTGGCCCATCCCTGGGTTTTTCAAGCTGTATTGATAAAAAAAAAAATTAAAAAAAAATCTGTATTGTGACTCTGTGGTTCGTCTGGCCGCACTCAGAGCGACAAGGAGCAGTATTTTAGCAAAATGTCCTTTCAGGGACAGGAAAGCTTGTCTGCACGTAACTATTGGGAAATAATGGAGGCCGTATTCAGGGACTCTGTGTTGCACTGGACTTCTGCTACCTGTGTGAGCAGGAAGGAGGCTGCCCAGGCGTCTCTTGTGCACAAAGGTGGTTGGTATCGCTGCTCCCAATTCGCACGTGGTGAAACCAAAGTGTAAATTGATGACGAGACTTGCTCAAGGGGAGAGGCCAAGAGCACGGGTTTCCTAAATCCTGCCTGATTCACCTCCCTGGCAGCCCACCTCGCTTAAATCCCCCACGGTGCAGTCTGGCACCATTAATATATATTAACCGTGGGGTAAGCTGGGTGCTGCTGGTCCTGAACATTGGCAAGTCCGGCTGGAGGCACCCGGTGCCTGCGGGGAAACCCGGCCCTGCTCCCATCGGTGTTTTGGTTCCTACTTGGGTTATGCAGGAGTTAGCAGTGCCCGGGGGGTTAATCTCAAAGCTCAATAAATTGCCTTTCCGAGGGGTCCGAGTGCAGGACCATCCCCCAAAGCAGGACCCCTCCCCAGGGACTCAGTGCACACCGATGCAGAGTCTGAAGTCACCGACGGGTGTTGCTGGTCAGTGCATTTACCTCAGCGTTACAGAAAGAAATAGCATCCCTGCCATTTGAGCATGGCTCTGGGATTTATATTTTTTAGCCCATTCTGCATACTGAGTGCTATTTTAGGTTAAGCTCTTTTATTTCCACCTTGGCTGTGCACCACTGAATGCTTCAGGCATAAAGTTTAGAAAAGCAGGTAAGTTAAAGCTTTATTAGTCCTTTGTACAGCTAGAAAATAAATGAAGCCAGGGTCAGCACCGTGAGGAGCCAACGCTCATGTCGAGGCAGCTCCCGTTTGAAATAGGCTTCAATTATCTATTGTGAACAGAGAGGCAGATTCCTGCGGCCGATACAGCCACGCCGGTGTCCTGACATTTCCAATTCCCTGGGTATTCATGAAACACATTAAAAGAGAAGTAAAATTAAATTGGAGCCCCGGCTGTGCACACTACGCTTGGGATGTTAAAGCAGCGTGACAATAAAATGGTGCCAGAGGTATCTTAAAACAGAGATGCGATGATTTTCAGCTGGGTGCGTTAGAAGAGGTGATGCCAGCGCGGACCCAAGCGAGGCGGCACACCCCTGGGAGGGAGCACCGCACCGTGCCATGCCGTGCCGTACCGTGCTGTGCCACCTTGGGGCTGCCCTGCGGCCGGGGGATGTCTGGGCAGGACCGTGTTTACCGTGCGGTCACGACAAATCCCCACTCGCTCACGCTGGGAGCAGTTTCCTCCAGGTTTTCCCTGCTCTGAAGCCCTCGGTAGAGCAAACACCTCCCTTTGCTACATGACCAAGACGTGGGGAGCGCTGGGTGGGCAAGAGCAATTCCCCAGCTGTGCCCGCAGCCTTCCCACACCCAGGCTAATATCATTTTAGCTGCACCCATCTCAATCTGGATTAATGCCACCAAAGTCATTAGCGTTACTGGGGATGTCTGCCAACGCGGGAGAACTGCAGCTGGCACAAAAGTTGTTTGACGCCTTCTGCCTCCGAACGCCCTCGCTCCTTGCCACCCTTGCCAGTACCAGGTGAGGTCCGTGCCGGAGCCGATGCACGGCGGTTGATGGCCGGAGCTGGCACAAAGCAGCGCCGCGGGCTCGGGTTACCCAGCTCCCACTGAAACAGGAGCCTGGACAGGACAGAAATAAAATGGTACAAGTCAGGAGGAGCAGTGGGGAGGCTGGAGCGATTATAAAGCCATTATGGAGCTATTACAGCGCTATTAGCTATTGCTGCTCCTGCTCCCTGGAGAGAAGGGTCCCAGGAGCGATGCTGCTGCCCCGGGGCATCCCTGCTGCCTCCATCCCCTGCCCTTGCGCTCAGCCCCAAAAGGGTGCCTTCAGCCAAGGCATCTCACGGTTGATTTCTTCATTGCTAAATGAAACGTGTGATACAGGACCCACACGTGTGTTTCTTTAACACTTTGAGGTGGTGACTCCAGTGCTAGCAGGGATGGGGGGACCAGCCGTGGTCAGGCGGGACCTGGGGTAGCTCCCATGATGAGACAGAAAAAGAAAAACCCAGTTCTCCTCTCTGAGGAGGAGAATTATTTCCAGCATCATGAGAAAACAAAGCAGACCAAGAAGGATTATTTTCCCCAAACAAGATGCTGTTTGAAAACACCCACTTGGAGTCACACATCATTTTTTTTCCTCCCTGCTTGTTGCAACTTTGCCAAATCCAAAAATTTCGATACTGAGTTGGCCTCTAAATTCACGAGACCAGCTTAAAATTCCTGAGATTGTTGTTTTATTTTGAAAAATCTCATTCTTTTCCTTCAGTGCCTACGGCTGGAGCCCTAAAAGACCCCATTTTCCTGTGTCTCTGACCACAGCGGCTAGAAACCCCCTTTTGCTCCCCACTCCACCTCTTTTTTTCCTGATTCCCCAACGATCAAATGAATTCTGGAGCCGGGCATTGAAGCAAACACGAAACATTGGGAGATTTGCAACTGATGGTAGGAGTTGTCAAGAGCTGTTGTCAGCACAGCGTACAAGATGTGTGTGAACCATCCCCAGCAACTGTTCCTTCCCAAGCCAGCTCTTCTGACAAGACAGAAAGCACTCGGAGCCGCCTTTCCCGGCACAGATACCCACTGCAGAAGATGAAACGAGAGCTTACCCTGCTGTCAGTTTGAGCGGCGTTGGGTTTGAGCTGGAGAAACACCCCCGCACATGCACACACCTGCTCCCACATACTCTGGCTCAGCCCCAACCGTCCCCTCGCCGCGTTTCACGTTCAAGGCTGAGCAGGTTTTGCTGCCGGGACACGTCTCGGTGCCCAGGACCAGGTTGGGAAAGCCGGAGCTTGCCAGGGACCCACGGACCCGGTGGGTGGGAGCAGGTGGAGCGGCCGGGGCCGGCTGCCCGTGCCCGGGCTCCAGGAGGACACAGCGGCTTTGTTTGCCTGTGTGCGGTGTGGGAGGCTCCCCCAGCTTGGCACCAGAAGGTTAGTGCTTTTTAAAAGACTATTGTTTTCACCCTGTGTTTTTGGAAAAACAAGGGGGGAGCTCGGCAGAGGCATGAGACCCACCCAGGCTTCTTCTGCCTCGAGTTTCTGCTGCTGTGGGCACCTCTCCGGCTGTGTTCCCAGCCCCCTGACCTCCTCCTTCCCACGTGGCCGCAGCTCAGACCCCTGATCCCGCTGAGCTTGTGTTCCTTCACATCTCCCCCTCGTTTCTTTCCCTGTTCTTCACTTAGTAGGAGAGGTCTCTGCTGTGTCAGGAGCACCACCACCAGCAGAGCAGAAACACACAAAAGTGTTTCCCCAAAGCCAAGACTCCTCCAGCCTTGGCCTTGCACGGGCATCTCAGCTTCCATTGTGGTACAGCAGCCACCTGGCCAAAGCCGATTGCCCTCATCACTGCAGAGCTGGACCTAAAGATTTGCAATGAGATGCCTCAGCAGCCATGGGGCTAATGGCCCAAAGAAGAGAGAACCCCCAAACATATTTGGAACCCCCCCCACATGTGCTTTGGGTCTTGGTCTGTGGTATCTGAGCTGGGATCAGCAGGATCTCCAGGGGGTTTTAGCTGGGCTCCAACCGAGGTGCAACACACATGTGCCCTTTTCTTATGAGAGCTAAGTTCAGGGTTTGTCCTCCCTGGCTTTCACTGTTATCAAACGCCTGCCTAACAAGATTTATTAAATCAAATAACTTCTGTGTAGTAATGACAGGAATGCAGATTTCCTCTGCTCAGCCAGGGCTCGCTGCGACTGTGCGGAGCAATTAGAGGTGACTCACAGGGGCAGGTGGACTCGGCCAGGATCCTGAGAGGGCTGGCCCTGTCCCCGGGATGCAGGGCACAAGGTTGGCTTCATGGTGATGCAGAGAAAGCTGGTGTTTATCTACATATAATGATTTTTTTTCTGTAACTGGATTAGCATGGAAGGTGTTTTTCCTTTGGAGGAGTTGCAAGGTAATGTCTCGTTATGTAAAGGATCCAAACAGCAAAGGGCTGTCGCTAATTGGCAAAAATATTTGTCTCCCACCTGGAGCTGGTTGAGTTTGCTGATGAAGTTGTTTGCAGCTCAGCTGCCTACCAGCATGGAGGCTGGGGAAGGACCCAGCTCCTGGAGTGGGTGGCTGTCAGTGAGCCTCAGCACTGGAGGATGCTCTTCCAGGGAGTGAAGGTCAGGAGCAGGTTAACACCCAGAAGGGGTTTCCTAGGTGTGGGCAAGGTGTTTGGTTTGGCTTGTCTTGTCTTGTAGCTCCCTTCCAATGGCAGGAACAAATATTTCCTTAGTATAATGACTGGAATGATGAAAATTCACTGTCTCAACCTTAAATAATGAGCAGCTTCCTGGTTTGCGTTCCCAGCTTGCCCCACAGATAAGGGTTGTAATGCTCTTTGATTAAGATAACAGGGAGCCAGACCTGTCCCTGCTATTGACAAATTTTAATCTCGTGATCTAGTTCCTGGGCTGAAGCGGTTTCACACAGCAGCAGAGAGGGACGCTTCTCAAATCGGGGTACTGTAACTTCATGTCTTTAAGCCTCTCTTAACTGCTAATGGTGAAAGAAGGTGTCTCCAAACCCTGCCACAAAGCCCTGCTCCACCTGGGGCAGGTGGGTGAAGGGTGGGAAGATCTGGCCTTTAACCTTGAGGAGTTTTTCCCAGTGTGCAGCCGCTGTGTACTCTGCTGCGGCTCGACAGCTTTTGTAGTCAGATCCAGGGGTGGGGAACTTGGCGAAAGCGTTTCTTGTCTATGTAGCCTTTTCAGTGGGGTGAGACATGTGAATAAAAGCACTGAGACTTTGGATTTATGGTGTCAGGTTTAAATGCAAACAGCTAAATCAGAAGGAGGTTTCATGGAGGCAGAGTGAGCCCTGCAGCGGCACCAGGAGCAGCTCTGAGCCAAGTGCTTGGACAAATTTGATATCTCCAGAGCTGTAGACAGTGCTCTGATCTGTTGCATCACTCAGAGCCACACTGCTAATCCTTTGTATCTGTGCAAACACGAGAGGGGAATATCGCTTTTGTTTTCTTGCTCTGGCCAGACCTTCCTTCCCTTCCTCCTGCAAAGTGCAGGCTTGAGGACACAGCCCAGACCTTGAGTTTCTGGGAGAACTTGGGGGCACAGACACCAGCCACTGGCTCAGTTGTGCCAAAGACGTTTTCGGTGATTTACAACATATTGTGCTGAGCGAGTTGGCAGATGCTCTGAACTGGCAGAGAAGGAGGGAGATCGTCACGTGGAACAAAGTGCTGTCTCCTGGCAAAAGCAAGGAGAAAGTCTAGTCTGCGGGCTTACCCGCTGAGTGCAATACGGTGCTTAAAATCATCCTGCGGAAAAGTAACGGGTAATCTGGTTGAACAGTATTAGCTGTATGAGTTTCCAGTAGGTGTTGTTGCTCTAAGTGCTGTCTCTGAATGCTCTCTCCATGAAGGAACCGTCATCAAAGCAGATATTTAAATAATGTCAAAGGCTCTTTGACCCCAGCGCCATGCGGGGGTGAGGGGAGGGCATGAGTCACAAAGAAAACAACAGTTTTCCTTGTTGCTCAACCTTTCACATTCTTCACCCTTTAAATAAAAATGAGTATTAATAAATCCAGCAGGCCCTAAAAAACCCCCTTAGAGTCAGGTGCCAAGGGGAATGAGGACCTAAAAGGAGAATGTGCAAAAAAACTTGCTCATGAAAAGAAAACAGCAGCAACGCTGAACTGATGAGTAGTGATTGAAACAGCACTCATGGCCCTCTGAATACCAGTGACATTAGGGAAACTCTAACTGAAATCACTAGTCCTGCATGCCATGTGTTTTCCCTTGGTCTCTTGGCCACCTCTGTTTACTTTTCGTTGCCACCGAAAGACACCCGTTTTGTGGCTATGCTGCTATTGTTTAATTGCAGTTCTGACTATTCACATTAAATGTCAAGTGTCAAGCAACCCTTAAGTAAATGAGAGCTTTCTAAACGCCACCCCAACCATTCGTTTCTGTTTTCTGAAGCCTGTAGAACAGTTTCTGCCTCACCTGACACAGGTATAAACCCAGAGTAACCCTGTTGGAGTTCACAGAATTATTCCTATTTCACAGCGCAAGTAGGATCAGACCGAAGCTCCAGGGACAGCAGTTTATCTTCCCAGAGTAAGCACTTGTTTTTCTAATATGACTGCAAATTAATTCCAGAGATAATGTGATACCATGTAATTGAGAGTCCCCTGAGCTGGTACCAGAGTCTATTTTTTTTCAAGCCCTCCGCAGATCATGTTATTGTACCACCAGTAATGAAGATTTAGGGATCCTTGCTTGCTTTGAAGGTTTGTGTCCTACACCCCTGCGCTGCTGAAGGTCTCTCTCTCACCCCAGAAAATCAATGCAACAATAAATTTTCTTTCCTTCTCCCACCTTCCCGCATTCCTGTATTGCTTGATATTAGATGGGCCAAAGGCTATGCATGCTGCACTTGTCCCAAGGTTGATTGGATCTTGGCAGGCTAAAGAGAGGGGGAAAAAAAAAAAGCTGTGGAGAGGGTGCTGCAGCCCTTCTCCCATCTGGGATGCTAATTTAAGTATTTCCTCAGCCCAACCATCAATTTTTCATGGAATTTGTAAGCGGGTACTTGTCTCTGAGACCTCTAACAGACCTGTTGGACAGGACTGAAGCAGGCCAGCAACTTCCCATCTTAGTCATGCCTGCTGCCAAGCTGGAGGTTTAAAAGCTTAGGAGCTACTAGCATACAGAATTTGCCCCTCAGAGTTCCCCTGGAACACCCTTTTGAGTGACAGAGGAAAGGGAGTGAAGTCTCCAGGCTGCTGCAAAGGCAGTCGGGGGGTGCCTGGGGGGGGTTGGTGCCGTCTGGGGCTCTGGGAGTCTGCAGGATACAGGTCTATGTGCTGAGAAGAGGGGCTGGGTGCCGGCCAGGGGGACCTGTGGGTGCCTGGGGTAACTCTTCCCAACCTGGCCGTGCTCTCTAGATGCTGTGGCAACGCAAACAAAGCGAGAAGGACGCTAATAAGAGTTGCAGTGTAAACCCTATTCCTGCAAGGCTCAAAGACAGCTGATCAGAAGAAACCTGTTTATTGTGAGGTTTAGGAAAACAATTTTTATGCAAATTGCTTTTTTTGGCAAGTAATGGGGTTGATACAGAACTCGGAATTACAGTTTTAAGAATACAAATACATAGTATCTTGTTCAACAAACACAAAACAAACTTCTTCCCTGGGGAACATTAAATGAGCAAATGTTTGCTAAAATAAATGGGCAACAAACACGAGATGGGGGAACAAAACAAAGCAACGCAACTCGGAAGCCAAAACCCCACTGAAGAAGCAGCAGTAGTCACATCTTCAATTTTATGCTCAAGCTGTACTTTCACTCTGCTTTTCCTGTTCGATAGCTGCCAGAAAAACAGAGGAAACAAAAACATCATCAATAAACATTATAATGATTCTGCAGGATACAGATTTCTACGGTCATTCTTAAAGCCAGAGGATGGTAAATCCCCACTTGCTTTCTTTGGCCACCCTCAAAATGGCAACCCATTCCATCTGCATAGCTCGTTGGGTGCAGTTCATGATGTGCAAACCTCCTCTTGTATTTACAGCTTTAGGGTCGGTAGGCATAATAAAACAGTGGAAAAAACATGTATCTTATGTCGAGGGACAGTGTGTCTCCATGGCTATCAGTACTGACACCTCCGAAGTGGTTAGTAATGCTCTTCTGAATGAAACCACTCACAATGTCTGGTCCAAATGCAGAGAAATGCCATTTTCACATCCAAAGTTGAATGTGAATCACAACCCTCAGCTGGCTGCCTGTGCACAGTGCATGTACGGGAGAAGACGCTGCACAAGAAAAGCCCAGGGGTGCTTTGCTAAGGAAGATTGCCCGTTAGACGAGGACAATGATGGGTTTCTCTTGCAGCCTTATTCCCAGAGAAGGTGCCTGGAGCTCTCCTGGCTAGGGCTGACAGCAGGTACCAGTGGGGGGCAGCAGCTCAGCTGCCTGCTAACATGTTA
Organism: Gymnogyps californianus; assembly: GCF_018139145.2. NCBI lineage: Eukaryota > Metazoa > Chordata > Aves > Accipitriformes > Cathartidae > Gymnogyps > Gymnogyps californianus. Next base: position 16,610,588 of record NC_059484.1, read on the forward strand.
AATCCAGAGCCCAGGCACCTTCTGGGCATGCTGCCTGGCCTGCCAGGGATGTGCAAGGGTTCATCTGTGCCTCCAAAGAGGCTGGTAACACGGTAATTACAAACAGTTTGATCCTGTAACCTGCAACCAGCAGAAAAACCGGTCTTACTTTTAGCAGAAGCAAGAGCAATCCCATCAGAAAGGATTTTTCAGACAAAACACACCATTGGTTATAACGACTCGTATCCTTGGAAGCCCAGCATAGAGTACAAGTCTTAGTATTATCCCCAGTTAAAGTCAGGGATGAGTTTGAGCCTGTAATCCTACGATTACTATTCATTTTGCGTATGAACTGCAATACAGATCGTGTCCTTGCTACTCGTAGTTCAAATAGCCTCAAAAGCACTTACTTTCTTTAGTGGGCAATGGATTTTTCTCTCTGGTTTCTGTCTTCTTCAGCTTGGTCTTGTCAAATGTTTCAATTTCTGCAAAATCTGGTTTGTCGGACATGATGGGTCCTGACAAAGAAAGGAAAAACACACCCGTGGCTTCATTAGCTAGTGCTGTGATATCAGCCATCTGCAAAGCATTTTCTGCTCGAGAGAAAAAATATGAAAATACCATAAAAATGTTTATTCAAAAAACCCCCACAAATCTAACACCTCAATCTGGGACCTCTCCTTGCGGCTTGGCTCTTTCAGAGCAAAAGAGGAAAGGCATAAATAGAATTTTATCTAGATTTCTCAGATGAAATTTCTAAAAATCATATTTTGCACACGGAAACAAGAATATCTCAGTAAAGACAAGACAATGCATTAAATGCCAGTAATCCACAGTGCCTCCTGACGTAAACCTCTATTTTAAGAAATGCTGCTAACCAGAAAGTCTACAATAAACCCCAAATCCAACATGAACAAAGAGCTTCAGTTATGATTTTGTTTTAATTAATAGGATTTGTCTTTAATTCTGAGCACCCTGTCCTGAGTGCATACATACCCCAGTATCTGGATGAGCTGCTGTGGACACTTGTGCTTAACAATAGAGGACCGGTTCACCCAGCCCTTTGTTTGCTCTCGCACTCAATATCCCAGTCGCAGGCTCAATGGGTTTGATTATACTCTAAAGAGAAATCCACAAAGCACACCGGCATTTAACACTTCACCTGTCAAAACTTCCCTAATCCAATTCCTGTTTTTAATAGAAATTCAAGTTAAAATCCAGCCTGGGCGTTATTCCCCTGATTTCAGTGGAGTTCCCATCAAGGCGAGGTTTGGCCCGGAGATGGCTGATATAATTAAATTTTTTTCCTTCCTGAAGACAATCAGATTTCATTGCTATCTGCACTGAGACAACAGAAGTAAATATTCACAGGAAAAAAAAATTAAAAATGAAAAGCTACTAAAACCACATGGCATTACCGTCTGGCTGCTCTCTCCTCAGCTGCTTGGTGGCCGTCTGAGGCAGTGTGAGTTGAAAAAGGTCAGGGTAATCCCTCCTCTCCTCTCCTCCCCCCGCCCGAGCCCATCGCTATTAATATTGATTAGTTTAGTGCCGGCTTTGCTCAGCGTTCAGGGAAAGGACAGATTGCTGCTGCAGAAAGTGCACCAGGGAGAGAAATGGGAAAACTGACATGGAACACTGCCAAAATACATCTTGGTGGTTTTTTTTTTTCTCCTTTTTTCTTTTCTCCTCATTTACCAAGACAATAATATTTAAGTTTCCCTTCCTGCTGCTCTTTTACAATGCTGATGTTCGGAGTTAAGGTGAGGTTTGGAGTTTGTTTAAGGGCTGGTGCTGCAGTTTGTGGGGAGTTTTTAGGTGAATTCAGCAAAGCACCTGGGGATCGTCCCCCACCCGCCCAGGCTGGCAGAAGCACGTGCTCGGGGCTCAGGAGGACTCTAAGCGCAGGCGTGGTACGATTGCTGCGATCCAGGGCCAAATCTGCGATAAGCAATGGCCTGAGCACCACACTGGTGTCCAGGAATGTGTCCTGAAAGGAAGAAAAATGAATCTTTCATTCACTCCCATTTTGGTAGCTACCAACCCACCTGCTGGTGCCTCCCTCAGCCCAACGGCACGTGGCTCTGCAAGCCAGACCGGGCAGCTGCCCACAGCCGACCTCCCTGCCTTCACTTTGCAAGAAGCCGCGTTTGCCCGTCCTGCTCGCGTGGCCGTTCCCTGTACTCCACTCCACTCGCAGGGAAGCTCTTCAGTTGCAGCGAAGGGAGAATGTGCTGTAGGTGCCAAGTCATGTAATTCAGAAAAACCTTTAAAATGGCTATTAGCCCTTGCCTGTATTTGCAAGACACGTTTCGTATTAGATGTGGGCACCACCTGTAGCCAACTCCTAGAGCTGCTGCTGTTGAGGGCTGTGGACGTCCCTGCGGCTGTGAACGTCCCTGTGGCTGTGACATGGCTCCAGCTATGCAGCACAAAACTGCTTGGGGAATCATTTTTCAAGGCCCTCAGGTTTGGGAGGGAAGGGCTGCGTGCATCCTCCTAGATGCTGGTGTGGGTTTCCTCTTGTGTAACTTTGGATGTCTCCATCTGAATTACTTGTCTAGACTCCATGATAGTCAATAGAGAGGCAACTAACTTGGGATAAAATTAATTGAGCTCTAGGAGTATCTGCATTTCTCTACTGGCTATAAGGGGAGCCTGGACAACGAGCTCAGGGAGACAGAGATGTCTCTCAGCTCATTGAGAGCCCCGGGAAGGTGCAGTGGATCTTTCTGTTGGCATAATAGGCTTAGGTAGAGTGGGTTTGAGTCTGATCTGTGTGCATGGAGAAAATGGTTTAAATGTGTTTTAAGGACCTCTTCTTCCAATGTTTGTTTAAATTAAAATAATGAACAGGTTTGCGGTTGGACTAGATGATCTTAAAGGTCTTTTCCAACCTAAATGATTCTATGAAATGCAGAAAAACATATTATTTTTACTCATCAGCATTCATGAACAGTGGTTTCTTTCCACCCAGTGATTCTTTCCTTTATCCATCCCATTTTCTGTATCTTCAGAGAATGCAGGGGTTGCTGCGTGCCCTGGCAAACGCCAGTCTAAGAGCACTTTTTCTCTGTAGCCGCGTCTGCAGTTTTTGAGGTAAAGGAGAATGGAGCACTGTAGCGGTGGAAAAACGCTGCAGAACGCTGCTCAGCTGGAGCTCCAAAGAGATGGTCTGGGTCCCACTGAGCTCAGCCCTGTGCAAACCCGTCTGTGCTGCTTCTGGACCTAAGATTGTCCTGGCAGCAATGCAGCTACATTTTTGTTACGCTAAATGCTCAGTTGACTTGTGCAGGCTGGCTCCGTTACCTCTGCCTCTGCACTGACTGTCCATGCAAAATCACTGTGTGTGCATACCAGTCATATTTAGCGTCAGGACTCGGTTCCCTTGCTCCCATCCCATTAGTCCAACCAATTGTCAAAAATAGAAAGCTGTGTTCTTGACCAAAAGCCCCTGGGAATAAGCAGGAAGGCGGCCACTGGGTGAATATTTGGTGTAAGCCACAGCTGAGATTTGGCACTGAACTGTCTTAGTGTCTGTTTAAAGAGAGAGCATTAACCTCCTCTTGTTAGGCTGGACACCAGATTTAGATCAGAAAAGACTTTAAAACACTATCTGAATGATTAATGAATTCAGGCAGTTCACCAGTTTCAGTTTTTTAAATATTAGTCCATTTTTACCAGTAACAACTAGAATTCTTATTGTGAAGAGAGATTACAAGGGCAAAACCTCTTAAACTTTTAGACTGGCACAAATTCTCTCAGATGTAGAGAGCAAACGAAGTGTTCAGGACAGCAAAGACGAAGAATCTTGCTTCTGGCTTTCTGTGTACAGTCATGAGCTCAGCCCCTAGCATCCGCAGCAGAGCTCAGGCTTTTCCAAACACGCTAAGACAGGGTGGGCACACTTGTTTTTTCAGCACCACCATTTTAATTGCCCGATTTATTGGCAGACCTAGTATTAAAAACTGTGGTGGGTTGACCCTGGCTGGACACCAGGTGCCCACCAAAGCCGCTCTATCACTCCCCCTCCTCAGCTGGACAGGGGACAGAAAATATAACGAAAGGCTCGTGGGTCGAGATCAGGACAGGGAGAGATCACTCACCAATTACCGTCACAGGCAAAACAGGGGGCACTTGGGGGAAAAAAATTAATTTAATTTATTACCAGTCAAACCAGAGTAGGATAATGAGAAATAAAACCAAATCTTAAAAACACCTTCCCCCCACCCCTCCCTTCTTCCCAGGCTTAACTTTACTCCCGATTTTCTCTACCTCCTCCCCCCCCGAGCAGCACAGGGGGACAGGGAATGGGGGTTTGGGTCAGTTCATCACACGTTGTCTCTGCCGCTCCTTCCTCCTCAGGGGGAGGAGGACTCACACTCTTCCCTTGCTCCAGCGTGGGGTCCCTCCCATGGGAGACAGTCCTCCATGAACTTCTCCAACGTGAGTCCTTCCCACGGGCTGCAGTTCTTCTTCACGAACTGCTCCAGCGTGGGTCCCTTCCATGGGGTGCAGTCCTTCAGGAACAGACTGCTCCAGCGTGGGTCCCCCACGGGGTCACAAGCCCTGCCAGCAAACCTGCTCCAGCCTGGGCTCCTCTCTCCACAGGGCCACAGGTCCTGACAGGAGCCTGCTCCAGCACGGGCATCCCACGGGGTCACAGCCTCCTTCGGGCATCCCCCTGCTCCGGCGTGGGGTCCTCCACGGGCTGCAGGTGGAGATCTGCTCCACCGTGGACCTCCAGGGGCTGCAGGGGGACAGCCTGCCTCACCATGGTCTTCCCCACGGGCTGCAGGGGAATCTCTGCTCCGGTGCCTGGAGCACCTCCTGCCCCTCCTTCTTCCCTGACCTTGGTGTCTGCAGAGCTGTTCCTCTCACATCTTCTCACTCCTCTCTCCAGCTGCAATTGCTGCTGCGCAGTAACTTTTCCCCCTTCTTAAATACGTTATCCCAGAGGTGCTACCACCGTCGCTGCTGGGCTCGGCCTTGGCCCACAGTGGGTCCGTCTTGGAGCCGGCTGGCATTGGCTCTATCGGACATAGGGGAAGCTTCTAGCAGCTTCTCACAGAAGCCACCCCTGTAGCCCCCTGCTACCAAAACCTTGCCACGCAAACCCAATACAAAAACAGTTTGGGGTGAGTTGTTTGGGTTAGTCCATGTAACATAATGATGAGAAATCGTGTGTTCTCACTGTCAGTTCAAATCAGTAGATACTCATCTCCATAACGAACATCTTGACCATTGCATAAAGTGTCTGTTACGTTTCTGTAGCTTGTAAGTTCGGTACTGTGGTCAAATACAGCTCATGCTGGATTCACACCTCATGTTTACATACTCTGTGCAGGACAGACAGTCATGTATACTTTTCATATGGAAAGTTTGGTGTGTGGCCTGAGGGCATTGCATACTGTGTTGAGATGAGGTTGGCCACGGGACAGAAAGATGGGTAGGTGATATTTTACTCAGATGCCTTTTACTTTCACTGGGAACTGGGATATTCTTGCTAATATGAGCAGCAAAGCAATTATTTGACAGAAGGTTTTTAATGGCAGGATTTCAGAGTCACCACCTTCAGTAAGGGGAACATGGCAGTTACCTGGCCTAGGGATGGCTGTGGTACCAATGAACCTCAACGGTCTTTGAGGTACACAAAGGCAGCTGAATGATCCAGCATATAGAAGTGAGAAAAACCATCAAGCCAGCGAGGCAAGCAAACTATAGGATCTTTACAGATCCTATACACATAAAGTACATAAAGCCATATTGGTATGGCCGTGTCTGAAAAGCTGCCTCAGATACAATGGAAATTGCATTTTATTTCAATCTGCTGCCAAAGGATGAAGGGCTGAGTCAAACCTGCCAGGACTGACACCTCTGATACCAGTGAGTCACCTGCCACTGACAGCATTAAACCATGTCTGGCAGCGCAAGGCACCGAGTGTCTGTCAGACACCCACAGAGAAACAGGGGAAAACAAACACTTGCTACCAGGATGCAGCAATAGGTGAGAGGAAATGTCTCAAGGGAGCTCAAATGCAAAGGAAAATTTGGAGGGGAGTCTGAAGAGTGAGGCTGGGAGGTTTGGAGCCTGCCACCGCTCAGCTTTTTCCCTTGGCTGCCATCACCTGGAAGCAGTGAGCCCAGCCTGTGTGGGGCTTGGGCTGCAGGGACATATATGTGTGTGTGTGTGTGTGTGTGTGTGTGTGTGTATATATATATATATATATAAAAAAGGGCTATAGCCTTTCACGAGCCGAGGGGATGCTGTGCTCATGTTTGGCACAAGAGGTGCTCTGGAAATGCCAAGTTTCATGGAGACTAGGTGGGCAACTGCAAGAAGAAGGGGTTTCTTTCTCTTGGGTGGAGCAGTAGGAATCAGATCGCATCTATTTCTATACGGAGCTGAGGAGGGACAAAGCACCCTAATGTGAGCAGCCGGTTAGAGGAACAGACGCTCGAGCAGATCAGTGTCTGTAGCTGAGCCAATGAGCTGACACAACTGATTTTATAATCACATTAGGGCTGTCTCGAAATAACACACCCACTCAAATATAACAGTGATTTCATTTTCAAAATGTTGTGGTATTTTTGGTGCTAAAGGTAGGGGATTAATTTTTCAAGGTCAAAAGCTGGGCTGGAATCTGCAAGCACCTTAATTCCTTTAGGTCCCTATGAGCATTGAGCACCTTCCAGAAAGGTAGCAGGATTGGGCGTGTTATTAGCTATCTGTAGAAGGTTTCCCGTCCTTAAGGGAACAGAAAAAAAAAAAAAGATTACTGCTTCACTGAAAGGGTTTTCTTAGTTCTCTTTGTGCCTTTTGTTCCGTCTTGCTGCCAAAAAAAATATCCATGTTTGGGAACGGAGACAGGTTCCCAGGCTAAGAGACAATGAATCCTGGGGGTGTAAGGAAGGCAATGATCTCTCTTTGGCAGAGCGTCTTCTGTAATGCTGCACTGCTAGTGTGTAAATACTCGATACTTGTCTTCTACTGTATGTTTTATCATTACCTAAGGTGTTTGATTTTCCTTATCGAGACCATTGAACCTTAAGGGTAGGTGTGTACAGAGGATGAGGGGAGAGGAGAGGCTAGTTATAGGCAGTCCTTCTGCTTGGGCTATTTTTTCCAACCCCATGTTTTCCAAACAGCTCTGGAGTTTAGACAGTCTATACTAGGAGTCCCATTGCAGCAAAGAGCAAAAAGAGAAAACATAAGCTAGTGGGAGTGGAAATTTCCTCTCTCCCTTTTTTTTGGTCTTATAAAACTCGGTATGGGGGTGAATTTTTAAACGTTTAACCAGATGGAGGTTCTTGCAACAGAACTTTCTCGGGAACTGACCCAAAAGTGTGTCTTCCAGCATAAAGTACGTGGCTTCGGCCTGCCCTTTCCTAGCAACATGCGGTGACACATGTGTGCACTGTCAAAGGGAAAAAAAATTAATACAAAATGTCCATGCACATGCTTCTCTCCCAAAGACAGGGTGGGGAAAGAAGCATGTGATGTATTAGTCACATTAGTTAATATGCTATAGAGCACGTGACAGTTCGTGATGAATACTGGTCTAGAAACACTAGTTTAGCATGACTTCCAGTCTTTACACACAGTCTTTTTTTTACCTCTCTCCTTTCTGTCTCTGGACAGAAGCATCTCTTGCAAGCAGCAGCTCTTAGGGAAAGAGTAAGACAGAGAAGTCTTGGGTGAGCGTTGGGAGCGTGCTCAAACGTGGCTCTTCTCAGTACAGCTGGCTGCTCTGGGATTAAACAATCTACTGTTGGATTTCTCACTCTCTTTGCTTTAAACAAAAGGAAAATCACCATTCCTTATGAAGATTAAATTGTGGCACCCACAAATTGTGTGCAGCAAATAGATAACCAACATAATCCAAGATAAGATAATCCAAGATAAGATAATAAAATCCAGAGATCTACTCACTTGATATTAACTTCAGATTTTCTTTTTGTCCAGAGGAAAAAGGGCAATAGGTGGGTCTGTCGTTACAATCCACGTTGTGCTGGGGTAGATACGGAGGCATGTATCCTTGACTTCTGGGACACAGGGTGGTAGATGTAGTTTTGATGGCTGCCTAACCAGCACTTCTCTTTGTGTTGCCAAATCATTCTACTTTCAGTGGCCTGGGACCTCCCAGCAGCTTAAGTAGGTTTTATGTTTTGGGGAAAAGAAGATAAACCCTGAAGTTTTTCAGCTGCTTAAGGAAACGAGGCTGCTAAAGCAGAGGAACAGACTAGGCAGCCAAGTATCTTCTCTAGCTGATCTCTGAGAAATTTCCAGAATAAAAACTTGTATTTCTACTTGAAGGGATTCATACATCATCTTCTCCAAAAATCATTTTCCAATTTTATAAGCTTGTTATACAGAGTAAGCCAAACACATAGGTACTGTGTACAAGGTCAACAATTATGTAAGAAAGTGGTAATCACTAAGTTCCACATCTGTTAACTTCTGCCTGTTCAAATGAAAGCTGCAAGTATGTTATGTTAAACACTGTTTTTCTTCTCTAAAATGTAAAAAAAAAAAAAAAAAAAAAAGATGAGACTATTTTCCTCTCATGGCATCTGAAGTGAACAGCTATCTCTTCAGAACCTGATGGAACTAGAATGTTTTCAATGACTACTTTTATGGCTTTTTTTCTTGCAAATATATATAAAGTGCAGAAATCAGTTGCAGCCTTATCAAGGCTATGTCTTCATAACAGGGTTAACTTGAGCTCTGTACATTCAAACTGACTCCTCTGGAGTTAGTATACTTTGAGTGTGAGTGACCACACCATGAGATAACATGGGAGCAGCAGAGAGTGATTGTGTTGGCAGCAGACAAATTGTGCTAACTTGAACCACAGCCTTTCCCCAACTCAAGGTAACGGCACCACGGCAGCTCAAGTATAGATTGCTGTGAGTGCAAAGAACAGGAATTCAAAAGGGATGGGGACATTCAAGCTTTAATTCAAGTTAACTTTTAAGTGGAGACTAGCTTTAGGGCATGAGTTCATGTCTGTCCGCAGCCCAAACTGGTGAATGCAGAGAAAAGCAAATAGGAAGTAAAAAACAAAAGTGTGTAATATTGTAATTTTCGGTTGTCTGATGCATACATTGAATGATTTTTCCCTTTGGATGTATACTAGCTTGCATAAAATTCAAATAACTCAGCTGTCTACAGATGGGGGGGGGAGTGTGGGAAGGGGAACAGAAGGAAGGAAATGGAACTGAGAAGACTGAATTAACCTTTCAATGTCTTGAATTTCAAGAAGGGAAGAATTATCTCCTGTTAAGTCTCCAATCATGCAATTAAAATGTGAACAAGCCTTAAAAGCCATATTTGCTCCATATTCCTAGATCTCTACTTTAAAGACAGATCTTCCAAAACCAAGATTCAGATCCAAAAACTATTCAAAGGCAGGAAAAAAATCTTATGCTGTAAATGTTTATTTTAATCAGAGAACTCTGGTAGAAAAATGAGTAAAAATGTCTGACATTTACGTAGAACATGTGCCTTTGATATTGAATTCAGTTTAAAAAAAATCCTTACATATGTGTCTAGCAATAGCAGACAGTCTTTGAAAAGATGAATGGTTTTCTCTGTGCTGGAGTTTCTGTTTCCATAAAATAGATTCTTTCACCTGTTTGCTTGAGTGTTGTGAAGCTTTGTTTGTTAATACAGGGCAAAGCTTTAAAAATAGACTTTGATTTTTAGGTGTCCTTTTGGACACCGGGAGTCAGAAGAACTGGATACTTGCTGATTCGAGAGCCTCCCTGGAGAGGTATAGATGTCTAACACGGCCCAGTGCCTTGTGCTGGGCATCCTGAGAGAAAATGTTTGTTAGAAAATTTTGTAATGCTGGAAATGAGAAACAAAGTAAAGACTCAGTTTGGGGACATGTCTCTCTTTCTGGATGAAATATGCAGGAAAGGAAAGCATTTTGCAGAGCAACCAGCTGGAAAGCGTTACTGTTTGCTAATTGTTCTTTGGTGTTGAAAGGACTCATGTTTGTCAATATTTTTGCAAGACATCAATAGGATCCATTTAAGACAAAAACTGAGCACTTCCAAGTCCAGGAGAGGATATAAAATAATTTCTTTGCAGATTGACAAACCAAAACCAAATACTTTTCTGACACACAGATAATTCCCGCCCGCCCCTTCCCCCCCCCCCCCGAGTAAAAACTGTTGGCATATAATATACAGGTATTACAGCAGACAGTGTCTTGCTTTGCTATGCATCAGATTTCCATTTCCTTCCAGTAAGATCATGACCCAGTATGAAGGTAAAGAATGGCATGGCAGGCTATCAACCTTCAATGGATTGGATGGCATTACAAAATTGGCTGGAGTTCTGGAGTATTCTAGCTCAGTTTGTACTAAGCCTCGCACAACAGTGAGCACAGTTGGGACAGGGCTATTTTTCTTTCATTTGCTTCAATTTCTGATGAGGAGTAATGCAGGGCTGTTGCTGGGACTAGACTTAATTGGAAACTAAAGTGTTCAGAGATTATTTATTCTAAAGTCATACTAGGTCAGGACTGACATCGGAGACCCATGAAGGAAATATGGCTCCAGTTCTTCTGTGACATATACTGGTAATCATGACTTGTGCTCATTAATAGCTCTTCCTGAAAACAAGGGAATTATGCTAGGAATCATTTCAGATCTACCGAGTTACTTTGTGAGCACCTAGCGGCAGAATCTCTGGAAAACTTTTAGGCTGAGCAACTTCGCTGGACTTGTAAGATAACACACTGAGCTATAGAAATGGCTCCCCCTTCATGGTGTGGCTCTGGACATGGATTTACTGATGAGACATGGATGCCGTGGCACTCTGGCTCTTCGGTCCTAGGAGCCAGACGCTGACCAGACGCATTTGCCAAGCTCCTGGAGCTGTGCAGCAGCTGGGGAATGCGTCCTTCTCCTCGTGAGCAGCCTCACACTGGGGCCTTGTCACTGTGCAAGGCAGCGCATTGTCATATGTCCTGACAGGTGGGTGACAGTCCTATGTCACATGGTGGGACTGCAGCCATGCACCTGCGCAACCCCTGCTCATGCTGGGGCTGCTCTGCATGTGCCTGCGGGTTTGGAGGGGGTAAACGAGCCTGTGCGAGCTCCACGCTGTCTTGTCTAGACTGCTGAAACTGGGCTGGGTGTCTGAGCTGTGCGGCAGTCTGCATGTCACGTAAGCGGGAGAATTACAAAAAGCTACCATAAAATTTGAGCTGTGCCCTGAGACAGTGCAAAAACGGATGGGGACAGCTACCACGTTGCTCCATTGTAATTTTTAGCAGTGATCTGAGAGGCAGATGCCTTCAATACCTGTATTTTGGGGGTGTAACCATGCAGCCGCTCATTAAGTTGTTGCCTCTACATTTACTATCTTAGAAAAAGTGGCTAAAGCACCAGGACTCCCAGGTTCTCCTCAACCTTTCAGAAATAGGCAGCGAGAACACAAAGTGAGCAGAAAAGACTAAAATGGCAGCCTGTGACTGCATATGTCTGCCCCCTGCAAGGAACGTTGGAAGCGTTTGAAAAGAGGTAGGATAAGCTGGGACGAAACGGCGTACTCGGAGCCAGTTCAGAGGAGGGAAGACACTGTCTTGGGCTCAAAACCAGCGAACAGGTGCTGTGCAGCGCCTGCCTACCTGCCTGCCTCTGCTGTCTGTCTCCTCTCGCCGCGTGTGTTTTCTGTGGCAGGTTTCTTGCCGTTTTATTCCTGTCAACTGGCCAACATATCTGCTGAAGAGCCAGCTGGAGTCCGCTCTCTCCCATGTTTCATCAACAAAATTGCCAGCTTGTTCTGATTCAGTATCTTTATTGTTGTTGATGAGGCTAAATGAATCAGAAAGAACACAGCTATGCACACAAAATACAAATTCAGAAACCTCATCCTGATGCGAGGAAATTTTATTAGCTGTTCAAGTGGAGAAATCTGCTGTGGAAGCAGACCGACAGCAAATACAGACCCGAGAGCTCGTTTCCCCTGACCCTACATATTTCATTGTTTTTGTATGGCACCTCCTAATGATACCAAATCTTCTAGCAGGAAAATACAGTTTTAGATCTGATTAAAACCAGGCTAATTTACTGTGGGATTGTGACACTCCCTTCTTTGGTTTCTAAATGTAAAACCTCTTAACGAGTCTTATAAATGTATCTCTAGATAAAATTTAGAATCCGTGTCGGAAAACCTGAAACAAAACCCTCCCAGCCATTGGCAATACAGAAGTTTCAATTAATCCCATCCTACTTCTATCGTTTTTTTCCTTTCATATATTGTCAGTTTTTCATGGGAAGAAAAGCTTTTGCTGAGAGGATTTTTACAAACTAAATCCAAATTTCCTTAAATGCTTTATTAAACCCACCACCTATGGCTGCTGGCACTGCATGACAGCAAAAGCTGTTGTAGTTTCAATGTGGCATGTGGGAACCACAGACTGTCAGGCACGGCTTTTAACACTTCTGGTGTAAGCTCGCATCTCCTCACTAACTTATGCTAACTTAGTTTAAGGGTGCTAAATTTTGTATTTCAAAATGCATTAGCTCTTTGTCAAAGGGCACTTCGTTACTTCTGGCACACTTACACGTGGGAAATGTTTGGGAGTGATCGCTCTTGACGCTTTAATTCAGAAAATTTACAGGAAGTATTTTAATATGGTTACGAGAAATGCAAAACTGTAGTGGAGCAGGAGCCTGCACGCTGACACTAACGGCCATGGTCGCTCTCTGGGCACCCCTGAGCCCCGCACGGGCCGAGGCAGGCGGATGGCTGAGTCACTGTAAGGGTAAGAACGAGAGAAAAACGTTAATCCCTGGGTCCCTGCTCGTTGTTCCCGGGTGCGGTGTGGCAGTGGTTGAGGCTCCCAGCAGCCGGGCAGCCCGGGGCCATAACGGACGGCGGCCCCGCCGGAGGCCGCCCCAGCCCGCCAAACGGCCCCCGCCCGCCGGCCCCCGCCCGCCAGCCCCCTTCCTCGGGCGGCTCTTCCCGCCCGGCGCCCGCGGCCTCCGCCGCCGTGCCTCGCCGCCGGCCTGAGAGGAACCGGCTCCCGCCGTCGGCGACGGCTCCCCTCAGCGCCGCCCCGCCCCGCCCCGCCGCGGCGCCACCAGCGACCCCTCCCCGCCCCGCAGCACGTGACCCCGAGGGAGGGGGCGCGCGCTGCACCTGTCAGTCAGCGCGTCACTTCCGCCAGTTGCCGCCGCTACCGTTGGGGACCCCCCGCTCGCGGAGGCGCGCTCGAGCGACGTGAGCGGCTCTGGGGACGGACGGCGCCCGGGTCGGCAGTGCGGCGGCCGCGGCTAGACGGCGGGGGCGGCGGCGGCCGAGGGAGGAGGCCTGCGAGGAGAGCGGAGCGGCGAGGAGAGGCCCGCGCCGGCCCCCGGGGTAGGAAGAGGCGGAGGAACCTGCTGCTGGTGCTGAGGACGGCGGGGAGGGCGAGTCACCCGGCAACGGTGAGGGGCTGCGGGGCGCATGCGCGGCGTGCGGGGCTGCGCGGGCCGGGGGCGGGCGGGCGGGCGGGGGGGGGATCGCCGCTCTGCCGCGGGGGCGGCGGGCTGCGGCCCGTCCGGGGCTCCCCGCTTTGGAGGCGGCTTGTGGGGCAGGGAGGGTGTCACGTCAGGCTTCAGGAACCTTCTGGGACCAGCGCTGATAAGGGGCGCGGGAACTTCCTCGTCTGGGCAGCAGAGGTGGCAGAGCCGGGCGTGTTGCAGGGCTGTGCGGTGCAGAAGTTGCTAGAGCCTCTCGGAGGGAGCTGTCAAGTGGTGCGTTCGTTTCCCAGGTTGCACTTGTGTCGGTAGGACCTTCGAGGCAGCCCTGACAGCCAGTAGGCATTTCTTGGCTCTTCCAGCGGAGTTGTCTGCCGAGCCTGTTCCCTCCTCCCACGGTGAATCAGCCTTATCCCCCCCTGCGATGGGACTTGGCACGCTGACAGTATTAGCCTAGCAGTTCCTTGCCAGCAAAGTTGGTTCCAGAAGTTAAAGAAGGGTAGTCGCTAAATCTTCAGTGAATACGAACGCAACGCTAGCATTAAGAACGCTAGCTTAGAGATGTAACACTCTAGCCTGTGACCAAATGTATCTTCTGAGGAATCTGTCAGTGTGGGCTTCCATTGTTCTTGGAAGCTCCGTAGGGATTTAAACATTTGAGCGTAAATGCTTCTTGCTACCAAAAAGTTACTTTAACATGAGATGCTCCAGTGTTAGGGTACTTCTTCCAGGTTTGGAAAAAAAAAACCCCAACAAAAAACACTGCAATCCAACACTGTAACTTGAACTTTACTACACAGCTCTCTTACTCTGGAGTTCCTTGGTCAGGTTGTATTTTTAAATTTTTACAAAATTTGTTACTGCTGTCAGGCTCAAGGAGGGGGGGAAAGGTAACAAATGAAGAAAGTAAATACTACCTAATCACTCTTGCCTGTTTAAAAAAAAGAAACTGAATATATCAAAACCTACACAGTTTATTTTTTTCAGGCATGTGTTCCTGAGTGTCCTCAGGGATGGAACAGTTGGTTTGTGACTTTGGAATAAATTGTTGAACTGGGTTAGCATTTAGGTTCGAAGTTTTTCTGTCTTCTATGCAGTTTAATCTACCAGCATAAAAAAAAAAATAAAAAGCTAGTTTGTTGGCCTATATTATAACAAATTCAGCTGTCTCGTTAGCCCATTTGTTTTCTATCTTGTTTTTTTTTTTTTTACTGCTCATGACTAGTAAATTGCTTTACGTGTTCTTTGTTGCATAGATTTGAAGGTATTTAGAATTTCTTTTTTTGTCTGCTTTCTCTGTGTTTTGTATATTGTCTAGCACCATAGGGATCCTTTCCTTGTCTTGACATTACAAAAATGAATCAAATATCTCAATGTTTTGAAAGCATGAAACTGGAAATTTACAGTATCATTTTAGAAAATCAAGTAGAGTGTTTCATGGTTACATTTGAAGAAGTTGACTAGGAGGAACTCCTGATAATTTCTCATGCTTGCAAATTTTGACATGGACAACATGTCAAAACATCTGAGTTTGGCAAACGATAGTTTTTATCTGCTCAGTTCTGGTCAGTTTGGGCTCTTGCTGTATGTGCTGCTTTTAACATTGGAGGACTTTCTAACAGCTCATTAAAAGACTTAATTTAACATTTGTCATGTGTGGCTCATAATATGAGACCTGTGCAAGCAGTGAAGCTTTTCTTTCTAATGTACATAACAGCATGTTTGCAAAGGCAGGTGAGGCTGAAGAAATATTCCATGCATTTGGAACAGACATTGTTAAGTTTCGTGAAATCCCCTGCTTTCTGTGCGTGAAGACTTTGTGGTGGTTTTTTCCTGTTCAGATACTCAACCTTTTGATCTCTGGTCAAATGTTTATAGCTCAGCAGTGATGCCCTTTTCTACAGCTCATTAGAAAGTGAGTAAAATCTGCCAAGTCTGAGGTGTTTTTTTAGTTTGCTGCTTTTTTGGTTGTTGTTTTGTTCCCCCCTCCCCCGAAGCTGCAGCTCTAAGGAAGAGGAAGTGATTTCAGTAAGAGAATGCCTTTAAGTTGTCCTTAAATTCTGTAGTAACACCAGATTATTTTTTGCTGCAATGTTAGCAGACAAACCAGAAATCTAGAAGCCATTGGGATGAGTGTGAATTGACATCTTGCAGGGCAATTCAGTATTTGGATCTGTGAGGATGAAAGATGGTAAACCTTTTAACTTTTTTTTCTTGTATTGCAGACCCAGTTATATATTTATTAATCATTTCAGATGTGAGGACTGTTACTTAGGAACCAAAAAAATAACACTTCATCCCAAACATCTGAGGAAGAGAGAGAGAATTGAAGGAATATTAAATCTGCTATGAAGGGCTTTGAAAGAGGGAGATTTGTTACTTGTCATGCAGTTTTTAAAGTGACGGATATATCAGTTATTTCAGTAGAGAGGCTGTATGTCTCATGTCAAAATTGTATTCAGGCAGAGAATACAAGAATTTTGCATTGCTCTCTGGAAAGTTAGTAAAATTGGGCCATTCATTTTTGAGTCTCTTGCTGGCTATTATTTTCTGTAAGTTATAAATTTTACCTGCAAAAACTTTGAGAATAATAACTAGCTGTCTCAAGGCTTTAGTAAATTCAGATTTGGCTTTGTAGTTTTGTACTGGCTTCACAGTCAGCTCTTGGGATTTGTGAAAGTTGAGTCAATTCGGATGAATTCTGCATATTCTTACAACCTGAAAGATAACGTATTTGTTACTGCATCTTCTGCTGGACCTCTTTTTTTTTTTTTTTTTTTGGTAGAGCTGATTTATTTTGAAGTCTTAAAAAACATAGTTTAGAAGGTGATTACGGTGCTGAAAACCTGTTATGTTTGCAACATATGGGTGGAGTCATTCAGTACAAGAAATGGGTAATATTTTGCAGCTGGATCTAGGACCATATTCTGATTATAGTGAAATGAATAGTTCTGTTGTGATAGTAACAAACAATTCTGCTCTTTTGGTCTCTCACCTGTGAATGTGTGAAATTTTATCCTGTATATTTATCTTAAAAGAAGAAAAATATGACAAAGTTGAGCTTAAAATAAAGATACTGCATTATGTTTGTGTTCAAACAGCTTGTAACAAAGGCCAGGGTTGCAGAGGCTTTTTTATATTGAGAGGTTTAAATGGTTTATTTTCTTCACTATCTGGATATTTGTAAGGACACTTGGGTGGGGCAGCTGCTCGATCAGAACAGAGTATGTGGTGGGAACCCTGAATTGATTGTGGGGGTTCCAGTCTCACTAGCTGGTCTCTTTATACGTCTCTTCTGTTCAGTGTTCCCTGCAGTGTGTTCAGGATTAAAATTTGTGCTCAGCTGTGTAGGATAATAATACTTGGACAAAATTGAAAAGATGAGAGCTGGAATCTTATGAATGTCGTTCTTTCTTCCTTTATACTCTTTTTTTTTTTTTTTAAGCGTGTATATTTGAAAGGTTTTTTCCCCTTTTTGCTGAACTTCACATTTCATTAAATCTTTTGTTGTCTTGTCACTCTTTTAATGTAATCAGGTTACCTAATTTTAGTCTGCAATGTAATTTCTAACCTTGTGATTTCTGGTAGTATCTGCAAATCTGGTCATGATCAAGTTGCAAAAAGAATTGGTTGTGGAGGAGACCTCATTAGCAGTCTTCTCTTCCCGCCCCCCCCGCAATTCAAAGAGTCATTGCTACAGAACTGAACTCTTCATTGAAAAGTCTTAGTCCTTCAGTGGGGATGCTAAGACTGTCCTTTATTTTGGTGGCACGTGGTTATCGTTATGACAGAGGCAGTGTTTCTATAGCAAATGGGCGATGTATTACATTTTGTAATGTTTTGAGTTCCAATGTGTATTTCTGCTTACTTGTTTGGGAGGGGGAGAAACAGGTTGATGATAAATGTATGTAATAGGATAACTTATGTATAATAAATTAAATGCATTATATATTTATAGTTTGCTTTTTTGGTGTCTCTGAGGTAGCTTGACTTCTGTTCCAAAGTCTGTCTTAACAGCAGTGACAAATGTTAAGCTGCTTTGGTTTTATAATGTGAACCTCTCAAGTTGCATAGTTTTACTGGTAATTTCTTCCTGTCTGTTACCTTACTGTACTTTTATAATGCCATTGCAATTAAGTTCTGTATTATCTGATGTAGTGGCAATTATATGTGTGTGGTTGGTGGAGTACAGCTTTACTTTGGGAGGAGGCAAGTAGGATGAATATAATTAACTGTTACACAAGATACAAAAGCGTTTTTATTTATTAACTACTGTTGTTAAGAATGTGATGGGATCTGTGCAAGCAGGAAGTTTCTTTATAATTCTGCACATGTGCATTGGCAGCAGCAGCTGAGAGCAAATCTGGCAGTGTTCAGTGGTGGGTGTGAAGCAGCGAGCAAACATCTACTTTTTTCTGGTATCGCTGATGGTTTTATTTAATTCCTCTTGCTACAATATAGTTGTAGAAGGATTACGAGTTGCTGTAATGCTGTTAAGCCTTTGGATTTTATCTAGTAAGTCAATACAAAATGTTATCTTTGCATATCAAAACACTTGAAAATCAGCTAATGTTTCGGTGATCTCTCAGCTTGCTCTTTTAAAATGTAAAATTTTTTGGAATGTTGGCTAAATCGGTCACCGTATTTGAGGCTTTACTTATGTTATTGCAATACAGTTGCTACATGCTTAATTTGCTTCTTAAATTTTGAAGTTTTGTAGGGTTTTTCCCCTAAATTTTGCATTTAATCTAACTAAAGCCTATCCACTTTTCTGCCTCTCATGAAGAGGCAGATAGGATTTGCCTCTCATGAATATCTGTAAATGATGGGCTTTTTCAGAGAAAGTATAATCAGGTTCTGTCAGCTGAAATTGTAGACTAAACTTTAGTGACTGGAAAATAAATACTAATCAATACTATGGTTTCTTGGCTTGTAAATTCTAAAAATCCAAAATTCTCTCGATTTTAGTAATATCTTTTTCAGAGGAGCTTTCGTGAGTTGTTTTGTTGCTTACTTCCATGGTAAGGACATGAAGGCTTAATTTGAATTGTTCTAATTTGGAAATTAGAAGGCTCGCTACTTCATTTCCAGGAAACAAAAATTGCATTACTGTTGCATTCTGCTAAATCTGATGATGGTTGGGGTTTTTTTTGTGCTTTTATTTGCTTTGTCAGTATAACCATTATTTTGTCAGCTCAGTATTTTCTGCGGCTCTCTCAGAAGTGCTAGTGGCAGATGATGGAGATTTTCAGCTAATTGAATTGAGGTCTAGTGTGTGTGTGAGAGAGTACACATGTGAAGGCATATACATGCAAGTAGTGAGTTTATTAATTAAAGAGCTGGTGTTCATGCTTCTGCTGACTCCTTTTGTGATTGCGTGCAAAACTGCAACAAGCTTGTTTCCTTTTGACTCCTATTTAACCAGAAAGCAAACATGTCAGTGAAGAGTTAATAACCATACTAAGAAATGAAGGGAGCAGGAAAGTTGCATCTGCCTGAAAAGACATGTATTCCAACATGGTTTCCTTCAACACTGTGAGTTAATTCTGTAGTTACACTTATTTTAAAACATTATGCCTTTATGGGGATGAGGAATGTATTCTTAAGAAGACCAGCTTGTTAAATTTAAAATAATAACTGAGCCCAATTGTCTGATTTGCCAGTCCAGACTTTAGACTAAAATGCCTTTCAATAGCTGATTTCACTGACAGTCAAAAAGAGGAAATCTTGCGTTAAGAATCTATTTTAAGCTAATCTTGCTGGTTTTAAAACTTTCTTTAAATAATTTTTGTTTTGACTACTCAAATATATTAATGAGTACTTAAATGTAGCTTTAAAATTGATTATTCTTTTTACGTGGAGGACATTCTGTATCTCTCCATATTCAAGCACTTGCACAACTCTGCATGCTTTTAACTATGCTCTTGAGACAAGTATCGTTTGTCCTTTTCTGTGTCCTGAGTTTGTGGTAGTGTTCTGTTTGTTTGCTTAAAGCTTGGGGTGGGGTTTTTTCAGTTTTTCTTTTTTCTTTTTTTTTTTATTTTCCTCCAAGCTGTATCCCCTGCCCAAACCTGGCCATCTTTTCAGTTTTGACTGGATTAATTCAAATGAGCAAAATACTCTATTTTTACTTGTTAGCTGAACAAAAGCTGAAAATCAGATGAGCAAAAGCTCTTCCGCCCAAAAGCATTTCATCCATTGGGAATGCTAACAGTAATTTGAGTATACGAATGGCATAAAAATCATCAGGTAGTGTCAGTTGTTATGATCGTGACATTACATTAAAAAATTTAAAAATCCATTTCCTTTTATCTCAATAAAACTTAAGAGCAGAGAGGAGAGTGCTGGTTGCCATTTCTTAAAAAACATAAATTAAGTAGTGTACAGCAGTTGCCAAATGGGGCTATATGTTCTACAGCGAGCTGGTACACAGAAGTTTCCCAGGCAAGCCTTCTTGCTCATGCTCACACCTGGCAGCGGGCTCTGGATGATGTCATTACATGAGGAAAGTTTCTGTGATTCCAAGTTGGAATCTGTGTCATGAGTGTAGGCCATCATTTTGAAATTCTTAAAATCTGTTATAACTTTGAACATTTCAAACTTAGCTAAAAAAAATAATTCTTTATTTGGATTTAAAAGTATGTTTACTATATGCATCCAGAGGGACATCACAGATTTTGTCTAGTTATAAGGAGGTCATATAAGTAACATAAGACATTCTTTTTGTTTATCAAATATAGAGTAAGAAATTAAAAACTTTGAGATACCTTGATGTTTTTGCAGAATTTTATTTGTAAATAAACCTCCTTGTATTGCAGAAAATGAGCATTGATCCTCTTTGTACCGGAGGATGTGTTCGTGTTCTGTTAGGACCCTGTGTGCAGGCATGTGGGTAGCTCGCAGGATAGTAGCACTGTGGATTGAAAAAGCCAAAGTCTGAACTTGAGGTGTATTTCCTGAGAAGTAGGGACAAGCGATTTTGTTGCCCTATAACACTTTTTTCCTATCTAAAAATCTTACATTTAGTTTTTACTTTTCATATGTTACAAAAAAAAAATCACTGATGATGTCTGCTAATCCCACAAAATAATAGAGCAGAACGGCAGTCACTGTTAGCTTTGTTTTTGGCTTCACAGATGATAGGAATGTCTTGCTAGATAAAACAAGCAAAGAAAAGAATTGCTTAAATAATTGAGACTTATGGCAGAAATTCTACACACAGAATTAATGTTTTCATTCTTATGGTATGGTTTCAGTTTGTAGGCTTTTTTGTTTATTGTATTTTTACTTCTTGTTGTTTCATTCCTTTGTTTTAAGGAAAGGTGCTGGAGTCCTGAGGAGTTTAATTTAAAATGACACCCATATATTTGTAGTTCAGCCAGTAATGTAAAAGTTGGACTGAATTTAAGTCTAAACTTTCATATGTATGCCTCAAATATTAGCAGTTAGCCATGTATTCTGTGTTTTCTTTAGTGACGTTTCATATGTGGGTGTGAGTACTTTTTTAGTTGCCAAGATAAGTGAATGCTATTATGATGGCAAAATGAAACGCGTGGTGCTGTTTTCCCAGCAGACTCTATGAAGTACTTGCCTTATTTAAAAAAACAAAAACCCAAAAAACCAGATTTTTTTTTTTTTTAAATAACAGATGAGAGCACTGAAATACACAATACAGAATGAAACTTGGTGTTTTACCCTCATTTAAGATCCTTGGGCTCAAGATGTTGAATAGGACATAGTATGGTTTTTTCCAGCCTCTTGTAAAATTGTGGTATGTGGTCACAATAAAGTGTATTTTTAGTTTTCTGTAGTTAAGTTTTGTAGAACATTATTGTAGCTTAGGGGAATCTTTGTAAATGTTTGTAGTAACAAGGTGGGGAGGCAGATTGAGAAAGATGCAACCAGAATATTTGTAATAAAGCACAAGCTAGTCGGGTTTTGGTATTTGGTTTTTTTTTTAATTACTCTGTTTCTCTTGATAGGACTTGTGAAGCATGTAGGTTGTGAAACTGGGAGGGGAAATGCATGTTCAACAGGGTCAGGATAATATGGACAAAAGTAGGTATAGTTGACTGAATGGATCAGCTCCTGTTTTCTGAGATGTTTGATCATGGCAAAAAAAAATTAAAAAAACCCCACAGTATTGCTTAGTATTTGTAAAAGACTCTAGAAATAATTCTGAAGGTTATATATCTTGTCCTAGTTTTCATCCGTGTCTGTACTGAAGTGGTGCACGTCCTGAGTCAAGGGAGGGCAAGTGGGAAAGCTGTTGATCAGTATAAAAAGTAGAGATATAATATTTAATTATTAACAGTTTCTGAGCTTATCCTTCGGTTTTACGATGTTGGAAATAACAGGAAATAAAACTTGCAGGAAGTCAGATAACTTTGAAAAAGTTTCTGACTTTTTCTAGACTTGGTAAATATCAGATGCATTGTATCACAGCCTGTGAAGATTACACTGAAGCCTGTACTAAAAGGTAAAAGACTTAAATGCTCTGAAAAGAAACTGGAGCATATAATGATATATTGAAGTGTGTATATAAAAGGATGTGTGTATCTGAGAGGGTGAAAATTAGGCTTTCACTAATTCTTCTAGGTGATGATAAGCCATATAAAACTTTGTTTAAAGTATAAGCTTGGGTTGTAAATCCGGTTTTGCTCTAACAGTGAGACAACCAGGCTGTTTCAACTTCATTGTTACGTTGCCAGGCTGTTTAAAATAGAAGTCTTTTTTTGTTTTTTCATGTCTCCTGGATGAAATTAATATTCAGGTAGCCTGTTTGTCTGCAGCACCTGGTAAAAACGGCTATGCTTTTATGTCAGCTAACTAAACACAAAGTTATCTTTGCTAAGAAAGCTGGACCTCAAGATTGCTCGTTTGGTGCTGGATTATAAAGAAGTGGTTTCTTCTAATTTGCTCTTTTTATTAGGTGATGTTTGTTTTGAAGGTTTGTTTGTTTGTTTTAGCAAGGCAGCCTGAAGCATTGTGGCAGATCCACCAAAGATTTTTTTCCCAGCTGCCATTAACCCCACAGTTGGCTAACATGAGCCTTTCTGGTTCATTGTGGATAGGTTGATGTCTTGGGTTTGCGTGGCAAGGTTTTGGTAGCAGGGGGCTACAGGGGTGGCTTCTGTGAGAAGCTGCTAGAAGCTTCCCCTATGTCCGATAGAGCCAATGCCAGCCGGCTCCAAGACGGACCCGCTGCTGGCCAAGGCTGAGCCCATCAGCGATGGTGGTAGCACCTCTGGGATAACGTATTTAAGAAGGGGGAAGGAACTGCACAACAAACTTCAGCCGCAGAGAGGAGTGAGATGTGAGAGGAACAACTCTGCCGACACCAAGGTCAGGGAAGCAGGAGGGGCAGGAGGTGCTCCAGGCACCGGAGCAGAGATTCCCCTGCAGCCCGTGGTGAAGACCATGGTGAGGCAGGCTGTCCCCCTGCAGCCCATGGAGGTCCACGGTGGAGCAGATCTCCACCTGCAGCCCCTGGAGGACCCCACGCCGGAGCAGGGGGATGCCCAAAGGAGGCTGTGACCCCGTGGGATGCCCGTGCTGGAGCAGGCTTCTGTCAGGACCTGTGGCCCCATGGAGAGAGGAGCCCAGGCTGGAGCAGGTTTGCTGGCAGGGCTTGTGACCCCGTGGGGGACCCACGCTGGAGCAGTCTGTTCCTGAAGGACTGCACCCCATGGGAGGGACCCACGATGGAGCAGTTTGTGAAGAAGAACTGCAGCCCGTGGGAAGGACTCATGTTGGAGAAGTTCGTGGAGGACTGTCTCCCGTGGGAGGGTCCCCACAGTGGAGCAGGGGAAGAGTGTGAGTCCTCCTCCCCCTGAGGAGGAAGGAGCAAGGAGCGGCAGAGACAATGTGTGATGAACTGACCGCAACCCCCATTCCCCATCCCCCTGCGCTGCTCGGGGGGAGGAGGTAGAAAATTCGGGAGTAAAGTTAAGCCCAGGAAGAAGGGAGGGTTGGGGGGCAGGTCTTTTAAGATTTGGTTTTATTTCTCATTATCCTACTCTGGTTTGATGGGTAATAAATTAAACTAATTTCCCCAAGTACCCCCTGTTTTGCCCGTGACGGTAATTGGTGAGTGATCTCTCCCTGTCCTGATCTCGACCCACGAGCCTTTCGTTATATTTTCTGTCCCCTGTCCAGCTGAGGAGGGGGAGTGATAGAGCGGCTTTGGTGGGCACCTGGTGTTCAGCCGGGGTCAGCACACCACAGTTGACTGCAGTACAACGTGAGAAAATAGACTGTGTGCATCTTCATGTTTTAAAAATTGCATGATGTATTGGGATTGATTGAAATCTACTTGCATGCAAAGATTATGTTGACTATCACTTAATATACCAAAATAATAAGAAAAATGGCTGGGCAGTGTCTTCATAAATTATAGGAGAGTCATGAATTGCGACTGCTTCACTGTTGAAATCTGGCAGGATCTTTTAGTAAGCAAGAATACACAATGACAGATTTTAACATGATTGGTTAAAAAAAAAAAAAAGCCTGTTGACTGGAATATAACCCTTCATTTTCTGTTGTCAGCTCACCTGCAGTCGTGATCTCAGATCAGGATCCACTTGCGCAAGACACATAACAGACTTACAACCTGTGTATAATACGAGACAATAGATAGAGGCAGATGACAAAGAACAGGAAAGAATATTTGTCAGTGTTGCTTACATCAATAGGCAAAGATTTAAACACTTTTAAGCCTGAAATATTTTTTTCCTCTAGGCCTCAATGCAAGAAAATTTTGAGGAGGAGGATGAAGCAGTCTTGTATAGAGCTTATGGCCAGCTCCCTTAACACATGGGTGCAGTTTGGGGAGGATTGGGAGCGGGAAAACGTTATTTATTCAAAGTATTGGAAGGACTCTGGATTCCTGGTGTCATAGGCTAAGGAATGGACTGGTGTTTTGGTACTGAAATGAGAGTAGTAGGTTGTAAGGACTTTGAAAGTGAAGATGAAGTTGATTTGTTCTGATGTGGAATAGAAGCAAGAGCCAATGTGGGAGAACAAAGAGAGGGAAAGTACTTTTCTCAAGTCTGTCAGCTGAATTCTCATATCAATCTCAAATTATGAAACAAAGTTTCATTATGTATACTTTAAAGCCAGGGAAAGCGTTTTTATTGTCTAGTTTTGGTGATGTGTGTTGTGTTTGAGTGTGTGTACGTGTATGTCACAAGCTAGTTTTGCCCAGTTATAGTTGCTTGAGTTTAATTAGAACAGGTAATGGGTGAGGTCAAGGGGCTGAGATGACCCTTTGCCTGTATCTGGACACTAAATCAGCTCCATTGTGTCATGAAACTGCAATTTAAATTTTTAGTACCACAGAAAATCAAAAAGGCTATTGCTGTGGTCCATAGCTCTTTTGAGAGCTGAAAACATCAAAAATGTCCACATAATTGGGATTCTAAAAGGTGGCAAAAATGTGGGTGCTTCTAGGGAATCTGATTGGGGGAAGTTGCTTCCTATATCCAGATCTGGTGATCACTTGGACTTTGAACTGGCAGTTAGGACACCTAATCAACTTTCTAGAAAAGATGATCTGTACCACTGAAAATGGCTTGAGTCTCTATGTTGTTCCTTAGTTAGGACTTTGTTTTTGTTCGTGCCATTTAAAGATAGTGTGTTAAACCAGTGCCTGAGATCCTTCTAAAAATTTTATAGCCATTAAATGTTTGAGTATGGTAGGTACTATAAAACACTTCTGTCTAACCTACTTAGCCCTTCGTGATTCTTTGGAAGAAGAATGAATGAGTCTGAAAATCATTTCATAATTGTTAAGGCTAAGACGTCCCATGCTAACTTTGGTTTCAAGTTTGGTTAGCTCCTAAGAGAAAAAGGGGATTTGCTTTTTTTGTGTGCTCTCCCGTGAGCCATGCGAATGTGGTCTTTACGCTTTCTTGTTCAGAACAAGAAACTGATGATTTGACAAGGAGAATTCCTCAAACGTGATGTTTAGACTTGTGACTGAGTTTAAAACTGTTGAAAACTTTATGGTCTAATAATATTTTCCTTATTTTCAGATTAACTGCTGAAGTACTGATCGAGTTCTGCTATTCTTCAATGAGGAACTACAGGCTGATCTTTTGCCATAATCTTAAACAACCATAAATGACAAAAGAATGCTTGGTCAGTGAGGGCAGCTGGCGCAGAAAACGTTTTTCAAACTCGGCTGTTTAAGTACTCTGAGGTAGGTTTCTTAAACTACTTTATTCAGACTACAAAAAAAAAAAGGAAGTATGGATTTCAGTATGTCTAATCTATTAGAATTTATCAATCCATTAGTAAACAGAGAATTGTTTGGTTGCAGTGACTAACTGCATACTTTGACTAACAGTATGTAGTTCGTGTTCTATGTGCCGTCTTCTATGAAAGTGATTGCTTGCATTTAAGCAAGTATGTTTTCTTTTTATTTATTTTGGAAAGACAGTTTTTTCTTTGCTAGAAGAAATATTTTCGTTTTGACAGGATAACAGTTTAACTGAATGACTTACACTGCCTTTGGTAATACCTTTGTTATCTATCTAGATCCTGTATCAAGCAAAGACTTGCAAGTAAAGCTTGAGCTTCTGCGCGATAGGAAGAATGGTATCACTGAGCATCTGGAAACTAGTTTTGGGGGTTTTTTGTTCAGTAAAATTTTTAATTTGATGCAGGTGTTGAAAGCTTTATTCTGTAGACCAGAAGGTGCCAAATATATTAGAAGTTGTTTGCAGTGCAGTTGTGTGTCACAAAATACTTAATCATTTCATGTAACTAAAAGTTGGGTTTTGGTTTGGTATGATCCACTAGTTCCATTTCCTCTGGAGAGGCTTTTGTGTTGGATTTTCAAAGCCTGACTGATAAATACTGTCAGAAAACGTATTGCAGAATCTAGGTCTCCCAGAGTACCTTAGAACTTAAGTAACGATGTTGTAACTAGAACTTTCTGAATTTCCTTCGCTGCTATATATGTTGTTATCGGTCCTCTGTTGAGGATTGAACAGAACACCTCTGTAATAGTCATTTATCTAGTTAGCTGTATTTGGAGTCATTACAGAACATTTCATTAAATCAGTGAACTGATTGAGAGAGACTGGAGAGTATTTGCATTAGGTAATTAAAGCACATCGTGTAACAGATCAATACATTCAACAGTGTACACTGAAGTATGGTTTTTGGTTTTAATTCCTCTTACTTGACAGAAAAGACAGCTTTGATTTTTGGCTGCAAAAAGATATGAGGAAGAGCTCCTCCCCTTCCTTGAGTAACTGCAACTCTGTTCTTGCTAACAAAATATTTGGAATTCCACTTGATGAGCTGCAGCAAGAAGGGCAGCCAGACAATGAGGTTCCATTCATAGTCCGCCATGTCGTGGACTATATTGAGGAACATGGTATGTATTCTTGCTGTACTTTAATATATTTAGCTGTTATTCTTACAGAATAGATTGTGTTTTTTGAAGAGTATTTGTTTTCTTAAGTTACTTATATTTAATTGAATGTGATTTGGGTTGTTTTGTTTGGGTTTTTTTTTGTGATACACACTCCCTTTCTTTACTCCTTCTGTTACGTTTGATTATCTCTGTTTTCTAGCTCACACTAATGCAGTCAGGTCAGTAGGGTACTTCATAGGAAATGGTGTGTTTTAGGTACTGCTAACATTTACCTTATTTTATTGTATTGTTAGCTGGGCATAAGAATGTGTTTGCTGGGAAGAGGATTGCTCTAAGTCTTGCAGAACTGTTGTCCAGAAAGTCTTTCATTCAGTATGTGAATTGTGCATATCTGATTATCGGTATTTTCTGATATATTTGTCCATACTAGATCTAAAAGTTTATTTCTGCAACCTCTTTCTAACTCAGGGGGTCTGGAACAAGAAGGACTTTTTCAAGTCAATGGGAATGCTGAGACAGTGGAGTGGCTTCGGCAACGATATGATAATGGAGAAGATGTGGACCTGGTTAAAGAAGCAGATGTACCCTCAGCTATTAGCCTTCTTAGATTTTTTCTTCAAGAACTTCCAGAGCCAGTTATCCCAGGCAGTTTGCACATACATTTGATGCAACTTTCTCAAGGTAATAATTATTTTGGACTCAATGTTTTTATTTTATTAATTTAAGAGTGAAAACGAGTATTAAATTGAGATTTGTAGTGGCACTAGGTCGTCTTTGGTGTTCTGTGTAATAATGTGTGTATCAGGAGGCATTCAGATACACCTCTTCTTAGCACAAAACCCAAATAAATAGATTGGGGTTTTTTTAGGACATTCAGCCTGGATTCAGAGACACAGTTTATCCATCATGCAGGAAAATAGTGAAGCTGCCACATATCATGCTGATTAGTTCTGAATATTCCATGTTCTTGTGTGTGAATACTTAAAGCTCTTGTATACTAGAGAAGAGATCTCAAGCCCTATACTCATGTCATATTTGCTCTCCCACTGTGGATCTTTTCAGTTTAAAATTCATTTGTAGGAGGAAAAAAAACCCCTGTCATCAGCATATTGTTGCCAAGTATGTTTTTTCATATACTGCAAAACCTTGCCCTTTCAAATTGACACCCATATGTTGGCACAGTATTTTCTTTACCAATTCCCAACTTGTCTATCTGTATCCACTCTCCTGGGTCTTTTGGCCTCTGCTGTGTTGAGTGGTGTTGGAGGTGATTCATAACTTGACTAGTAAAAACGCTCATCTTGCAGCGCTACATTAGTAATGTCCTCAAAGGGTAGGTTGATGTCGGAGCTCCGCACCCTGTAACATAACTGAGGGTTTTGCTGGTTGTCACTCTGCAGGAATGTTGCTCATTTTCCAGTGTCGGTTTGTACTTCTCTTCAAGTGCTGGGCTTGTTTTGCTTTGTGAGATGCACATTTTTGTTTGATTTAATTTTCTGTTGTTGAGTTTATTCCTGATAAGAACTTGATAGCGCTCGTGATAGTCCTGTTTGTTCAGAGTGGGAATTAGTTTGGAGGATGAGTGAGTATGGCATAGTTTTCATATGCTGTTACACTGTATTTACCAAGTGCTAAACTGGAGGGTCATCTGCAGCAGCGTGAAGCTGCTTCATTTTCCTACCTTGGTAGCCTGTATATCCTGAAACTTTGAATGTGGGGTGGTTATCTGGATGGCTGGTGAGCAGAGGCTGAACACTGATGTGTGAGGCACTAAATAATCTCGTGCCGGAAACAATTTTTGGAAGCTGCTGACCAGAGAAGCTTGTTAAGGCTGAAGTTCTGTTTGTTTATTTGTCCTGTGCAGTAATGAGAAACTGAAGTGGATAGGGAGTTTCATTAGTGATATGTCTGCTACTTGGTTTGTGTTGCTAATATCATGGTTCATTGGACCTAAGTAGTTAGTAAACTGTTGTTTGTTTGTTTGTTTTCTCCTGAAAAAGATGATAAATTTAAAAAACGATTGTTAAGACAGTAATGCAGAATGCTGCTGGTTGCTCAGCTAATACTGCTAGGCACCTTGATTTGCAATGTTATCTATCAGGACTGGAAATAGGATTGAGGTATACTTGCTTGGTGTGACAGTGTAACTCCCTTCTATGACTTGTAAAACATAGTGTGAAAATTGGGTTTTTTCCATCTTTGAATAGATGACTGGAAGGATTTACGTGTGGGTTGTTTTGGGAAAAGAGCTGTTCTTCAGCATGTAAGTCCCCATTTAGTTCCCTTTTGTTAAATGTACAGAGAAATTTCACTTAAACTTGCAGCTTACTGTCTTTACTGTCTTTTTTTAAAGTATAAAATAAAGTTATTTCAGAAAGATTTAAAGTTATCTGTACCAAGGAAATAAAAACACATAAACCTTTAAACGTTGTTTCCTGATACTAAAATTAGAGTTTCGGTTTCCTCTGCTCAGGTTTTGGCTTTTGATATTTTGACTGTCTGATAGACATATCTCAGTTTCCAGAATTAGTATCAGCTGCATTGTAGGCAGAGGAATTGCTTACAGAAATGCAGAAGGTGGTAGTAATTTTGGATCCATATGTTACTTCTGGTATTTTTCCCTCTTTAGCAGGCTTTCCGTATCGTTAGGTTAAGCTTAGTTCTCAAAACAACTTAGTTAACACAACAAGGTGTGGCCTTTATACATCTTCTGAGGCTCGTTAGGTGCAGGCCTGATGGTGGTTCATCAAAGGCAAGTGACTTCAGTAATTAAAGTGTGAATTTGACCCCAATGCGCTAGGCCATGTGTCCCAGAAGTGTGTATCTGTCAGAGGACAGTGTTTACTGTCAGAGGACTTCAGTTACAGGTAAGAATGTTCTCACTTTAGGTCTCTGGCTGTGGTTTAGAACCTAAATTTTAGGACAGATTGGTAAAACAAAATGTCTATATGTGTATGTGCAAAGTGGTCTAACTCTCACCTCTCTCTCTTGCTCTCTTTCTTTTTGAAGGACTACTTTGTGAAAGTATTTTTTTAAGTTCTCTTTTGCTGTTCTGTTTCCTAAATGCATTTCTAAGAGTAAAAACTAACAATAATATATTCATTTTATTGTGTTACTGTGTTGAGAGAACTATTTTTTTTCTGTGCCTGGTTACCTGTATTCAAGTACTGCAGATGTTGACTGTGTCTGAGCAAATGAAGTCCTGCACAGTTACTGTTTGGTATTACTGTACATACACAACAGGGAATTTACTACTTTGATTTGATATTAAGGACTAGGATGTCTCAGCTGTCTCATCTAGAGAGGCAGAGTGACTGCTCATCATCTTCAAACGTGCTTTTTCCTTTCTAACTGGTCTGAGAAGAGTTTTTAAATGTCTGAGAAAGAAGGGGAGGCCTGTTAGTATCAATTTTTCTACAATTTTGCTTTCCTGACATTTCTTTTTCTTTATATGGAATTTCTCTGGTGGGTACAATTGTAAACTCTTTGAACCTTGTTGCCTGTAAGGCTGATAACGTAACAAATGAGATTTATGGGGAGATATTTTGATGAAGGGTATAGTTAAATGTGGAGTGAGAATGAGGAAGTTTTATGGTGATCTTTTTTCAGGTCTGAAATTGAATCAGCTAGCTTCAAGCTAAGTATGTGTTGAGGTGATTGCATTGAGATTGCTTGTATTCATCAGTTAAGTATTATAAAAGGAAGTAGAGTGTTGAGAATGGAATGCTTGTAGAGGAAGAAGTGTCAAAGTAGCTTGTCTGAAATGGGGAGAATTTAACTAGCTTTTAAGTTAGCTTGCTATCTCTGGAGCTGTTGCTGTCTCTAGAGCTCTTCTGCAAAGCAATTGTTATATAACAGTGGTAAAATGAAAGGATACAGAGGAGGTAGCCCTATGTAATTAAAAACTTGAGTGAGCATTAATTGGGGAAAACATGCTGAAAACTACTGATTGGACTTGCAGAGGAGAATATGGTGGAAATCATTGCTTTAGGCTATCAATTTCTGCTTCATAGAAGAAACTAAATTTATAGTTTAACTTATCCTTAGGGAAAGTAATTTGGTGGTACTGTGCTATGGAAACAAGACTGGGGAGGGTTGGTTTTTTTTTTTTGTTATGTCTTCCTGCCTCTTCACCACCCCTCCAAAACTCTGACATCGTTGAAGAAGAGTGACAGAATAGGAAATGAGTTGTCAGCTTCTCTTGGAAAGATCAGAGAGGAAGAGACTAATCCAGAGACTGAAATGAGAGGATGAGATGCTGGGACAGATAGATTGTTATGAAGTAGTACCACTATGAATGCCCTTCAGATATGTGGGCTGAATGCTTCAGGTTTTGGGTTTGGGGTGGGGTTTTTTTATACTTTTTCCATGGAGAAATTTAGTATGAGACTCTCAGACCAAAAAAATGCAAGTCAAACGCTGACATTTTAGGCTGTGATCTGAACAAATTAGTTGTACTTCAGAAGTAAGTAGTTGTTGTCAGAGTTAAAAAGTTGATCAATATCAGATGTGAAAAAGCAGGTATTTTATTTCTGTGATTAAAATATTTTATTACATTTTTCAGATTATAATAATGAAGATGAATTTGGAAGAAAGTTGAGATTCCTCTTGCAGCAGCTTCCACCTGTTAATTACAGTTTGTTAAAGTTTCTGTGTAAATTTTTAGCTAATGTAGCATCGCATCATGAAGAAATTTGGTCGGCAAGTTCTTTAGCTGCAGTCTTTGGCCCGGATGTTTTTCAGTAAGTTAGTTATAAAAGTTCATGTAGTGTTTTTATCTGAATCTGACAGTGTAAATCTGTAGTCTAAAGTCTTTTTTCTAGTCCATGAGTAACAGTAGCAAGTACACAATATGTTTTGGGCAATATCTTTCTTTCTGTTACCCCCCCGCTCCCTCATCCCAGTTTTGTCTTACAGTTTTTGCTCAGATCTAAACAACAGCTTGTCTATGAGCTATGGCATTAGAAACCACTGATTTGATTGTTGCATTACCGTAATTATACTGAGGTTCAAAATTTTTAGAGATAGTGTGTAAGATTACTATTTGTAGCAGGAAAGCAGTTCTGGGAGAAAGCTGTTAAAGTACAAATGTATACTGGGGTTTTGTCTCTACAGGAAAATATTGAATTTTAAATGTTCCTCATGAAAAGTTAATTGACTAAATAGTTGTTACTTCATCACTTTTAAATATAAAATAGTGTAAAGCTTTATAATGCAGTAGTGTGAAGGTATGCTTAAAGTTCTGTGTGTTCAGAATGGATTAGGGATAATGGTGTGAAGTGTAGCCCTTAGTCATAGAAGTCATTCACAGGAGTTCTTTGGGGAAACAGTTGGATTTAGATTTTTAAACTAAACCAGTGTTGAAATCTTTAGCATTTACACAGATGTAGAGGATCTGAAAGAACAAGAAATAGTTAGCAGAATAATGGCGGGACTTCTGGAGAACTACTATGAATTCTTTGAAAATGAAGAGGAAGATTTTTCATCTACTAATGATTTAAGCTCAATAACTGAGCAGGTAAGTATTTTAAATGGCAGTATGTTATCACTTAAGTAACTGTTATACACATTTTGTTTATGAAAGATATGTTGAAATATAATTTTCTTTAGTATGCCTTTCTGTAGTTTCTTGCAAACTGACAAAACCTGGTATTTCCTTAAAAGCATTAAAAATGCTTTAAAACCCTTAAATCCACGGGTCCTGAGGGAACTGGCGGATGAAGTGACTAAGCTATTATCCATCATATTTGAGAAGTTGTGGCAGTCTGGTGAATTCCCACTGACTGGAAAAGGGGAAACATAACCCCCATTTTTAAAAAGGGAAAAAAGGAAGACCTGGGGAACTACAGACCAGTCAGTCTCACCTCTGTGCCCGGCAGGATCATGGAGTGGATCCTCTTGGAAACTATGCTAGGGCACATGGAAAATAAGGAGGTAATTGGTGACAGCCAATATGGCTTCACTAAGGGCAAATTGTGCCTGACAAATGTGGTGGCCTTCTGTGACGGGGTTACAGCATTGGTGGATATGAGAAGAGCAACGGATGTCATCTGCCTGGACTTGTGCAAAGCATTTGATACTGTCCCGCACGACATCCTTGTCTCTAAATTGGAGAGACATGGATTTATGGATGGCACACTTGGTGGATAAGGAATTGTCTGGATGGTTGCACTCAGAGTTGTGATCAACGGCTCGATGACCAAGTAGAGACCACTGACGAGTGGTGTTCCTCAGGGGTCGGTACTGGGACCGGCGCTGTTTAACATCTTTGTCGGCGACGTGGACAGTGGGATTGAGTGCACCCTCAGCAGATTTGCTGACAACACCAAGCTGTGTGGTGCAGTCAACACGCTGGCGGGAAGGGATGCCATCCAGAGGGACCTTGACAGGCTTGAGAGGTGGGCCCGTGCGAACCTCATGAAGTTCAGCAAGGCCAAGTGCAAGGTCCTGCACATGGGTCGGGGCAATCCCCAGAATCAATACAGGCTGAGGGATGAATGGATTGAGAGCAGCCCTGCTGAGAAGGACTTGGGGGTACTGGTGGATGAAAAACTGAATATGAGCCAGCAATGTGCGCTCACAGCCCAGAAAGCCAGTTGCATCCTGGGCTGCATCAAAAGAAGCGTGACTAGCAGGTCAAGGGAGGTGATTCTCCCCCTCTACTCTGCTCTCGTGAGACCCCACCTGGAGTCCTGTGTTCAGCTCTGGGGCCCCCAACATAAGAAAGCCATGGACCTGCTTGAGCGGGTCCAGAGGAGAGCCACGCAGATGATCAGGGGGCTGGAGCACCTCCCTATGAGGACAGGGTGAGAGAGTTGAGGTTGTTTTAGCCTGGAGAAGAGAAGGCTCTGGGGAGACCTTATAGCAGCCTTCCAGTACTTAAAGGGGCCTACAGGAAAGATGGGGAGGGACTCTTTATCAGGGAGTGTAGTGATAGGCCAAGGGGTAATGGCTTTAAACTGAAGGAGGGTAGATTTAGAGTAGATGTAAGGGAGAAGTTCTTCACTGTGAGGGCGGTGAGACACTGGCACAGGTTGCCCAGAGAGGTTGTGGCTGCCCCCTCCCTGGAAGTGTTCAAGGCCAGGCTGGATGGGGCTTTGAGCAACCTGATCCAGTGGAAGGTGTCCCTGCCCATGGCAGGGCGGTTTGAACTAGATGATCTTCAAGGTCCCTTCCAACTCAAACCATTCTCTGATGCTATGATTTTCTTAACATAGGTATGCTTGTGAAGTTGTTGCTTTGTAGTAAGTATAGCTATGCTGTATAGAAAAATACATAAGAACTAAACTAACAGTGATAATCCTGCCCAACATAGATGCTGTTAAGCTATATGAACAGTATAGCTTTTTAATTACCTTTTTAGGAAAGGAGAACTACTTTTTAAGCAAGTGCAGAACCATGCTGTTGTTGGTCTTGGTCAATAATATTTCTAGGTGTGTCTTACAGAAACATGCAGGGTCTCGCACTCCACTTGATGATGTTATCAGTGGTGGTTCCCTATGCCAAAATTTTTGAATGGTGTTTCTGATTCTAAGACTTCAAAGTATCATCTTGACATTAGTGGGGAGAAGTGTTGAAATTAGAGAAACAAAGTTGAGTAGAATAGAAATACTCTGGGCCCTAGCATTCAGCTGTCAGGATTGCCAGATTCACCTGTCCATATGACTCATGGTATCCATTATCACTCTTATGCCTTTCCTCACAACAAATTTAACTTTGTGAAGTAAAATACCATGTCATGCTGGGATAAATAGAGATGGAGAGTTGTTAGGGAAATGAAAACATGGTATTGTGATAGAACCTTCTTCTGTTGGCAAATATTTTTAATTCTCACAAGTCATGGTATATAAGTGATAATGCACAGAAGAAGTACTTTTTGTATCATCAAAGCCAGGTTCATGGATTATTAATAAAATCTTGGCTTAAACCCTTCCTCAGAAATACGGAAAGCTATAAACTGAATTTTCTCATGTTCAGTTGGCTTAACAAATGATGGATTTCCTTTAAAGAGGAAAAAGGGTAAATAACCAGCAGTTGCTAAGGAAGGTAACAAGAAATACTGAATTTTTAAAGCCTAACCATCCCACAAACCCCTCCTCTAGCAAGACGGGTAAGGCGAGTACTAGGGCAGCTGGTTGCTTCCTCTTCACTGCAGTAGACACCTCACCCATTGGTCTGGTCTGCCAAGCGTGGGCAGCAAGTTCTGGATTGAGGAGCTTCTGCTCTGCTAGCTCTTCTAGCAAGTGCTGGAGCTTTGCAATGTTTGCTGTCTCTTTAGCTCTTTGCAGTCTAGCACTGAGAACTGGCACAGCCCTGCTGCATGCAGGAAGCTGTTAAATAAAGCTGGGCTGTAATTTTTGCAACCCGGGCTGAGGACTGTCGTCTTAGGTTGGGATTTCGGCTCTTTAAAGTATAGTTAGTTGATCTATACTCATGTTTAAAATTACTGACTTGTCTGTGGGTCACGATATGTTTTAGCAAAAGGTTTTACCAAGCATAACAGTCTGTGTGGTGTGTTTTGGTTTGGGTGTCCCCCCGTCCCCCGCCCCCCCCCCCCCCAAGTTTGAGGCCTGGTGAGGTGTCCCTTTAATTTCCTGCTGTCTCCACCAGATGTCAACAGTGCACTTCTGTTGGGTCCTGCTCCCTCCCGGGCTGGTGCAGCGGGGGTACAGAAGGGCCGCTGTCCCCACTGGGCGCAGCCCCACTGGCAGCTGACTGTGTGCGGGTGGGCTTGCCTTCGGTTCACTGGCACATCCTCTTGGAGTTACAGAGGAAAGTCAGGGATAAATACGTTTCTTGCCCTGAATGTAGTGGCATATAATACATACACCCCTTTTAAAAATAGACAAACAACTCCTTTCTGCCTTCTGTGTAATCTTAAACTTCTAAAGCTTCAATTTTTCTTAATTCAGTGGTTTTGTTTTATACTTATATGGCAGATATTATAAAGCATATTTTCTTGAGGCTGCTGCTGCTACTTTAATTTTTGGGTTTGCAAGTTTGGGAGATCAGTAATCAATCACAAATGGCTTTGCGAATCAAACAGAATCACTTTGTGTTTACCTTTTTCTGTTTTAAACATAGTTGCTTTTTAAAAAATGAAGGTGGCTGTATTGCGTTGTCGGTTGGCCATATTGTTTTACTTTTTAAATTGGCTATATTTTACTGCTTTAGTAAAAACATCTTCTGTGTTTGGAAACAAAGAAACAAAAGCAGACAAGAGGCTTCACAGAAACTTCTCAAAACTCCTGCTCTTACATTTGACTTTACAAGTATTCATTCAGTACTTTAAAGTTTGGATTCTTAGACTTCTATGTTGCCTTCCATAGAAAGATTTGAAAATGCTTCTCATATATGAATAAGGCTACCTATGGAATAGACGAGAATTATCTGTCTCTGTTTTATATGTAGAGGAGGAAAGGTTCTGCGCCTCGTGACTTCAGTGTGGCCAGGATTTTGTTGTTTCTTGATTCTGCTTGTGTTCGTTTACTGCATCAAAGGTGCTCCTCTTTTCAGTTTTTGTCCAGTGTTTCAAAAGGGTTATGTAGCTTTTTAATGATATGGAATGTATGGTTTTACATAAAAGCAGGTCTAGTGTGCCTGGTTTTCTAAAATTGAGAAATGTTCTCCTCTTACATGTACGTTGTTTTTTATACCTCTCATGCTCTTTTAATTCCCTGGACCTCTTAAAAGAACTTTTCAAGCCATTAACTGTGATTAAATCTTTGTTAGATCAATGATCTCTTGGAAGAGGAGGAAGATGTAAAGCTTGAGCAGTCTGAAGAACTTCCAGAAGATGGCACAGAGAAACCTGTTGAAAGGCCAGCTGTGGTGCATCTAGATATGACAGGGAGTCTCTCGGATTCCAGGAGTGTTACAGCATCAACAAGGTAACTTGTTTCTGCCTTGGAGTTTGGATTTAAAGTTTGGCGTATAGTCCGTTCTGTCTGAGAGAGAGAAGCTGTCAGGCTTTTGAGATAAGTGGTGGTGTCTACAAACTGAAGCTTTAGAAGTAGGTGCAGTTCTTGTAGTAGTAAAATATGGGATAAAATAGCCATTCCCAAATTCAGTAGAGGAATGCCTGTAGAACTCAGATTGGATTAACTGTGGTGATTTATGCAGAGAAAGGGAAAAAGGGCATATTTTAATGAAACTGTAAAGTGGTATTTAAACAGTAGATTTTGTAGCAGAAATATAAAAAGAATCTGAATATTGGTAGATACAAACGCATTCTGTACCATCTTTCCACCACTCTTTCAGTGGGGAAATCCTAGGACTGTTTCTTGTCATGTGCTAGTGAGCAGAGATGTGTCCTTACATGACCCTAATGCTTTTCTAAACCTGTGAGAATTTGTTGGTCCAGGTTTTGGTGTTTTTTTTTTTTTATGCCCAGTTTGGTTAGGTGTTAAATGAGGAAAGTACTTTCTTTTTCACTAGAGTACAGTGGAATATATTTCATAAACAATTGTAATGAAGACTCTGTAGATGTGATTACTTCCTGAAAATATGCTGGAGAGAGAAAACACCAGGGACAAAGAGGAACTATATATGACCAAAAAGCTGGTGGAGAGCAAGTGGGATAACATTGACCATAAATGATTTTTAGGTTGGAATTTAGAGGTTCTGGAAAGGCCTTTAGTAGGAGCAATGTGGAAGAAATTTTGAGCCCTTTAAAGATGGCATTTTGTAAGGTTATATATGAGACTTCGTAAAATGGGTTGCTTGCAAGAAAACTTGATTTGAGGGTCCAGAAAGTCTCCTTAATTTGAGTTGAAATGAAGATATGCTGGATCTTCATACGCTATCTTCTGGATACGCTGTTTTGTGAAAGTTGACTTGCTAATATATTTGTAAAACACCTGAAGATCCTTCTTCAGTCAATATAAACTCTGCCAACTGAATTTGTCTCGGAGGCTGATGTTTCTTTGTTATATCAATGTAGGGGTGACATGACTGGCACCTATGCACAAACTGAGGTTTTATTTAACTGCTTTTTAGAAAAAAGGTATTAGAAAAATGCATAGAAAGCCACAGTCTCACATTGTCCAAACAGGTATAACGGCTGCTGAGGCTGGAGGGACCTGTGTTACCTGCCTAAGAGGCAGACTCTGTAGAGGGATCTGTTTGGATAGGGTCTGCTGGTAGAGACCTATGAGCAAGTCTGGAAGTTGCAAAGTGTAATACAGGCAGGAGTATTGGAGTGGGAGTCAGCTTTTAATTAAAAGAGGTGCATAAACTTAAAATCGTACTTCCGTTTGAGAGCTTATTTGCGCTTGCTTGTAATACACAGGTTTATATTTTACTTGCTTCTAGTACACAAGTTTTTAAGTCTGCTTTACTTGTACTTAGAGTTTACATTGTACGGCTAGTGAGTTTTACCTTTTCCCTCTCCAGCATGTGTTTGGTACGGGCATTGCATGTAAGAACTTGTAGGGAGGGGCGAGGAAGAATCTGTGATAAAAGTGTGACTAAAAGCAGAAGAAATGCAGGGAAAATCAGAAGTTAAGTTTACTGCTAAGATGAGTAGTTCACGAATGTGGATTTCAGGTTGAAATCTGTTCAGCTGCTTGGCTGCACACTTCCTTCTACTTCATTGGAAGAATTTATAAAATAAAAAATAATGAGAAACATAATTCTGTTTTGTAATTTAAATTGTATTTTAATAGTTAATTATCCTTGTCAGCAATAGAGCTGTTTAGTTTGAGTTAAATTAAAAAAAAAGTTGCTGCAATTAGAATGTCTACAAAAGTGCTCCTTCTTCCAATGAAAATTTTAAAGCAATTTACCTATTCACAGGTATTTAGTTGCTTGTGGAACATGTGAGTGCAGCAGTAGGGACAAACTCAACATGTTTGAGAGTTTAAATTTGATAGCCTGAAGAGAAAAACATTTTTACTTGATGTTTAGGGTCAATTAAAAATTAATAGGCATTAATTATGGTTGGCATTTTACATAATTTGTGGGGAAGGATAAGGAGGAATCCTGTAGAAGAAGAAAGAGAATTTTGACTGTAAAACCAGAACTGCAGGAAACATTTAAAAAAAAATAAATTACAGAAAATGAGAAAGTATGCTTTATTAAACTTTTAACCACTATAAATACTGTAAATATTTTTCCAAACTTAAAGGCTTTCATAGTATGTATTTAATGGCCTTTTTTATTTTAGTTTCTTGATATGAAAAAAAAAATTTAAAGCAAATGTTAATGCAAGTTTATTGGGATGTTTGTCTTGACATAGGGCCTGCAGCAGCTGATAAAGGAAACAGGAGGAGAGGTAGATCTTAAACACAACTCTTGCAGTTTCTTAACCTGGAGGTTTTTTTGCCTCTTTGCTGTTGTTAGATTTTTGGGAACAGAATATCTGTATATTTTGGTCTCTGGAGAGAAGGAAAAGAATGCTGAGGTTGCATGTTCTGCATGTTAAAGATTGGTTGTCTTGATTCATACGATGGGGCATATGACCTTTCTTCCAGTTATTGGACTATAACTTCCTCATAATTTTGCTCACTACCTTTTTTCTTTACTCTTTCTGTTTGTTCTTTCTGAAACGTATGACCTTCAGGCACTGCATGGTGTTAATTTGACTTTGAGTGTGAGAGAGATCTGGTGAGAATGTGGATAATCATTAATGCAGTTTGATTTAGTGACTGCTTGAAAATGGTATTTAAAATCAACCTGTTGAGTGATCTTTAAGCCCATTACCCAATCAGGGAGCATTTGTTGCACACGAGTTGACATAATGTATGTAAAGGAAACATTCTGCATTATCAGAAGCCTTTTCACCACGGCTCTTTTGGTTTTGCTGTCCTGACTTTCGGAGAAAAGAATTACTGACTCAGCACTGCAGCTGACTTTTAAGATGTGCTGTTGAAATAATCACTTCAGAATCCTTCTCTGTCATTATTCCAAATTTTTCATTGCTGCACTTTGTCAAGCAGTATTTGCTTTACTTTTTGCAGTTCATCTCAAATATTGTCATTCAGAAGCCTAATATAAAAATTCTTGATATGTTCTTTGGGCTTTTCAAAATTATATGTATAAAAATATGAGATATGACAAGTAGTAAGTTCTGTAAACAGTTTGCTTTGTCTATATTAAATGCAATGAAAGGGCAACATCCTTACTGCTTGTGTGATATTTTTGTTAACTCTTTTTTGTTTTAATTAGCTCTGATCAGTGAGAGAGGGGCAATAATATTAACAGCAAAAGTGAGACAGAATGCGTATATAGTAAGGCTAACCAAATACAATAAC
Organism: Gymnogyps californianus; assembly: GCF_018139145.2. Classification (NCBI taxonomy): domain Eukaryota; kingdom Metazoa; phylum Chordata; class Aves; order Accipitriformes; family Cathartidae; genus Gymnogyps; species Gymnogyps californianus. The sequence continues at coordinate 16,650,689 of NC_059484.1, forward strand.
TGCCTGAATTGCTAGAAAATATATTGTTGTTTTAGTTTGGTGCTCTCTTTAACATCCAAATACTTGTCCCTACTTCCATCCTAGAAAATCTGTGAACAACATGTTAGGAAAGCTTTCAAGTGTTGATTGGGCAGCTTATTGTCAGGAGTGACCTCATGTTGCAGTCTATTTCTATTTAGACTGCAGGGTTTAGTGCAGCACTCCAGAAGTACTGTCTGACAAGCAGCCATTGAATCCCAGCAAGCAGTATGCATAACCAGCAGCCAACATCACGCTTTGCTGTTTTTCAAATGAAGCATTTTTACATGAAGTGCTCATTTGGGATAGCAAAAATAATCAGAATGGCCTGTAAAGTTCTGCTGCACAGGTAAATATACGAAAGGAAAATGTTGCTGTGATATGATTGCAAATAAGATTTATTTTTTTAACTTCAAAACTGTGTGAGATTAAATGTATTTTGGAGATATTGTGAAATGAAATAATGTCACAATTAATTTTTTTTAACAAGAAATAAGAATGTGTACAGCCGGTATATTACCAAGAAAAACTTTGAAATGTTTTATCTCTAGTTAATGTATTTTTCTATCTTAAGGTATATTTTTCTGGGACCTTTTATGGGTAGGGAGACAGTGCAAAAGGCATTCTCGGGAAAGGGTTAGCATTATGAAACAAAGATGTTTACCTTTCTGTGTCTTGCTGTGTCATGCTGCGTTAAGGCTCTCTGTAGCAGTATAAATTACAGCTTTTAAAAAGTATCCTTGAACTGTGGTACATTGGTTCAGAAGTTGTAATGTATTTTCAGCTAAGAGTGATTGACACATTTCTTTCAAAAAGTGCTTAATTGCTGAAGTGATTAGTTGAAGATGTTAAGATATTCTTTATGTAGTAAGAGGATTCTTCAGGCTTGGCAATACTGCTGATTTATGCACATATTTTGCTGAGTACCTCTAATGCATCTAAAGGTGTTTAATAAAAGCACTGGTGAACGATCCTATGCTGGGGGCTGAAGGTTATGCAGTAAGATGGAAAATTTTATTGTGAACCATGTCTGAAATCTTTTGGATTCTTTGGAGATGAGTTTGATTCTCCCCACTCTTGACACAGTTCCTCATTGTCTCAAGTGGTAGAATAAAAGGATTCCAGGTCATCTCAGTTTCCTATAAATAGTATTTGTACTTGTGCCCTTGACTGAATTTTTTTTGCTCTCTCTTACAACTAGTGTTGCAGTGTTCTGTGCTCCGATTACCTCCCCCCCCCAATTTATCCTAGGAGTGACTATGTTTTAATAGTAAATTGATTTCAATGTGTACAACTATGTATTAGTACTTTTAGAAAGTAAGCATACGTTTTCTAGTGCAGCTTTTGTAGAACTTACTGAAAATACTGAGATCGGATACTTAAAAACATTTTTCATGTTTTGAAATCTTACTTCTTTTTTTCTCTGAGATTCTTGCTCATGCTCCTCCTCTCTCTTATCTTGTTCACAGGGCTGAACTTACAGCTTCATGTCTTCATTTTTTTTATTTCAAGTATTGTCAAAACAAAAATTACTTATCAGAAAACTTAAACACTTTGTACAAGTAGGGCTATGCTGAACTGTGCACAGAAATATCAATGAAATGTAAATAAGTTGTAAACTTTTTCTTACCATTTCTTTGTTTGAAAGAAAAAAACCAAAATGTCAGTGTGTTCACCCTCAGTTGTTTGATCTGGCAGCTTTGAAATTAGTGGCTACAGGATCTGGCTTCTACATCAGGTGTTTTAATTTTCCAAAGCTATGTGGCAATGTCTATTTTGAAATAGTAGTTTAGAGTTGCCTGTTCTGTCAAAGCATTTGGAATAGATCTGCTTTGGTTTTTCACCTACGCAAACAAACACACAAATAGTAAAGTGAGCTTTGTTCAAAATCAAGTTTCCATTAAAAAAAAAAAATTAAAAACTTCTGTGAGCACCTGCTAGTTCAGTTGTTACATGGTGGTGTTTAAATACAGCGCACTTTGCTGTTGACCCAGTACAAGTTGTCTAAGGGAAAAGGGCATAATTATTTTTCAATAAATACTTTAACCACTTTCCTTATCAGCTAGTGTTTAATTGAAAGTCCTTTATTGCTTGTGTTTCATCTACTTAGAGGAAGAAAAAATAGCAAGTCTGCTTGAGGTGGTCTAATTATCTTAACCTCTCTGGTGGTGGAATTACTAATAAACTTGATAAGGTCTAACCAAGATATTCCTTGCTGGATTAAAACTATCCTTGGGTAAGCAGAGAGACTGTCTACATTTTTTAGTGCAAGCAAGACTAATATCAGTGAAAACTGTCTTGCAGAGCTAGTACCTGTTCAGTTCTCCAGTGGAGTGGCAAGCTCCCTCGTATTTGAAGGTTTACTTTATGCATTCATGAAAACAGTATTTGAAGTCAACTTTGGCTGCCAACAATGTTGTTGGCTGGTAAAGAGTAGACTAAAATTTTGTTTTTCAGCTTTTTGAGCTTAGTTCTATATAATAGGAAGAAAAAGCATTTGTTTACCTCCCTCCCCACCTCCTAGTTGAAATGAAGTTAGTATTTATTTTTTTCTGAATAAGATGTATAAGTTGCAACTCATTGCCGTTTACAGTAGAGTTTTCTTCTGTTTCATTCTTAGCATGTTTACCATCACGTTGTGTAAAATTTAAGTATTCTGTTTATAATGATAGAATTTTGATCGTATTAATGGAAAATTGAAAAGCGAGTACATACGCGAATTAACTAACTTGAACTTACTTGTGTTAGTTACACTGATTTCCACCCTTCCACCTTCCCTAGGAGTTTAACATTCTAGGCTGAAGTGGCTTGTGCTAAGAGATTTCCAAATGCTTTACAAATGGCTAGCTCGTGTCTCAAAACCTCTGGAAGGTACCTGCCTTGCAACTGAAATGTAGCTGTCCTTGGACAGTGCTGCAGATCTGTTGAACGTTGCAGAATAAAATTATGCAACAGTCTGACAGGCAGGGAGGAACCTCTATGAATTGCAGCTGTGGAGGAAAGCAGAGTAATTTGGAATTTGCTTTAGGCAGCAAGGTTAAAATCTGCATTCTTAAGCAAGGTGTCAGGAAGTCTTTGGAGACTAAGTGATTAGTATTTCCCATGGGAAAGACCGTACATCTGAGAGCTTATAGCTTCATAATATACTGAGTATTGGCTCTTGAGAGGCAGAAATCTGCATTGCTGCTTCTACAACTTTCTGTCTTACGATGGCATTCTTTAAGATTTCTTCATCTAAATAATAAAGGGGGACTGCAAATCAGTGTTTTCTTTACATATTTATTTTACTTAGCCACATTACATGCACTCTTTAAGTATTTTCTAAGTTGCTTTCGGTTGACTTCAAGACTTTTACTTAGCGTGGTAAGTTTTTGCATTACATTAACGTATTTCTTCTTTATTGCAGTGCTCATATCTCTCCCATAAGTATCTTGCCAGCCTCTGCAGAGTAAGTATAATGAAAATATAAAATGTTTGAATTGTGCTGTTACTAGAACATGCATAGAAGATATTTCTTCTTTCAAGAAAAAGAAATGCAGTAGCTTTCATGATTACGGTTATGAATGAACATATTCTAGCGTGAAGTATTTTGCTTATGGCATTTAACACTAATGCAGGAAAAACCTAATGTCTGTCAGCGTTGTTGACTGCAGAAGCATGAGAGCACAGTATGGTAGAATCTAGATTCCAAAACACTTTGGTTTTATACTTAGATGCATCCCAGGTGTTTGACTTTAAATTTATGATAGCATTCACATTGTATTTTTGGCACGACTTCTAGTTGTTAATATTGAGTGCAGTTCAGTGGAATTGCACGTACAAATGTGGAGGAAAAATAAACACACAATTCCAGAGTTAAAAATGGGGTAAAATAGTTTAAGATTCTTACAGGAGGATTTTTTATAGGCCTAATTGCATATTTTGGATGAGCTGGCTACAAAGCACTCAACAGAGTAGTCTGTTTTTAAAGAATGCTGTTCTGTTCTTGATGTATCTTTGGGTATATCCTGTGTCCTTCATCAGGTACTTGCTCATTATCTCTGCTATTTGTTGGCTCTTGCCTTTTAAGATTACAGCCCCGTTGAGGAGGGGTTACAGCCAGTACTACTGCTGAAGTGGTACCTGCTCCAGGGTTGACTCTGACCTGTTACAGGATTTTACTGTCACATTAATATATTAGGCTTTTAAAAGTTTTTGTGTATAGTTATTAAAAAATAAGTTAGTCATTGTAATGTGTTGATTACTCTTAAAATACTGTTAATAGACTTCATAATACTTTATGTAAATCTTATGAAATAAAAGATAGTAGGTGCAGTAATTTCCACTGCCTTTTTGGAAAAGTTCATCTCTCTTTCCCTTGAAGTACTTGTCATCAAAGATTCTTGTCATGTGTAAAGTTTGTTATCTCTGCCTTTCTGCATAGTTGATGAATGCAGAAGGAGAGTTCTTAACATGAGTTTTCTGTCTTTTTTTTCTTTTTAGCATTTTAGAAAGAACAATTAGAGCAGCTGTGGAACAGCACCTTTTCGACCTGCAGAGCAGCTTAGATAACGATCTTAAACATATACAGCAACACAGACTGGGCTGTGAAGCAAAAAATGAAGCAAAAAATCCCAGCGGGGATGAGGAAGGATCTAACAACCAGTAAGATTTTGTTGTATCTGTAATGAATTCTATAGGATTGTATATCTTAACTCTTCCAAAACAAACTACCCCAATACCCCACCTCAACCCAAAGCAAAAGTTACGACTTTTGCCATTAACTTCAATTTATCTCATATTTTAAACCAAATCAACTTCCATCAGTTGCCGGTAATCAACAGCTCTTGAAGCAAATACTTTAAATTGATCTTATAGCTAAAAATGTTGTGAAGTATAACTGCTTCACTACTGAATTCTGTGCAAGTAGCACAAGAACTTAAATTTACCCAACTGCTTTCATTCTTATCTCACTAATGTTACTTATGACACAGTTTTACCATATGAAAGCTATTGTAGATGCTGTTTCAGTTTCTTTACCCTGTCTTTGCACGTCAACATAGCTATTGTACTGCTCTGGCTGCCAGTGTCAACAAAACAGCTGAAGATGGATAGAATGAGTACTGTGGGTCTATTTGCATAGAGTTTCAGCCTCATTTGATCAGCTCTTATTTTTATTGTAAATCTTGGCACGTTGTGAGTGTAGCAATTGCCACGGCAGCATTGAGAAGCTGGTACGTTTTGGTGCTTTATTAAAAATAAATAATCATGATTAATACCCAAACTCCAAAAATGTGTAGTTAAGTAGGACTTCAGTACCTAAATTGCTTTGTTGCTCAGAGCCTGAAATACATGAAGTATTCAGAGACTCGAATGCTGTTCTCTAAATTGTTCAATCTTTATTGGTTTTAGAAGTCTTTAGTCTGACCTCTTGTCACAGATAAGTTAGCAGTTGATCATAAAAGTAATAATCATTGCTGGTAATGATCAATTAAAACTGAGTTTTAGTGTTAGATTTAATGTCTTTGAAGTAATTTGTAAGTACGTGGGTAATTGTCTGAAAGACCTGTTGTAGCCGAATTCCTTCAGTTACAGCATAAGTGCTTTAAAGGCTGGCTGACTTCACAGAAGCAGAGGCTAAAAGTACCAACACTGCAGGTTTGAAACCAATATACTCTTCTGGCACAGTGACTATTTCAAATGTTTCTGATCATCGTTCCACTGTGGATTAACCATAATAGAGGATACATGATAGCGTTCTTGAAAGAGGTCGTCTGGGTCCTTTAAAGCAGTGCCGCCAGCAGACTATGCACAAGGCAAATACACAGTTAAATGAAGAACTAAAAAATGCAGTGATCCAGTGCAAATTTCTTAGAACTAACTTAAAATAATTGCCACAATTAAGAAAAAAGAGTTAAAATGTTAATTTCCAAACCATCCTGTTTAGTATCTGTATATCTGATAGAGGAGGAATGTTTTTTAAAGTAGTTTGGAATTCTTTGTGAGCGAAGAGAAGGAAGGCGAGGAAGTCAAATGCTTGTGATGAATTACAGAATCACGTGGTAACAGGGATGGTAGCATGTAAAGAATATATGGACATAAATTTGGTGTAAGTTAGTTTTAATCTGGTTGTACTGTTACAACCCTTAAGTTGAATACTAGGAAGATTAAATGTTAGAAATAATGGGATTTCTCACTGGAGGGGAACATAGTGATACTAGCTATAAACTAGAGGGCTTCAATATTGAGAGGAGTGTAGCCACAGCAACTTCATTGAGTTGTGGTAGTTTCAATATGTCATTGCTTCTGGCTGTTGGTGCTTTTATTCCTTAGGTCAGCATAGTAAGTGGGGGATGTATGCCTGACGCTTAATACAAGAATCAAATAAATACATTTTAATATGTCTATCACGTACTGTTGTAGAAAACCTCAGAAGTATATATAAACTACATAAATAATTAAATTTGCCTACAAGTGATTGAAATTGTAGATATTACCAGTATCTTTGGTCAGAATTATTTTGTTGAAAAAAAAAAAAACCCTGATGTTTTATACCGTTGGGGGGGGGAAGTGTGGTGTTTTTTTTTTCTTTTGAAGGTGGAACAACAGGTTGCTGAAGTCTTTCTGTTCTTATCTTTAGGAATGATGTTATTGAAGATAATGACACTGGTAGCAGTGAGAACACAGGAGACTGCTCTGAAGTATTCGTTTGCACTGATTTAGACAGTGAAGCTATGAAACATGATACTGTAACTGAGGAAGAAGAAAGCATTCAGGTGAGAGGAAGAGCCTCCTGTGTATGAAAATCATAAATTGCTGTGACTTTAGCGAAGTGCTTTAGAGATCCAAGTTTTCCTAATAGCTTTGTAGCCTTACATGGCGCTGTTGCTCTGTGCAGTTAATTGCCTTCTCTGCTGTGCATGTTTCGTAGACATGCACAGAGCAATTTTTGTGTACTTTGGTGTAACTTGTTTGGACCCTGACTAATGTTTTTCTATTGGTTTTTTACAGGTACCAGCCCTTCCTTCTGCTCAGGTAAGTCAGTGTACCAGCAAGCATAGCACCAGTTAAAATAGCATCTGTGTTAGTAAAGGCTTCCTGAGGAGCAGAAGATTTAGAGCTGTGATTGTAGCATAGCCCACAGTTAGTCACACCTTTTACTGCATCAAGAAAGAGTAGAAGTAGCAGTCACCTTGAGACTCTGCAGCCTCTTGACTATGCTTGTGCTAGGAAGGTGTGGTTTTGTAATTAGCTAATTACAGCCTTTTCTCACTGTTTCCAGTTTCTTCTGTGGTAGGTATAGATGTCCTGTTCTTTTCAACACATCTTCATCTCCTTTCTAGTTGAAAGAGGTTCTGTTACTTCTCCTTGGACCTCTTTTCTTAGATGTTTGACTTCTGCTGTGCTGATAGCTTGTGTCCCTCCATACTGATGTGTACACTTAGAATTCTTACACTTGAGGTGTTCAGCAGAAGAAAAATGAAAGAAAATTAGACTTGTGGCCTCCTGAAGAGGTTCAACACTTAATATTGTCATCTTGAAAAGTATCAGGATTGACCATTTTTATTCCAAAGCAGAAAAATCTGTCTAGAGTGCTGCATGAGCACATATTAGGATGTGATGCTAACATGCTTGTAAAAATAAAATACTTAGTTGTATTTTTTAAAAAAATGTTTTGCTCAGAAAATATAATGTTAATGATACTTGAAGTTGCTGTTGAAGTTCAGAAAGCAACTGAAAATGTAAACAACAAACCACGGGATAATCAGGTGTCATAGATTTAATTTTGGCTTTGCTTTTCTATATTATGCTTGAATTGAACAGCTTCATGTCACTGAAAGAAGCAAATATTGTATACAGTTTGAATGGAAGCCCAGTATTGTAGCAACTGTAAATGTTGAAATAATTTTTTGCCCTATACAACAAACATGCCTCAGCTTTGCTCTGAGCTGCAAATTATTAGATCTTCACATAGAATCAAATGTGAAGGTTTGTAGTATGTATCGCCTGAATTCGTAATGATGGCCTGAGCTGTACCAGCACTTTTTATTAGTAAGCAGACATCAGTCTCTCATTGAGGGTATCTTTATGCGATCAAGCAATGCTGTAAAATACGTGCTGACAAAAATGAAATCGAGTATAACAGTAATATGCAAGAGAATATAGTTTCTACCACTCTGTATGAAATAGCACATATGCAGCTGTCAAATAAGCACTTCTAATGAAAAATTCAGGTCTATAGTTTCTTATTTATTTGGTAAAACTTCTGTTGTCATAAATCTAAATGATGAATTCTATAGGTAGAGAGCATGTGTAGAGAACTTTCTACAATGGTTTTTAGCTTCTTGCCTGTGAGTCTGTAAATCTTTCTGAGGGTTTCCTGAAAGATAACTAGATAAGCGAACCTATTGTTAGTAGACAAATTAACTAGAAGAATTTAATGAGTCTGTGAACTTGATAGAAATGGATGCCTGACCATCGTGAAACTGAGAGTCTTGTCTGGAATCTATGTTTTTATTAAAACAAAATGTTGCTCTAGCGCTTTTCACTGTTGTATTGTATTCTTCTCCTAGCCTTCTATTCACTTTCATGGATGCTAAACGACTCTCTTGATTCACCTAACAAGCCAAATTTTTCAATTGTTCCTGATAAACTAGCATATTGTTTGAGTCCCATTCTGTAAATTAAAATTTCACAGAATGTGTTGATTGTCCAGGTTCTTTCCTGATGCGTTAGTGCCAATTCTTGTTATTAAAAAATTATTAGTTTGTTATCCTATAGCGCAAAATGCACGAAACATGGTGTTGCAATTAGATGATATTTTATCCAACTCAGGTGAATACTATGTTTGCAAGGACTCTGTTGAAAGTACAGGGTAGAGTTCCATATTTCTGCCGTAAGTCTTTTTCTGATTGGCTGTTGTAAGTCGTCTTTTATTTGTAGTATTTGTTTTAGGTTTTCAGTCTTTTGACAATGAAAGCCTTCAAAAGCAGTAGAGCGAGTTTCTCATATTAACTCCTAACAATTTACTTCCTCCTGACTTCCTAGTTAAAATAATGCTGAGCTTTAGAAATCAAAACTCAGAAAATACAAATGTAGATGGAGAAACAAAAATTGCAAGTTGATGGCTTTTCAGTGCATCTGATGCAGTTTCAGTGGTTTCAAAGAACAGCTGAGAAATGTGAATTACACTTCTTATGAAGTATGTGCACTTTGGAGTTCCAAGTATGTTACCGTGCGAAGAATATAAAGGGGAGCATGATGCTGGGGAGCGCATGGTCATGTATAGATGCGCTTTTGTTGTCATACCTGATGTCATTCTTGGCCTTTTTTGCTTTTTAATACATTTCTGTCCATTGGTATCAGTGGTAAGATGGCATTCTGGGGTGAAGTTTTGGTTTTTCAACCTTAGTTTCTACCTTCTTGTTAATACACTGTTTCAAATGTTATTGGAGGGTTGTATCTTTCCGGGAAATGTTAAAGGGAAATACACTGATTCTTCTGTATGAAAGGAGTTTGAGAGGGGCATGTAGGGTTGTAGGAAACGAAAGATGTGCACGCGAGCTCTCCTTTGGGTCTGAAATGGAAACAGAAGCAGCTGTTTCCACAACTACAGTAAGTGTGACTATGCAAGACTTGCACAGCTCATCTGCGGGGTGGAAATTGTCTGCTGGAGTATGACAAATGCACTGTCATTAAAAATTGTTTCCCCGAATTGGGATCTGACTTGAGGACTGAAATAATGTAAACAGAATAATGGACTTTTGTCTGGTAAGGGCAAATATTACTGTCAGCAGTGTAAAACTGGCAACTGTTATGTATATTTGAATTCTCCAGGGAACTTCATTTTATATTCAGACATTTTAAAGATAGTTTGTGAGAACTTCTTGAAGTCTGAAACCACATGCAATCTGTTATTTTAAAATGACATATTTTATATTTCAAATTTCTTATATTCCCCCAAATAAGACACCTTTTGAAGAAATCAAGTACTGGGCTTTGGCGTAAATGCTTGAAGTAGTCTTCCTGTGCGAACTTTTAGTGAACAAAATGGTGACATGTATTCATCTGAACTTGTTTTGTGAGATGATGTCATAGAAATGCCAGCATTTCTTCATCCCCTTCCAGTTCTTTGGCTGCTTTATTTAGTAACAGGGATTAATAGCTCCTTTTAGAAAGTCTGTCAGACTTGTTTCATTTCATATATGCTGAGCACAAGTCTACATCCAACTCAGTTATTTTCGAGACTAGGATATACTTCCGTGATTTTAGTCACCCCAAACTTCATGCTGTGATTGGCAATTTGCAGTAGAACTGTCGGTGTTAATATTTAAAAGAAATAATAAAAAAAATGGTTTGTCTGAAGATGGAAAGTCATTGTCTGTCTTCTAGTGATTAAAACACACTGGCCTTACTTTAGATGTAAAAATATTGCATGGTTAAAAAGTATGATTTCCACCCCCACACAAAAAGCTGTGCTTTTAGTTCTTGAGGGTTTTTTGTGGTCCGTGATGATTACAGAAATGTTTTCAGCTGAGAATGCCATTCCCAAATCTTTCTAAACATACTTTTTGCCAACAGACTGCAGATGTATTATTGAAACCATGTGATGAAGATGCAGATGTTGATGGAGAAAATAATAGTGAAAGGTATGTATTTTTCTTTTGTCACTTACATGGCAGTATGTGTAACTTCAGTTTTGAAAAGTAAGTGTACCAAACTGGTGATTTGTGACAACACAGTATAACATAAGGGAGGTGAACCTAAACATATAACTTTTCACATGTGAAAACAGAGAGGATAAGATGGAGTTAAATTTTTATGCTGATGATATAAAAGGCATGGAACTTTATGCACTTAAAAGAGAAAATAAGTACAAGCCTATATGATATATATCATGTTTTTTTGTGAACAACCCTATGTTCTGGGCAAGAGAAAGAGAAGAAGAAAAAGTTATTTTCTTCAAAATATTTTGACACATTTTATTGCTCTTAATGATTGAAGACTTAATGCTGGTAATAGTGACTAGCCAGAAGACTTTAAGTTCATTTGCAGTTTGAGTTCAGCACTGATTGAAATTTCAGTTTGAGTTCAATTGACTTAAAATATTTACTCCTTGTTTGAGAATAAAGCCTTGAGCTGTTTTTATTTCCAACTTTGTTCAAGTCCAGTTGTTGTTTACATGCTTCAGCTTGAAATTCTGTGTGAAGAACAAGGAGGGGGGGAAAGCAATGTAACTTTTGCTCCCCAGAGTTTTAATTATCACTTTAAGGAAATACATTGCATATCTGCTAAAACTGCACTAGGGTATGTAAGAATAAAATGTAAAGGGAATGTATAGTGTTTACTGTCCATTAAGAACTTGTATTTAAAATGATAACTAGGTCTGTGTCTTCTTTTTAGGCAAAATAGTATATTGCTTGGTGGCAATGATAGAATATCTTCAGAGATGTTTCTGGTAAGATTATGGTTTCATTTATATACAGATACACAGTATCTTATGAACTTACATGAAATGAAGAAAAACAATAAATTTAGATTTTAAAATCTTATGTCGGTTGGCCTGCTGCAAGGTTTGCAAAACCTCTGTTAGAGATCTCCTCATCTCGCTTCACAGAAACTTTTGGCAGCAGAGCAAGCTTATACTTATGCATCTCATGTAAGCAATGTTTTGTAATGCAAATAACTGGCTACTGTTGGGGGTGGGGGAGAAGCTTGTTTGTAATTTCTTGAGTTAGGAAAGAAGAAAAATTTTTTTTTTCCACCAGAAAATTTCCAGAAGTGCTGGAACTGGCACTGATTAGGTACCTGATTTCCAGTTGCTAAATAATAATAGAATTGTTCTGTTGTGTTATTTAAATACAGGATTCAAGTAGCAAGACTTGTGATCTTAATGCAAATACTGATTCAGAGGTTTTGGGGGATGGCAACGTTACTGTTTCTGAGGAAGCTCTGGGTGTCCAAGTACCACGTCTAGATCTGAAGAATGTATCTGATGGTGACAAATGGGAAGGTAATTTTCACCCTTTAGCTCACAATATAGTAAGCTAGTAATGATAAATAGAACATTTGACAAAGCAGAAGCAGACAACTTACGCTTTTTTTCTTCAGTTCAATCTGAATAATATGTTCCCATACATGTGATAAGATCGACCAAGTCATGACATAGGTCCCATCTTGTTTCAGAACTATCTGCAACTTAATTAAGGACCTTAAAAAACTGTAAAGAAAAAATAGTCAAAGGAGCAACTAAAGAAAGCCTAAGTTTCATACTAGGGGTTGTTTTTTGGTTTTGTTTGTTTGTTTTGGTTTTTTGGGGGTTTTTTTTTTTTTTTTTTGAAGTGGCTTATGGTTCCCAGGACCCTGAGTCTCATCCAAGTCCTTAAAAACGCTTTCTCTGATTATGTCATATAGTTAATATTCACATTGTGTCTTGTTTGTTTTGTTTTGTTTTGTTTTTTTAATGTAAGCTACTGAAGTGCTAATACGAGCTGAATTTGACTTAAAAATTACTGAACTACTAAACACAGCAATTTAGATCTCATTTATTCTAAAAAATCTGTTGGTTGTTTTGTTTTAAAGATCAGGAATGTCAGGTGTTGGTTTCCATGTCATTGGACAACTTGAAACAGCTCTAAATTTTCAAATAAAAGTTCATGCTGTAGATGGATATTATTTCTATGCCCTTTTCCCGTCCATTGTTTGGATTTTAGGAAAAGCAAAATGTTTGAAACATAGTTTTCTCTGAGACAGGATTCCTTATGTTTGTGACCTTATTCTTCATGGCCTTCCAGGTTTAGCAAGCCCCTAAGCTTGTGACTTTACTGAACTTTGTTGCCCAAATGTCTGGTAATAACTGTTTAGACTGTTGTTTTACTTGTGTAAAAACATAACCCCTTTGTAACTAGAGCAAAACACTCTTGTCAATATCTTCTTTTCAAAGTGCTTATCTTTTTACATGTTCCTTATATCCTGTTTTCTCTGCCTGGTGTTGATATTCTGAATCATCACACCTTAAAAAAATGCAAGTGATAGTTTGCTAAAATACTGTGAACTGTCACTGACAGTACAATAGCCACAGTCCACTTGTTTCCAATTTTAAAAACTCGCAAATACAACTTGGTAGATACAGTACAGATTTACTACACAGAGACGAGGTTTTAACTTCCAACAGGCTGTTCCAGTGACAGCTATTCTTTGAGATGCCTGTAAGTGTCACAGTCAAATGTTAGTAAGACACTGGTAACAAAGAATGACTGCACTTAACTTCTGGTTGCTGTGTTATAAATATTAAAATTAGTGAAGTATACCTGGAATGCGTGTAGTTTAACAGTGCAGCATATAGGTATAGCATGTCAGCACATAAAGCTTTGTCCTGAAGCTCAAATGGTGATAACGTATTGTTAATTTGTCACCAGTGTTAACTGTTTTCCAAATTAATTGCCTGCATGAATCCCTACTTCCCTTTTAACCCTTTTACAAATGATGAGGTTTGCAACCTGTGATTGGCTTACTTAGATTTGTAAAATATTTGCTAGTTGGCCTTCTTGAGCCTTAGCAAACTGTACATTCAGAGTATGTCATGTCATATAGAAGTCAATTTGCAGGCATCCGAAGACATTGAGTCCAGATTTTCATTCTTGTTGCCCAAGTTAGTAACTTTGTCTAAAGTTAAAAAAAAAAAAAAAAAATCCTGCTTATGTTCTCAGTGTTTTATTTACATTAATTGCTTACTTGCACATTACATTTTGTTGCATCCTCTATTTGTGCTAATCTGATTTAATACATGTTCTCAGAGGGTTTGTGGCTTCCATTTTCATTATTTCCTTAAATCTGCTCACAAAAGTTGCTTTGGTTTTACTTACCCAAATAGCTTTATGACCCTTACTTTGAAAAGAAAGTAGCATATCTGTATATAAATATATATTATAAGCTTCTTGGTAGTAAAATCAGGATGTTTTGCAAGAGGTGTTATTTAATTGCAAAGTATTTTAACTTTGGCTATTCTTCAGTCCTGTTTAGAACGGTTATTAGCATCTCAGCCTTCCGAGGCACTGCAAGTCCTTGTGGCGTTCCATTGAAGTAGATTGGCTTTGTAAAGAAATCTATACTAGTCCAAATCTTGTAACAAGATTTGGGTTATTAAAGCCTATGTGATAGAAAACTTAAAGGCCTGTTACCAACAGAGTTCTTGAAAATGGACGTCAGATGCTTGCTGGCTTAAGGCAAAAATGCAGATCAGTTAATCTATATTTCTGAGTATTTTTTTGTATTTGTCCTGCTTTTTGGAAATCACCACCATCTCTATTATTTATGAGCTGTGAGCAAAAACATATTTAGAACGTGTCTTTTGTTAATGTGAGGATGCATGAGACTCTTATTAAACTACAATAAGTCTTTACTATTCCTGTGTCAGTTCTTTGTAAACCTTTTCAGTAAAAAGTTCAAATTCGCTAAGGACTGAGCATCCTTACCTGCCATTGAAATTGCTTGGAAGGTGAGAGTGCTCAGGGCCTGGCCCAAAAGATGGGATGTTTTTCCCTGGTACTGTATCTTCCTGCTTTACATGTTATGTATAGTTTGTTCTGACTGTGCTGTGTGTTCACTTTAGTATTTTTGCCATTCTTTTTCATTTTATTAGCGCCATGCCCTATCACTTTTCCCCTCATTGATTTCAAAACAATGCATCTGCAGAGAGAAGGGGAGGGTAAGTATGGTTCGCCATACGTTCAGTTATCTGCCTTTTGATAGTTTATGGTTTGCTTTAACTAACCCTTCACCTGCTGTCCCGTATATCTTGGGAATGTTCTGATCTGCAATTTTTTTGCTTACTTTTTTCTAAAAGGTCCCCTTCTTGTATCTTGTACTGTGTAAACAGGCAAGATTATAGCTTAAAAACAAAACAAAAAATCCCAATAACACTTAGTAAATGTACAATGGAAAGCAGGTACAAGGGTTATTTTTTTTAAAGATTACTTTGTGGGTTTTATTGTTGTTCTGCACACTTTGAACCCAGTTTTCAAATTTCTGATTTGAACTGGAAAATATAGGCAACTCTCTGAAAGGAAAAGGGGGTGGGATTTTAAAGTGCTTGGAAGGCCATGTCAGCTTTTTGTTAGACAGCAAGAAAACCATATCTGAGAATTGCAAGGGATGTTAGCAACTAACTTTTTATAGGGATTTAAAAAAAAAAAATTTGATTGTTTTGGAATCCCCTGCCTAAAAGAAATCACCTTCCACAAATTAAGAAATCTCTTTTTCTCAGTGGTGTCAAGATGGATTTAAACTTAAAAACCCAACAACACTCCTTTAAAAAGACTTAAGCAAACAAGTATTGTACCTAAAGAGGTATTGTCAGGCTTACCTTCTTCAAAACCAAGAGGACAGTCTTTCAAAGTATATGCGTAAGGTATGAAAATTAATTTCCACAGCAAAATATTGCAATGGACAATAAATACATTCTTCTGACTTCGGATTTCTGATAAGTAAATAAGGCTCTTTTACACTGTTGAACTGTTCAGAAGTGCATACTCCCAAGATACACTTTGAAAAAGGGATCCTAGTGTGCATACTTCATTTCGGTACCTTTTTCTTTCAATTGTTATATGACAGAATTTGTAGCTTTCTGATGTATTTCAATGTTTTTATTCACATTGTATATGACACCACATCCTTTATAGCATACACGACTAAGCATTGGGTATGCACTTTTGTTTCCTTTTGACTCTTGTTTATAATTCTGTTAACAGAAAAGTACCATTTTGTGTCCCTTTTTTATTTTCTAGATCCGTTTCCTGCTTTCAAATCTTGGCAGGAGGACAGTGAATCTGGAGAAGCTCAGCTTTCGCCGCAGGCTGGAAGGATGACTAATCATCCGCTGGAAGAGGACTGTCATCCGATATTGTCACATCGTAGTTTGGATTTTGGGCAAAGCCAACGTTTCTTACATGATCCAGAAACGTTAGATTCTTCATCCAAAGCACTTTCTTTTGTTAGGTATGTATTTTAATGCAATTTGGTGGGTGTTGGGGCAGGAGACGTTACTGCCAGTAGGAAAATACAGCTGTTTAAGAACCTCGTGGGTTTTCACGATATGAATTCATTGAAGACCAAGGTCAAATGTAGCATTATATGGCCGTTTGGCTGTTCTGCCTGCCCAGGAACAGCCATAATGAGTCAAACCAGAGGTTCATCTGGGATGGTATCGTGTCTCTCAAAGTGGCCACTGGCAGATGCTGAGGGAAAGAGTATAAAAATAGGGCAAGCTTGCACAGATTCCCCTGGCATGTGGTCAGGACTTCTGACAACCTGCTGTAGTGGCACTTCCTGGGCTGAAGATAGTATTTATATCCTTTGTTTACCAGTCTGGGCTGCTGGTCTATGATTTTATGTAAGTTTTGGCTTTTTTTTTTTTCCCCAGTAGCATGAATATCTGTTTTCATGTTGCATAATTTTGGATTTGTTTTGCGTAGCATGTTATCCACTCGCAGTAGAGAGAGCCAGGTTATACAAACCACTGCAACTGAAGTGTGCAGTAATGGTCTGGGCAGATCCTTCATTTGAGCTGTGGAAAGCCTTCATCCAGGACGGTTGTGGGAAAGTAGCAGCTGTTAGAGGGAGAGGCATGGGATAGCAGTACAGTGAAGAGGTAGGGTTCTTAATGCAGGTAGACTCCTGCAGATTTAGAGGATCGAACCCGTTTAACCCAGTATATGAAAGTAGAGTTGTAATTAAACAAGCTGCAAGTTATTTGTGTGACTCTGGGGAGTGTCTCCCTCCAAAACTGTAAATAACCTGTGACCTGTACTGTCTTCTACTGTTACTATGAAAGGGAATTTAAGAAGAATTTCCATGCTTGTTAAGAAGAAATAATCTCATAAAATTGAGAAAATCTGGGACAGGAAGGACCAAGTTTAAAGTCTCCAATTCTCTGTCTGACATAGATTTATTCATGCAAAAAGATACTTGCCCAAGTTTTCTCCAGTGAGCTGCAGAAGATAGTTGACAAATACTGTTAAAATGATGCAGAAGACTGACCTGCAGAAAAGTGCTGATTGTAATAGCTGTTCTCCTCATTCTGAAACTGATAAGGATCTACACTGGTAGATTATTAGAGTAGTATTTCTAATATCTTGAACTACATAGATGTCACTAGCTGTGTTGAGGGATCTTTCAGGCACCTTGTGTAATAAGTGTACTAGAAAATTCTCACGGTCGGTCTTGAAATAAAAAGGCTTTTCACAAACAGCAAATGTCAAGGAGCTGAACAAGTGCAAAAGATAATTTAAAACCAGAGTCACATACTCTAGAAATATATTAGTAAAGCCAACAGATGATGTAGATGTTTTTTAGATAAGTATCTAATAACTTGCTTAAGACAGTTAAGTGGAGCTATCTAATTACCAAGGATTGTTCAGTGGTAGCTTCTAGCATAGGCTTTATTCTGTGCCCAATACTTCAAGAAGTACTGAGTAACTTAGATCTGTATTTTCACCAGACAGATCTGAACTGTTTTAAAGACAATGTAATTAACGGTACATTAGTTTATTACACTTGAATTCAAATGCTGTTTTTGTGTTAGGGGTATTACTGAAATTAGAGAGGAAAAAATAACACATCACATTTTGAAGGCAGCACATCAAAGCATTTGGATTCAGTAAGTAGATAGCTCTGACTGAAAACCTGAAAAGAATGGATTATGAACTGGAGAAAAAAATTGAAATTAGTCATCTGTTACTCAAATATACAAATTGTTTGCACTCGTTTAATTATTTAAATGACATTTAAAAATGTTTTTAATACAGAACACGAAGAGCATCCTTTAGCTCAAAAGATGACAAAAGGGAAGACAAGACACCTTATCAGCTTGTCAAGAAATTACAGAAAAAAATAAAGCAATTTGAGGAACAATTTGAAAAAGAGAAAAACAGCAAGGTAAGTTATCACTTCTGCTTTTACTCAGAATAAAGGACTGCATGGTAGAGCTAAGTTACTTCTGTAGTTCATCACTGAATAACTGTGGGTTCACAAATGAGAATAATTTTGTTATACGCTGCTGTCTGCAAAAGTGAACTGAGCAACAGCAATACTAGAAAATGTGCCATAATGCCCGAGCCCAAAGAAGGGCAGACAGTGACATTTATGGAGTGAGACTGAGGGGATATCAGATGAGATATGTGGAGAGACAGAAGCATCTTACCACTCTCTGGTTCAACTTCTGATGTCTTGTTTCAAGTTTATTTTCACAAGTGGTGTCCGTTATGTTGGCACTGAGATTTGATCTGGTACTAAGAGTGGCATCCATGTTACTAGTCACATTCGCTGTCATAAATATTACCAAATCTTGAAAGAAGTATTTATAAACAAGATTCAGTGTGTTTTGTTTTCATAAAATGTAGTTTGTTTGTATTACTTTTCAGCCCTCCTATAGTGATATTGCAGCCAATCCAAAAGTGTTAAAATGGATGACTGAACTTACCAAATTGAGAAAGCAAATAAAAGGTAAGGGATGCTACAGTTTCTGGTTTTCAACAAACACAAATTATCTACGTGACTAAAATGGCTAAGTCATTCAGTAAAATTCCACAGGACAGTAAAAACGTTTCATTTCTAAATTCTGAACTATTCAAAAATCCAAATTATTCTTGTGGATTTGTTTTTTAGTTCATTAGAAGAGAAACTTGGCCTGTGCAAACTGTTACGTTCCTTTATTTGCAGTTAAACGAACTGAGAGAGTTATTTCTTTTAAACATTTGGATTGAGCAATTTTTCTCATTTCAGATGCAAAGCAGAGGAGCTCAGATGGAGAATTCATACCTCAAACACGTCCACGAAGTAACACTCTTCCAAAAAGCTTTGGTTCCTCTCTTGACCAAGAGGATGAAGAAAATGGAGATGAGATGCGGGTTGTGCAGAAAGAGAAGAAGCCCACCAAGGAAGCTACGCTTGAACTCATTTTGAAAAGATTAAAGGAAAAACGAGTTGAGAGATGTTTGCCAGAAGATGTAAAAGTAAGCATAAGGTTATGGATAGGCTGTTTCTAAGAGAAGAACAGAGAGAAATAGAGCACTGTCAGACACTTCAGATACCACTTTATCAACAAAATGATGCCTCTGTCTAGCAGCCCTTTACCAAGCCCTCGTATTTCAGGCTCTGTGGGGAAATGATCAAGATGAACCACATTTTCCTTGCTCACTCTGTATTAAAATATTTACAAGTATGTGCTGACAATATTGGATAGCTTTAAATGGATGAATGTGGGATGTATGGTATTAACTAAGTTAAGTTTGGCTAAGGCATCTGTATAGCTGATAATGTAGAAAACCTGTTAGTGACTTGAGTTTGATGAGATGTGACTTATTCTTCTGACAGAAAATGACAAAGGACCATTTGGTAGAAGAGAAAACATCTCTCCAGAAAAGCCTTCTGTATTATGAAAGTCAGCACGGCCGGCCGGTAATACTTGGTTTACTTCATCAAACTATATTAATGTATGCATAGACAACAGTAACTTTTGTGCAGTAGTAATAGCAGAATTTAATGCTGGTGTGTGTGGCTTTTTTGTTTTGTTTTGTTTTTTTTTTTTCTTCTCCAAAGCACAGAGTTATCTATTGGTTTCCATGTTGCCATCGGAGGAAGCTGTTGCACTGACTTCTAAAAAAAAACCTTATGTATTAATAGGCCCTTTATTGGTTATAGGTTATTGGAGTTTGCAAAGTGATTGGTGTCATTTGGTGCCTTATATGTCTGTGAAGCAAAGAGAAATCTTAAAAATAAACTACGCTATTGAATTTCCTGGGAAAAGGCCTGAAATATTGTTCTGGATTTCATAAAAACAGAAATGAAAAGACACTCCTCTCCCCCCCCCCCCCCAAGTCCGTGGCATGTGTCTTACATAATTGGAGGTATGGAAGTTAGAGTAAGTGACTAGCAATTAGTGCCTAAAGTTCTGGGTTTTTATCTTGGACAGTGACCAGCTTCACTAGTCCAATCACAAGATCTTTCCAGTTACTGTTCTGTCAGCCTTCTGGACTTGGCACACTAGCTTTGTAATCAGCACTGCTGTATAAATCTGACTAAGCCTTTCAGTCTAAAAGCCAAGGAAGAATAATGTTCTGGGAGACATTGGCACTGGTTCTACAATCCCCTTAGGGAGAAAATGCCAGTAACTGTTCAGGATAGCCTTTAAGATTCATTGTGTTAGAGTATATAGTGTCCAAGAATTGAGAGTAAGTCAGATATCGGATAAAATCTCTCTACAGTTTCATCTTTTTCTTTTTTTCCCCTGTCATTTCTGTAGAATCATCATCATTGCTAGGCACACAGTCTTCTCCCCCAGTTCTTGGTCCCTTTTTTATCTCTTTTCCATGGGTCTTTAGAGGGTTTGCTTCTACTGAAGCTCCCCTAACTGTTAGGAAGTCTTTAAAACGTCTTCCTGAAAAACATAGGGAGTTAACATGAGAAAAGAGAGGAGGAGAAAGCACCCATTTATTCCCCTTTATCTGCACAAACCCCATTTCATACACACAATTTAAACTAGTTCCTAATTGGAATGTACGTGGCCTGGCATGAGAAGCATACCGCTTTGTGTTTGCTTGTATATTATTGAGTGACTGGTATAATTAATTCTGTGGTTTCTCTGCCTTTAGGTTACTAGAGAAGAAAGACATATTGTGAAGCCACTTTATGACAGATACAGACTTGTAAAACAAATGTTAACTAGAGCAAGCATTACTCCTATTCTTGTGAGTAAAACACATGCTATTTTTATTTTTTTCCACTTTTGAACTGCTAGGCTGCCTTTAGAAGAGCCAGTAATACTGTTCCATAACATACATCTTTCTTGGGGAAGATATGAGATGATGATGTCACTGTACTTGAGGCATTTGATTTACTGCTGAGAGCAGAGCAATTCAAAGCTCTCTGTGACCTTGGTGGCTCTTAGGAAGTAAATGGTTCTCGGTGGAAGTAAATAAGCTGTTCTAACTTGCCGTGGCTGAGACGTTCCCAAGCCACTGTGCTAGGTATGGATCCACAGTACATATTGTACTTCTAGTCCTGCCAAGAATAGTAACACCAGTTGCAGTGAAGCTTGCCTCTCTTCTGTACTGCAGGTTACTGTCACCAGAGGCATGAGTGATAGGATGGCCATAAGAACCATTTCATTCCTTCATGCTTCCCCAGTGTGAGACGTTATCAGTGTCTGCAGCATCTGTACCACATCTGCGCTTTTTCATTGTGTTTTCACTTCATTTCCTTCTAACTTGCAGTGCTTTCTATTCTTTTTTTTCCTCTCTCTGTGGTCTTGTAAGAGATGAGGAAGAAAAGTTTTCATACTGTGCAGGGAGATTGATGTGACCTTGTTTATAGTACCTGTAAAACAGTTGGGGAATGACAACCAGCTGGCTGTCTTTGTTCTTCATGAGCTATAATCAAAATCTTGCATGCTGACCCAGACTTGCAACAAAACAGTTTTGATATTAGCTATTTGACCCTTTTAGAAGGAAGGGACTGCATAGCTGACGTGAGATAATCTCTTTACATACAGACAGTTCTCTACCAGATTTACATAGCTGGGTAGTGGCTTACTCGGCAGGAACTTAATCGGCTGTTTACGTTGACTCTGACTGTTCTTAGCTATCTCCTTTAAGCCGAAGTACGTTGAGATAAAGGGACCAGTTCAAGATCATTCCTTTCTGGCACATACATTTTTGGGTAGCTGCTTTTATAGAAAAATGTGATTTACATTGCAGTCATATTTCTGTTTAAGGGCTTTTATATCAGTATCCCTTTTTGAACTCCATAAACACAGGTTGCTCTTAAACACCTAAGCATTTCTTCATGACTGGTGAGTCATAGGTTATTGGTGGTGCCCTTGACTGCTTGAGTTTTATCCCATCTCTCACCTCAAATATCTGACTCTTCAGCTGAGATACATTTTATATTATCAGTAGCCTTATGACTATATCATAGTTGTTCATTTGTTTTTCTTTTTTTTCCTGTGAAAAAAAAGAAGTGATGGGTGATAGCCAACCAAAAGGATTTTAAATTCAGAAGAGATCTTGGTAACATAATTCCTAATCTATGCTGTAGGCAACATCTGTAAAATATTTTTCACAGGCCTCTGCTTTTGAAACCTATAGGAGATATGTGGAGCTCTCTAATTACTAAGGATTGTTCAGTGGTAGCTTCTAGGTAGGCTATATTCAGTGCCAGGAATTTCAAGGATTGCTTTTCGGTTTATATGACACTTGCTTCCATGAGATATCTCTTACGGTATCATGGTATACTAATCGCATACACTGACATCTGTATGGAAATGTCCAAAGAAGCAGGAAGCTATTTATCTTTCATGAACTAAACTTTTTTGACAGGTCATTGTCTGTGTGGCTTTTGTGTTCCACCTTCCTCCTGTTCAAAGAGTCCATCTGTTGAAATTGCTTATGCTGTCCAGGGATAACGGATGAGCAGGGCATGATTGCATGTGTGCAACAGGCAGCTAACAGTAATACCTGTACAGCACAGCGGCACCTGTTTTAGGCTGAAGTTCAAAGGATGTTGACTTTGAGGTGGCAATAGATAACTCTTATATAGCACTTCCAATTGCGGGGCTTCAGAGTGGTCTAGGAAAAGAAACTGGCAGTATTATTCCCAATGTATGCCTGGCAGAAGATAAAAAACGGCTTTGGCATTGTGTAACTTCATTTTTATAATCTCCCTGTGGTTTGGTTTGGGAGGAACAAGAGTAAATATGAAATTCAGAGATATCTTTGTGCCTTATGAATTTTCTACAAAACATGGAGAGAGAGTGAGAGTGAGTGCTTTTTTCTTTTAAGTCAGAAGAATATTAGAGTTTTAGATATTTTTACTTCTGTGTCAAGGATACTTTGGGCATCTGAGCTTTTTGGGTTACGTGGTTGTTTTGTCTGTGCTCTGTAAGTATGTTTGCAGTCTTTTATTCTTCTGAAAGAAGAAACACCTTTAGGTATTAGGTGACTTGAACAAAATCCTGACCGCACACAGCATTTAATGTCTAATTGCACATAATGAAACAAACTTAAATTTTTGCAGGGGTCACCATCAACCAAGAGGCGGGGGCAGATGTTACAGCCCATTATTGAAGGTGAAACTGCCCATTTTTTTGAAGAAATTAAGGTGTGTAGAGTGCATTTTGAAAAAATACTTCCCAGGACTTGTAATAGGGAACTGAAATATTTCATATTTGTTTTGAATTTCTGCTTTGACTTTCAGGAAGAAGAGGAGGAAAGTGATGGTTTGTCTACAGACCTGAACGATATCTTAAAAACTGCTGTCCAAACACAGTCTGTTCTAAGCCCAGTTGAAAACTCTGAGTCTGATGTTGAAGATGGTCAAGAGAAACTGACCCGGGACCTTAGGCTCTCAAGCACCCGTGCTGCTTCTATGTATGTAAAAATAAGAAGTGACTAATTCTATTACAGAAGTTGCAATTATTGCACTTACAGTCATGATACCAAATATATCATGTTAGGTGGAAGGGAGTGACATGTTCAGCACTTCTCAGGAAGTGTTTGGCTTGAATGAGTGTTCTTTCCTCTGACATGTCTGAGATCTTTTTGTGTTCAGTGAATTGTTCAGTATCTTCTAAATCTTCTTCAGCCTTACTTGAGCTGTGTAGACAGCAGAAAACTTATATCCTTTTATTATCTACTAGTTTGTTCTCAATATTTCACCATCAGACAGATAACATATTCCTTATGAGCAAGACAAATTTATTATTGGTGCAGCTAGCTCAGTTGTTTTTGAGTATACTTTGAAGAATTTAAATTTTATTGTATGGCCAACAGTAATTTTCTTTCACTGGAAATTTTTAGGCCTGAATTATTGGAGCAACTGTGGAAAGCCAGAGCTGAAAAAAAGAAGCTACGTAAGACATTACGAGAATTTGAAGAGGAGTTTTATCAGCAGAATGGAAGGTTTGTTTAGCACAAAAACAGATGCTGGACAGCAGCCTCATTTTGTAGCCAAGTATTTTTTTTAACTTTCTATATGAATGTTGCCAAATGGAATCTGATTGTGTATTTTTAATAGTGGAGGAAGGCTGCTCCTGAATTTTGTTTCCTCTGTTATAGTCTGTAAAGCTAATAATGAAAATGGAAGAAGTGGGTTTTTTCCATTTTAAAAAAACTAACATTTCAAAATATTTATTAAAAAGTACTTTTTATATTAAAAAACCCCTCAGATTATCCCTCTGTTTTTAACATAGGGCAGGGAAGTTCGCCTATTTTTCCTTTGTTCCAGTAGGTCAGTCCTAACAGTGGATATTTGCTTTACCAATAAAGGGGTATATAATTTTTATTCTTCTCTGTATTGTTTAGTTCTTTTAGGCTTCTTATTTGAATATGTGTTGTTATGAATTTGATTGAACTGCTGCCCATTGTGTGTAGTAGGAGGTTTTTTGAAGTGTATCACCTCATGAACAAAACTAACAACACTCTTAAGAGGTCAATCACTTTCTTGACTGGCAGACGTTCTCACTTAACTATAATTTCTGCTGTATTTCTCCTTAACTATAAACTCCTGGACCATTGGCCACACAAATTCTGCTAACACGGCTTCATTATGCACTTACTGAATTTGGGACATAACTCCTTTTGACTTTAATGGCAAATAATGAGGTTAATAATGAAGGGTTGATTTAAAAATAAGTCAGATTAATAGATTGATTTATTATAGTCCAGTCTTAAGTAAATAAGAATAATTCTCTGCTATCCATTTGTGGGTCCGTCTACATACAGTGAAAATGTAGATCGACTTAAATTTATTTGTATTTTTCTGTAATGTATACACAGGATCTGAAATGAGTCTTCATATCCTGTTAATAAAATCTCCAGAAGAACTTAAGAGAACGATTTATAAACAATGCTGCAACAGTTGTGCTGAATAAATGCTGCTGGGTTTTCTATTCAGTTTTTTAGGTGATGGCAATTTTAACTACAATGAACTAAAATGTAACAATGTGTCTATTGTTGGTGAACAAGCTGCCAAAAATGTTTTTATCTGCCCTAAGATTAACCACACATTGTTAACACCTTTTGTGTTTAGCTTGCTGCAGTATGGAGGATTTTCTTGAAACTTAGGTGTGCTTCTTTTTACAGGAACGTACAGAAAGAAGATCGGGTTCCAATGCTTGATGAGTACAGGGAGTACAAGAAAATTAAAGCCAAACTTAGGCTGTTAGAAGTCCTTATCAGCAAACAAGATTCTTCAAAATCAATTTAAATTATATTCCTCCAGCCCATTGAATAACATGATGTTTCCGTATACTACCACTGTACTTATTGGGTACTTGTGTTCATTTGTCATGCACTGTTGAAAGAATCCAGTTTGTGCACTTTATTGTGGTGCCACTATAACATGTTTGAAGGGTAAGTAGGTCCTGTCTAGAGAGCAAGTAAGATTTCTAAGTCCGAGACTGCTCTATCCAACTTTAGCAAACACAGTTTCCATCAAAGTTTTGTATTACAGATGCATCCATCTTGTTCCAAAACAACCATAGCTTTTTTCTTTAGCATTCAAGAACTTTGAGACTTTTGTTATTACCAACTTTTTGCATTATTGAAGAAATTATTAATACCATAATGCTACACTGAACTACTCCTCTTGCCTATTTTTTATTATGGGGGAAAAAAGTCAGCAAATTAAACGTACAGCTCTTTTTCCTGGAACATTTAAAAAACAGACTGAAATTCCTTTCAAAGGACTGCTGTGGAACAACTTTAATTTTTGGTATTCTAAATTGCACCTATAACACAGTAATAATTAACATCTGTGGATTTTGCTCATTAGTGGTCACGTTTCCTCCTTGATAAAGATGACAGTGGACAAACCAGAAAGTGACCTTGCTTAGTGTCTTTTAAAACTTGGAAAACTGAAAATTTATATCACATGCTGCCTACAGGACTTATGTTACTGTTGTTCATTTTATCATTTTATCGGTTATTGTTTATCAACTAGTGGTGAACATAGTGTTTTGTCTGAATTGGATACTGCGTCTCCACTTTTGGAAGATTTGAGGAACATAATGAACATTTCAGTGTATGGGAAATCTGATGGCGCTCAGACTTGCGTAGCTCCAGCAGAAAAGAGCTGGCTTAGGACAGTTAAAATTCTACTGTACCTGAAATAAATACGGTATCAAGGGCTAAAATCAGTGTAGTTAATGCGCACCACAGGGTGAACTGTCGGGTTTGAGTGAAAAAATTACTGCTGTTTATCACGATTTTGTTTTACAGTTGGAGAATAAAAATAAGTTATCTAACCCTTATGATGTAAGCAAAACAGTTTATGAGCCTTGCATGATTTAGCTTCAGAGTTGAAACTAAATAATGTTTTGAGTATCACATCTGCTGTGCTGAATGATGATTTAGCTACTAGCTTTATGCTCTGCGACAGCCATCAGCAGCTGGTTTTGATCTGGCAAAATCTAAGTGTTAATTTTAACTGGTGCTTTCTCAGTTTTTTTTTTTTTCTTCAATGTATCAGTTTGATTGTGGCCATGTTTTGCATGCACCTACTCTCACTGCATGTTTTTATGACTGGCTAATGTCAACACAGCTATTATTCACACTGCTTTATGAAAGACCAAAAATGAACTTTCTCACAACGTAAGAAATGGCTAGCATGTAACCTCATAGACTTGCTGTTCTGTCATGAAGCATATGAAATAGGTTGAAAGTAGGATTTTTAGTGCTCAGATTTCATCTGTGTACTGTAGAATACTTCTTGTTTTGTTTTACTCTGCTTGTAGGCATGTAACTTTGGAATTCAGAGAAAAAAAAGCACTAAAACTATGAGCACTGGTGGTATGCCTTTTTTTTTTTTTTTTTAAACTGCAAAATGATCTGGGACCTTAGAGAATTATGAGGTTAAACTAGTCTTGAGACCATTTATCAATTTTATTCAGTTCCATTGTGCAATGTACACTTCAGTTACTTTTCTATCAGTCTGCAGACACGGGTGTATCCAAACATTGAAACTAATGTGTACTGTATAGTGTTGTACATGAATGTTTGTGTTTTATATACCACATGCAAAATGTCAATATGCACTATTTAAATGTTTTAAATAATATATTCCTCCTTTATAATGCTTAAATCTATATGATTCCAATATTTTTATAAGTGAGTGAGTGATCAGACTGGTTCCAATTCAGAATTAACAGCTGCTTTGTGTTTGTTATGCAGTGTTTGGCTGTTTATTCAGTATAGTAGATAAGCATGGCAACAGTTATGCTGAGTGTGTTTTGTGCCATCCTTGTTGAGCAATAAATAAATGGTAGAACTAGGCATTTTGTGATATAACAGTTTTACTTTGGTAAAAGCTAAAACCTATATATCTATATGGATATATAGATATGGAATATATATAACTAAACCAGATATAATTGCATTGCTATGTCTGGTGCTCATTGTATAGACTTTTATAATAAAAGTACCTTAACCTTTATTGTCATATATCTTTGTTTCTCATCATGCTTTCTCCTCCACGGCCATCTCTTAAAAACAAGGGCCGAGTCCTTCGCTGTTCCTGTACGTATTTGTAGTTTCAGGGTGTTGCTGAGGCCGGTCCGAATTCCGCAGCCTGCCAGCAGAGCCGCGCGTGCTGGTGGTGGCTCAGGTGCTGAGACAGCCCGTGATGAAGCTGAGCAGTTTAAGCCTTAATTTCCCTGTTTAGAACTGTGCCCCTCAGCAGAGACAGCAGAAAAGTGACCAGATCGGCTCCTGAACTGACAGCTTGGCTTATGGTGCGATGTGGGCTTCTGTTCCTGCTAGGGTGCCAGCCTGCTGCGTGGTGACGCAGGAGCAAACTGTGAGTCTCGCTCATTCCTGCTCCAGCAGTAGCAGCTTTGGGAGTAGATGGGGCAGAGAGCTCATTCAGTCGTTACTGGGCTAATTAATTCACTGCCAACGAATACACCTTCAGCTGATGAGCAGTATTTGATTGTGTCTCTATATCCATAGTGATCTCTTTGCCTTAAAATCAGTATCGCAGCAGTTACTGCTGTGTTTGTGGCCAGAAAACACTGTTATTGCACACACTTGGGTAAACACAAGAGGATGCTTTTCCTCTGGACCAAATAGTTTGGGGTTTTTTTCATAGTACATTGATGTAAGTTCATATGAAAAGTGACACAGGTCTTTCAAACTGACTCTTCTGTTGTATTTTGTGTAAATCCACCTTTCTTCAGCCTAAGGCCTGGCAGGGGACAGAAGAACTCCTGAAGGTGAAGACTCTGCTTGTGGATGTGTGGCAGTGCAGGTAAATGGGAACAAGAAAAACAACTAGGAAGTTGAGGGAGAGGAGACAGAAGGCAGCCTTTGGTACGTTCTTTAGGGTGGGACAGAATAACCTTCCCTCTGGTCACATGGCTTTCCTCTGAAGATGGGGGGAAAAGAAAGCACAAATTCTTAGGACATTGGTTTGAAGAATGAACAAGGTTGCTGCAGATCTGTTCTACAATCCTCCGTTTTTCCTTAGCGTTATTTATTCAATGAAGCTCGCTCTGCTCAAGACACTAATGAGAAGACAACAATACCTCAAATAGTGGTTTAGTGGGAACTGCTTCAAATCCACGTGCAACAAAGCAACGAACTAAGAAGATTTTAATGAAGGAAAGGAACCCTGTGTTGAACACCATTAGCCAAAACGGAGGAGAGACAGGTATTTTTGAGGGTGCAAAAAGCTCAGTGATACTGGGACAGATCTTCCTTGCTGAAGAACCAGTTCCGAGACAACGCAAATCTATGGTATTCCAAGCTTAACCTCTTTAAACAGGTTTGCTTGAGCCATTATGTTACTGCAGGGCAAGGAGCTCACTGGGAAAAGCGAGGCGGGCTATAAAGAGGGTTTCCTGTGCCCCAGAGGAGTAGAGCAAGGATGAGGAGTGCTTGAAAGCTCTTCCATGAAGTTCTGGGTAAGTAGCTGTGTCTAAAGGTTTTGAGACTTCTTTGTATGAGAGGGGTTGCCAGGAGGAGGAAAGGTTGGAGATGCCGAAGGTGCAATACATTGCTTTCCTGTATGTCAGGCTATTGAGTAATCAAGGTAAACACATCATCAGTGACCTGTGCTTCCTGGGACAAGTGTCCTGGGATACTGCATAGCAACAAGAACCCTTTGGAAGTGAAGGGAAGAGGTGTTT
Source organism: Gymnogyps californianus (assembly GCF_018139145.2). Lineage (NCBI taxonomy): Eukaryota > Metazoa > Chordata > Aves > Accipitriformes > Cathartidae > Gymnogyps > Gymnogyps californianus. The sequence continues at coordinate 16,679,865 of NC_059484.1, forward strand.
TATCTTAAACTGGTCCCTTTCAGAAGGGAGAGGATGTCCTGGCTTGGCCAGGAGACTGAAGTACAAAATCAGCGAACCCCGACAGGCAAACCAGTGCGTGGCTGCATTGTGCTACTGGGCTGAAGTGATCTCTTTCTGGGTCCCTTCAAATGCCTGTCTGCTCCCTTCTCTGTGACAGAACTCCTCCACACAGTGATTAGATGCAGAGAGACCAGAGACCATGTAGTAGCTTGATAGTGCTCTGCAGGACATAAGGCTTGATAATATTAATAAATACAAGATTATATAAGATTCAGGATAGTTTGGAGGCTGGGGCTTGCGTGTCGTGCGTGAGCCGAGATGTACAGCAGCGGAACTTCCCTGGGGCAGGGACTGCGTGGCGCAGGCCGGGTGTTGCAGCCTGGCCCCCTCTTTTCTCATGGCCCGTTCAGATGGCCTTCGGACGTGTGTTTTATTTCCTCCTGTGGCCGAGTCCCAGCAATGAACAAACATTGATGACTCCACAGGAGCAGGCAGCTCCTGGCCGGGACACCCCGCCGTGTCTCTGAGGCGAGGGGGCTCGGCGGGTTGAGGACTGACGAGGCCGTTGTGACGGCGCGGGGGGCGCGGCGCCCTCTGGTGCTTGCGGCTGGGACGGCTTAGCTTAAGGTTAAACCGTTATTCCTGATCAAATTAAAGGTTTTTTTCTTCCCCCCCGCCGCTGAAAGAATAACATTTATTTATTTTTTTTCTCTGAAGGCAACAGTAACCTGTTTTGGAAGCAACAGGTGCCTGGAACAAGGATTGTTGAGAAATTTAAGCATTAACCTCGGCAGCAGATGCCCTAGCAAAAGCAAGCGGTCTGGGGAAGTGAGGGCTAATGGCCTGTGTGCTGGACTGTGCCTGGCGATTCAGGGTTGCACAGGGCTCCATAGGGCCAGAGATGGAGAGAAGGGTGCGGAGCAGGCCCAGGATGCTGCCGTTGCTCATAATCTGCTCTCTTGCTTACACATCTGTGTCTCGCAGCATCCCCAAAACAAGGCAGAGGAACAGATGATGTTCAGGCGTTTGTAGAGATGCCCACCCGGAACTCTAGCAAGGTTGGTCAGTTCTTCTCAGAGTTAAAGAAGCCCCTGAAACTCTCAGAGAAAAGACCCAGAAGCAACAATAGTATATACCTTTATTAACATTCCTGCTTCTCTTATCCAGAAATAGAAAAAAGTAAAGCAGACGGGGGAGATGGGGACTTTGGATTTATTTAAACTGTGTGAAGAGTCAGGCCATCTCTGTTACCAGATGAGCGCACGCATTTTACTGTGCCGTCTTGCCTGAAGTATCCTTCAGTTTTTGCATGCTTTTCATAATTCTCCTGAGTTTTGCATTAGTGTTATTTAATTCCTTCTCCAACTCAGCTGTATACCTGAAGAGCCTAGAACACACAAATACAGCCACATACCCTTGAGATGGCGCTGCCCTTAAACTCGCATTTGCAACCTTCCTCTTTGCTCACTTGTGTCAGCTGCCAAGGGTCTAAGTCCTGAAATACCACTTCACAAGCACAAAGCCTTACAGTCTCTGTCCCCCTCCCTGGGCAGCCACAAGGAGATGTTCTGGAAGAGTGACAGTATTTTAAATTCTTATCTCACCTCATTCTTGACTAATGTCCTTACAAGCTGCTCTACTAAATCCTTTTGTTTCCTTCTTCCCTCCTTGAGGGCAGCTATTGTCAGTCAGTATAAGAACACTTAAAAGATCTTAAAATCACTGACTTTGTGTTGATCTCCTGTCTCTCAGGTTGTCACTCGGTGAGGGTTTCAGCTAGGGCTGCAGCTGCCTGGGGATGGGAATAAGACTGCAAGAACAGACTCACACACACTTACTGCTGAAATTCGGCAGTGGAGACGTAGCTCTGAGCTGTGACTGAGTCCATGTCCTCAGTAGATGGATACTGCTGGCAAAGTTTTTCTTTCCCTTTCTGTAGCTTTGATAACTTCAGATGGCTCTATTCAACACCAGAGGGATTTAAAAAAAAAAAAAAGAAATCACAAAGCCAGCATGGCTCACTGGGACACCTGTAACACAATCACTCATGCAGGGAGGGGGTGTGCAAGCAGGAAAAGACACATGCAGCTTTGGGGAGAAAAATGTTCTCCATCTGAAAGTAGATTTTCCTTCTGGCCCTTCCAAAAAGACAGGACACAGGAATACACATTTCTTCTCACAGTTGAGAGAGATGGCAAGCATTGTGTGTAGTAGTGTTTACAGCTAGCCAAGGGGCTTTTCCCTCTCTTCTTGTAGAAGTGATTTTTTTGAAAACTATGTTTTCGAAGTGCTTGCACAGGCTTACCCCGGATATGGAACTACCAAACACTGCTGGAAACCACTTTTTGTAAAGCAAAAGGAAGCTACAGTAATCTTTCTTCTTGCTGTAGATGCAGCCTATGACCCAATAGGTTGCTGTAAAACTTGTTTGTTTTCCATACATCTGTTTCTGTTTAACATTTGGGCAAATGCCCAGCTCACAGCTTCATACCATTGCTAAGACACGCTGATCTCACCCTACTGCCAGCTCTGCTATTGTAGCATATAACCTTGACTGAACAAGCTTTCATTTCAAGTTTTGGGTATAATTAGTGATTCTTCTTTATTTATAGGTCTAGCTTTTGCTATTGCTGTGATGTTAACAAGAGACACAGCTGTGGAGACACAGCTTTTGTAAGTAACAGTGGGGACAACTGTGACTCCTTTTGTAGTATTCAACTTCTGAAATATAATCAGCAGTTTCTAAGAATATAGGAAAGAATAAAGCCTACCTTTTCATTAGCACTGTCTCCATTGGAAAGCTTAGAAATATCCTTTCTTTTAGTGGCTGAAAATTCCTTGCTTGTCATTCACACAAATGAGAAGAGACAGAAGTCCTGTGAGAATAGGTCTGTGCTCGGTGCAGACGGTAACAGCAAATGCTGAGATCCTACCTTTCCAAGCTCTCGCCTGCTGGATTTGTATCCATCTCTGGTTTCTTCAACTTGAGCTTGACAAGGGCCTTATTGCAACTCTGAACATAGACAGGGAAAGTCAGGCGTGTTAAATGGCTTGTGTTTAACCAGAGACACTTTTGCACAAGGACTTGAATGCAAGGAACAAACTGTCAGCATAATGCCTTGGCAATTAAACAGAAATCCCATCAGTCTATCACTTTCTTTGTTCCCTTAGCTCAGCTCAGAGAACTTACCCTGCTACATCTCAAATTTGTCATGAAATCCCTGAAGATAATAGCCAACCAAATCCAGAGTTTCTGTTTTCAGGCATATTCAGTTTAATCTTACTGTAGTCCCGGATAAATAGGAGAATGAGCTTGGGTGGGGGAATCTAAGCTGTGCTGTTGCTGACCAGACTAGCTGTATCCTGGCCAGGGACTCCCCCTTCCTCTTCCTTAATGACAGCTAGGCTTTGCAGAAGCAATGTAACTTGTGCCTATGCCACTCATAAAATCCTGCAGAAAATTTCAGGTAGCTGCGGCTGCCAGCCCTCCTCTGCAGCGTGGTCAGTGTAGGCCAACTTGGAGAAACACAGTCTGAATGTGCAGGTCTCTCATCCCGCACCTATCTCACTCTTATTTATCTCACTGGTGATGCTGTATTCCCCAGTTAAAGTCAGGTTTCTAGGCGGAGGTACTGACTTGTCCCAGCAACAGAACTGCGTGCAATCTCTTTGGCTTCAGTATATGCATTTGGCAGGAAAGGAGGAGGTCATAATTTCAAGTTGAACTGAAAAGTTAGGGAAAGATTTGTTCCCCTTTTGTACTCATTTCTGGCACATAAAAATGGTCTGAACTTTGTGGGGTTTTAAAGGTACGTATTTCTACTTGTCTTCCCATGCAGAGAAGATCTTTAGTTTCTCAGTGTGGAAGAGCAGCAACAGTAAGCTCTGAACAAAGCTGATGACGAGATATATCACAAACCAGGCTGGTCTTAAATACTGCTTTTAAAAGGGTGAAGTAAAGGCAGGCTCCTTGCACCCTAACTCATATGCTACTCTTACCATTAGGAGCTCCTGTGGGTTTGATGTAAGGATGTCTCTCTATCTGTCAAATATTTAGTGAAAAATCAAATATTGGGTGTTCTTAAATGGCTATGGCCCAGCTGTTGAAGGCTCTTTGCTAGTGATGTAGCTTAGAATTCCTCCTCTTCTCTTGAATTAAATGAGGTAGTTACAGAAGCGTTTACTTACCTGTCTAAAGAGGTCTCTGATCTGAAGTTCTTGACTGGGTATCACTTCAAAGTCTGCTTTGACTTCTGAATAGGTGTCATTTATGATAGCCAAAAACATGTTCTGCACAGGAAGGATGCAGTTAGATATTTGTTTCTGGAAATTGCATTTGTATTATGCTGGGGCTGCTGTTCTGGGGGCTGTTCAGTGCTAGGGCACGTAACTAATGGAATTGAAGAGCTTTGCTGGGTGCAGACATGCTCCTAATGCAGTCAAATTATCTGATAATCTTAGGGTTTTAGGGAATATTTTTGGGAAACAAATCACTTATTTTCCATCTGCAGTATCAGCTAAAAGGCCCAGTTTCTTGGAGGCAACAGATTTCCTGTTGTATACTTGTAGCTTTTTCAGATGGTGTTTCCATCTGAAGTAATTAATGAAAACATCAATCTAACTGATAAAGCAAGCCTGCATCTATACAGTCCCATCAAAGTCTCTCTTTAACCTTCCTACCTGACAAGGCCGACATTAGGCAGTTTTCAAGAGCACCCAATTAAGTTTTCAGGAATTAAAATCTCAAGAAATAGGTGGTGCAGTAGACTGAAAGGTGCAACGCGCTTGTTTTGTGGTCCAAAAGCCCCTTTTGTGGCTGTTTGGAGGAAGGGAGAGCTGCGAAATGTCTTGCTGGGGACTCCTGCAAAAGAGTTTGGACTGTCTCTCTGCCCAGGTGTACTGAGGGGCAGCCAGGGGAAGCCCAGTGTCATTTTGGGGTGAAAAACACTGTCTCAGAGCGCTATACAATAGTTCCTCTCTACTGCTTATGCAAAAGGATAAGCATTTGTAAGATGATACCTACCAGCAATATGAAGAACACAAAGAATACAAATGTGATGAAGTAAATAGGTCCAAGGATTCTGTTTGCTGCTTCTGTGGTTTCAAAATTAAAATCTCCCAGCACAATACGAAACTGTGTAAAGCTGGGAGTAAAAAATACGAGAATGAGGTTGACTGGCTTCTCCTAAAGAGAACTATTGTAAGCATTATTTAAAAAAAAAAAAAAAAAAAAGGGCAATAGATAAAATTGAGACTGATTCACCATTACCTCAGTCACTGAGATCAAAAGGCAAGCCAGGATCATACAGCAATGGTAAACTGGGCATTTAGCATATATTTGAGAATTTGAAAGTACAAAGGAATTTTTAAATGGCTTGTATGAGAAAATAACTTTCATTTTGGATAAATCACCTGGTTTTGTTCTTTTTTTCTTATTTCCCTTCTGTTCTAGCTTCATGATCCCTTATCTTCTGTTAGTACAGAAGGTAACAGTATAAGTCCCTATGCCCCCTATAGGGGATTTTATTCCTAGCTAAGACAAACAAATACTTATGTCTCTGTATTGCAGCATCTTAGAACTGTCTCACATCCAAGTGGATCCAAAATGAGCTATTTTTCTCGTTTAGAAATGCCTTAATTTTACACAAAAACCTGCTTTCAAACGATCTGGTACACTAAAGGTATCTCTCTAAAGTTGTAAGAAACGTAGCCATGGGCTAAAACACAACGCACACCGTGGGTGACAGGTTAGGGTTGCTACAAGGTGTGAGAACCATCAAAACCAGTTCCAGCTGGCACCTGGAATTGATCTGATGATGTTGCTACAGTGAGTGGCTGAAAAAAATCTGGAGAAGAAAGTTACAGAGCCAGCAGATGGGATTTGGGGACTCTTGCTATGCAGCTGGATGTTTTCTGAAAAGAGCAGTAATTCCTGTTTGCAAACGCGCTCAGCTTGTGCTCTGAGCCAGCTGGGCATCTCAAGCACTTCTTCTGTGGTTTTCACGCTGGGGACTGTATCGCATACCCAGTGGCACGTCTGCTGGGTAGTTTCACGTTCTTGCTTTTGAAAGAGGCAAAAGAGAACAGCCTGCTGCCAGGCCTGCCTGATTGCCCGGGGGCCTGGTTACACATGGCAAAGTTGGGTTGAGAGCTGTGGGAACTAACAGCTCCGTTGGGTGAACTACTCCTGAGCTTCCCCTCCTTATGCTTCCCTGACCTGTTTAATGTACGTGCGGTCTCTTTTGAACATATGAAGGCTTTGGGAAACAGACTGTAGGGCCAACAAAATTGGTTTTACTCTATGAAATAAGCTTAAAGTGTTGGAGACATGTACTCTTAAGTTCTGCTTAGCAGAAACTGGTTTGCACCTGCACCAACCGGGGGTTTTGTATCAAAAAGTTTAGAAAGTAGCATACATGCAGTTTTGGAAAGTGGAAAACTCTTCAACTTGCGACCCGAAGACCAGATAGCCTAACTGGGCATAGGCGAAGAAAATGATGAAGAACATGATGGCAAATCCAATGATGTCTTTGGCACAGCGAGATAAAGTAGAGGACAGCTGCGTCATGGTTTTGTTAAAGCTTACATATTTAAGTATCTGCAAGAGAACAGAACATATTGTTATTGGGGGATCAAAATATATTGCAACTTCTTAACAGAATTTCTGGAATGTTATCTGTAATCATAATTTACAGGTTAAGTCATACCTAGAAATAAGTTGCATGGTATGTATCTGTAAGGAGAACTAGGATTGGGTGTGTTTCTGGAGAAGATGAATATTCTGCAGGGTAAATATGCTTATGTACTAAAGCTAACAAGTGTGTAGACCCGTCTTTGCTGGCTACTGGTATGTGTAATCGGCTCTAGCAGATATGGACCCTCGGTCAAGGAGATTGCAAGCCATACCACCCTCCAGTATCTGAGGATTCCCTGACAGGCTGAGTTGGTAAGGACCCCTCTCTTATTTTGGATCTGAAACAAGGCCTGAACAAAAGCCTTGTTCAGTGACAGTCATTAATTATAAACACAATTGTGCTACTAAATTAACAGTCATCAGTCTGAGGGGAGGATGATGCAGGGGGAACGTGCAGCTGGGGTACAGAATGGATGTAATGAGGAAGACTGTCCACAGAACTGGTTAACAGCCAGTGCTCCCGAACAGCTTCTTCCTACAGCCTCGGCCTGGGAGGTGGAGGAAGGCCAAAAGCCTGTTTATTTTAAAAGGATGTGACCTTTCATGATAGCTTATGTTCAGGTACTTGGGGCATGACTGTAAAGCGTGATCTCTTCTGGCAGATGCGAGCACCTCCCCTGCCTCTTTCGCAGCCGCTTTGTGCTAGGCGTTTTACAAGTACCTTAGGGGAGAGAGGCCCTGTAAGCAGCCTGGGATCGGGCAAAGCTTTGGGAAGTTTCATCCAGTCACTGGGAACACTGAGGCCACCCAAACCAAAGTCACTGATGTCTGCTGGGTGCAGACCCCAGTCAGGGCCAGCAGGGTCTAGCAGATTAGGGGCAGTGGCATGCAAACATGCAGGACTGGTTTGGCCCCAGAGCACCTGGTTAGGAACAAAAGTAGCCCCTAATCTTAGAGAAGTTTGCTACTCTGTCCGGAGATCAGCAAATCTATTTGCAAGTAAGAATGAAATTAAAGGTGTCCTGGCAGAAAGTCACTTCAGAATCAAGTTCAGACACATTTTGCCTTCCTCTGGAGTTAAAAAGTAGCTACTGTTTTCATAGTTTTTGGCTACAAAAGCTATGAATAGCTTCACTTATTACAGCCACGCCATCTGTATAGGTCAGGCTGTGACCTGGATAATATTGGGTTTAGGAAAAGACTGAGTTTGAGGAGGCTGTTTGGCCATGGTAACTTCCCAGCTGCTCCAATGCAGACAGCTGCCTACATGCAAAATTTTTTTTTTTAGATGGCTTGGAATTTGTGTGACCCATGTTTATGAGAAGGAGGTAATTTTAAACTCTTCTGGAATCTTATAAACAAAATTCTCCCTTTTAGCCCCACTTTTGCAATTCACTCATGAAAAGGTAAAAATGAACATTTCGGCTATGCTTAGAAACACTATGATTCTCGAGTACAAAAAAAGGGAATAAGAACCAATACCTTTATCCAAGCAAAGAAGATGTTGACAGCAATCATGTTGTTGTAAAGGACTTGCCAGAATGCAAGGAAATAGAAGTCTGGATATACCTGGGCATCAGACAGCAGCTCTTCCATCAGCAGGGACACTTCTACAGTGCTGTAGATGTTGAAGGCAATGGCAAGGATGGATACCTGAAGGAAAGCAGAAGCCAGTGAAACTGAAGTCCACCTACACCCCCTCTCTTCAGACTTGTCACTTTGCACAGGAAAGACTGCACTGATTTCAGAAGGCCCTTGGTTAGATTTGAAGAACCTGAGCTTTTTAGATGTTTTGTCATAAACTGTATATATGAAACTTTATTGGCCAAATTACTTGTAATGGTATTGTGATAATTCTGGGCTTGTGCTATGTAACATGCTGCATACATCCTAATTTTACTGTGTTAGCTCTGTTACATGCTAGTGCTTCACCGCTCTGCAAAGATTAAGGCTAAAACAAACAAGGTAGATAATGAGTAGAAAGGACACAGAGCCACAGCAAGTTGACAGCAAGGCTAGAAAAGAGTTCAAGTGTGCTGAACCATGGTGGACCATGTGGCCTCTTCAGTGTAGAACAGTGGGTGACTGACTCTAACCAGGCACAGATTTGGGCTGTTCTGGCTCCTTGGCTGCCTATCCAGTGCTAGTCTAGGCTGGCAAGCACAGAAGTGAAAGTCAAGGGGTAGCTCACCACCAGCAGCAGCAAATCCAGCCAGTTCCAGGCACTTCTGAAATATTCCTTTTTCAGTTTTACTATTTTTATAGCTTCCTGGATTATGAATGTAATGATAAAGAGGCAAAAGGCGATTTCGCAAGAAGCCAGGAAGTAATCATAATACGTGATGTATCTGAGGAGCTTCACAGAGTAGATATGTGAGGAGGTGAGAGCACCCCCGGTGGCAGGGAACTCTACCACCAACCTGAAAAAAATGGGGGACTGGTGTTAGTTACCATCCCTTTAAATCATCTCAGCCCTTAATTTTCTAATATTAATTATTACGACATTAGTAATACCTTACTGGAACTCCTACATCTGTAAGATCTTCTTGTAAGGGCTACGCTAAGTCCCCCATGAAAAGAGTATTACATGGTAGGGAAGGTTGAGGGGAAAAAGAGAAACTCTTGGCATACCCAAGCTATGGTGTTTGGTTAAAAGTCTTTAAAGAAACCGTGTCTCAGAAGAGCAAACGTTCACCCTACCCTGAGTCTCTTCCCTCCACTCGCTGACAACAGGACTAACAATCCAGTCTTTGACCTTGCAAAAGGCTATGAAATTTATTCCAACAGACAGCGGCAACCAGCTGTACAGACCAGACACCAACTATAAAAAAAAAACCAAACAAAAACCCGGAAAGGAAGGATCTCAGTCTGCTCCCTGCACTAACTGAATTTCTGCATTTTTAATTAATTACTGTCTTGCCAGCTGCTACCTGAGAAACGTGGCTACATATGCCTGAGGTGACCAGCCTTTCCTTGTGTCCTTATGGAAGCATCATGCCTCAGTAAATTGGATTTCACATGTAGTAAAGGTAAGAACTCACTTGATTATACAGAAGAGGTTTATGTTAGCATTATACGTTGAGAAGTCAATAAATACAACTCTGGTTCCTCTAGTGAGCCAGCTGTTCTGCCTGAGAAACACCAACTTCTCCACGCTCTCCTGCTTCGATTTAGGTAAGGTGAACATATATCCTCCACTGCTGTACAAGCCCACAGATCCCCAGTACCATGGGGATAATGAAGTGGCTGAGGTGTATTTCCATCTATCAGAAATGGGAAAGCAAAGCAGCTCAGCTTATGGAAACTGGACTGAAGTAAGCTTTAACTTTTATACAATCCTTGTTAGTTCTTGTGTTCTTCTGCATCCACAACTGACCATTTAAGCCAGACCTTTAAAAAACATCTTTCTTTACATGAAGTATGCATGAGACATATCGCCTTAAAATATTCTCATTTCTCTTACTTGCTAAATACTCAGTACATTCACAAAACAGCAATTGCTTATGAATGTGGATTTGACCCAATGTGGGCCAGACAGTTTATTACCTTCAAAATTTTATAGGTAAATGGAATATCTCTGCTTTACATAGTTCATTGTTACTGTGGCATGTTCACATGTTCTTTCATTGCGTTAAATCAATGCTAAATGAAGCGTGTGAAGTGGGCCTGTTGGCTCTGTTTCCAGAGCATTTTAGCATGATTCCAATTTGCAAACATGTGATTTAAATTCAGGCCTCATATAATTGAGCATTTCTCCAGAGATGTTAGTGGAGATAGGCCCAGTAACATGTGCTTCTGCTGAAATGGGCTCGCTGTTTCCAGTTCTTCCTGTCTCTCCACTATAGATTTCCCATGCCAAATTCCCGTCTATAACGTTGGCACAAAAACAAATCCATGGTTTATCTCAATGTAAACAAGAGAAAATCTCAGCTAATTGCATGCACGGTTGTCACTAAGTGAAGAATACTGGCATTAAGGATTTGGTTAGGTTTTCAAAAACATTTCTGTGCTGAAGTAGGATGACTTACTCAGATTCGTTCCTCAGACCGAAGTCAGACCTGTCTTCAGCTCGATAACGATATTCACTGTAACAGTCTTCTAAAAAAGTACGGAAATATGGGTAGATGGAGCAAGTGTTGTTGCGTACTTTCAGCTGGCGAATCTGGGCTACTCCTAACAGCAAATTCTCGTAGTAAATATGGCTGTTGTTCTGGAGGGTTAACGTCGTGTTGTTATACCATTTGTCCCAGTAGAGTCCATCCAACAGTGGTCCCTCTGCAAACTATATGTACAAGTGAGGTTAAAGTTTCAAAAGAAGATTTAAATACCACTATTACCCCACTTTTAAGCATACAAATCTCTGCAGGGTTCTCAAGTTACTTATAGCTACAGAGTCTAAGCTAGAATACAAACAATTCCCACCTATGTACTGTCTTATAAATACGATATATTTACATCTTTTTGCTATGAGTCAATTCTATTCCCTATGCAATTCTATCAGAGATATGTAATGGGATTATTCAGGGTAAGACTACAACATACGTCTGGGGTTTCATTGAAAAATTCTGCTGAATTCTAAACAAATATGTTTAAACACAAACATTATATGTTGTTTTAACAAAATCTGTTGGTTATCTTAATCTCTGAAGATCTGTTTTGGGATATATTTCTGACTAGGTTTTGAGTTATCTGAATCTAAATGAAGAAGTATGTCTTTTTGAAAGCGGGGAAAAAAAATCCCTCCTCTTCTCGGTGTTTCTTAGATGCAGATGAAGAGCATTAAGCTTGGGGATAACATTATTCCGAGTACAAAACAACACGGGCCCATGGTCTGGCACTATCTGAGCATGTATTACAACCATTTCTAGTACATTAGCACACACATTGTATAGTAAGGCCTCACTATTTTATGGACTAGCAATAACAGACAGCATGCTAAGAGGGAGTACAATTCTTCCAAATGAATTGTTACAACCAGGCATTTCCATTTTTAAGGAAGAGTAGGGTGAGAAACTTTGCCTTCTGCTGTCAGCTGGGCAATGCTGGTGGGAAGTCCTCCACCTAGTAGTGAAAAGAGAGATACGTGTTTTGCAGCCTTCACTGAAATATGATGTAATGTAACAGCAAACCAGATGAATCAAGATGGTACGTTCTCCTGGCTGCCCCAGTGGAAATCATAAATATTTTTTTTAACAGCTGAAAGTCAAAAGAACTGTAAACCCAAAATCTTTGCTCAGACCAAGCCTAATATTGCGAATATGATGCAGCAATTAATTGGCCTATTGTTTTCATCGACTGACTATTCAGAAGTATCAGTATTATTGTTTGTACCCAGAATTTCTCCAAATGCATTTTAAAAAGTTATTTGCTTTTTATTCAGCTGAAAGTACCTTATCTAGGGCACGGCTTTTAGGAGAACCACAAGACTGCGTTGCTCCAAATTAACACTAGGAGCTTCCTCCCTTGTTTGTTGTCCAAGAAAACATCTTTGTAATGAAAGCCTTACCCTCCAGAAATCAGCTCTGCTCCCAATACTCTTGAAACCACTCCTGTTGTCCTCAGAGGAGGAAGGCTCCAGGAAGAGATGGGACATGACTTTGTTCAGGTAGTACATGTCCATGCTCACCATGCCAAACGTCACTGGAAAGAAGGGGCAAAGAGGGGATGCTCGCAGGCTGAAATTAGAGGATGACAACAGCTTCGAACCTTGCTTCTCCACAAGTCATGCTGCTCGAAAAAGCAGTTTCGACTGAAGTGACACTTTTGGGTAGGTGACAGGCGGAGTAAGGAGTGAACACTGGAAGAGGTACAGTTTACACATTAATTATTTGCAAACAGTTGAAGTTGCCTCAGTCATTGGATGACTTACGTATGCAGAGGTCTGTCAGGAAAACGATGTAGATGACCAGCTCCCGCAGGGTGGTTTTCAGTTCCAGTTCTCTGCTGCAACTGACCCGGGGTCTCACGGCACCTGGTCGGGGAAATGGCGGCGGGGGCAGAGGGGAGTCAGAGGACAGAGCCCTCAGTCCCCGGCGAGGCCCGCAGCCCGCTACCCTCCCGCGGGGACGGTGGGCCGAGGCCCGGGCTGCGCCGTGAGGCTCTGCGCGGCCGCGGGGTAACGGCGGCCGAGGGCGGCCCGGGCAGGGCCGGCCCTGAGGGGAGCGGGGCCGCCTCACGCACCGCTGCCGCTCAGCCTCCGGTCCACCGCGGGCCACTGCCGCGCTGCCGACGGCTCCATGGTGGCCGGGCCGGGGCGGCTCCCGGCGCTCCCCCGTTTGAATCCCAACGCGCGGCGGGGCCGGTTCCCCTCACCGCCCGCGGGAGGGCTTCGGGCTGGGGAGCGGGAGCGGGACCGGAGCGGCCACGGGCCGCCCTTGGCTACCGGCGGGGGACTGCCCCTCCCGCCCTCGGAGCTTACTATTATCGTTATTTTATTTTTCTTAGTGGTGTTCAGCGGGTCTGTCCCGCCCTGCCCCCTGCAAAGCCCCGCAGCAGCGGTGCCCGGGAGAGCCCGCGCTTCCAGCTCCCGTGTTGGCAGCCGTTCCTTCGGGGGGAGAAATTAAACGATAAATTGCAGCCTGGTTGCTTCCAGGCCAAGTTCAGGCAATTAGGAAATTCCCTTCCTGCTGTGAAGAGCGGCAGGGAGCATAGGATATGTTCATTTAAATGTATATTAATGCAAACGCTGCGAGCTCAGGTGCTGCTGGGGCTCCCAGACCTTGCAAGAACTTAGGATGCTCTTGTGTCAGACCTGGTACTGCTGCTCAGCACTAATTCTGCACCCTTGCCCAAGCATCGCAGCGTCTTTACGTTCAAAAGAAGCCTATGGGCGAGCTGGGTATCAGTCTGCGTTCCATCAGCTCAAACCCGCAAAGAGCGCGGCGGGGGGGAGTTATTTTAGTGTTTTTCGTTGCTCGGGCAGCCCAGAGGAGAAGCGTGGTGGTAGAGTTGCAGGATTTTGCCGGCAGTTTAATAGTCAGTGTTGTGCAGTTCAGATGTGGGGTTTTATTTAACGGTACAGCAGTGCGGGGTGAAGCTGAGGACGCATTTTTTCTGTTCTGGAAGGTGCTCGTGGGGTTTGCTGAGTAGCAGCAGCAGCGTTACTGTGCACCCCTCGGGAGGAGTTCAGGCTAGTTCCACCCTCACAAATTTTCCTTTAGCAAGTACAGTTGAAAAATCTTCAGAGATTAGGTTTGTTGGAGTTCGGCAAAATCAGGTTTCATGGTATTTATTATTATTTTGAGCAAGTATGCTGTGAATAGTAGCACACAAACCATTTGGATGATTCAAATCAACAGCTTGTTGAGAGTCAACAGTCAGATAAGTCACAGGCACTGCTTGATTAAAGGAGTAAGGAGGGAAAACATGGTAGCCTTAACACTTCATATTATACAGGGCAGCTCTTGGGTCAAGTGTGCAAGAAGAAAAAATATTGACGTTGCCTCACTGACATGTTTTAGTGTTAAGGGAGTGTCAGCATCTAGTTTATGCTAAATAGTTTATAGCTATCAGATGACAAACGATGGGGGGAGCAGACAGGGGAGGGGACCAGTGACAGACTTAGTAGGGTAAGAATCCATCTTTGCCAGCCTGCAGCTGATGCCAGACATTCATAAGCTGGTTTTAACAGATCAAGGAAGAGTCACAGCTGATGTTGGTTATTTAAAATTTTATTTGCCTCTAATTTATTCTCATAAAAACACTCTAGTCTATTTGGTTTTAGTATTCAGACAGTACAGACTTCTGATATTATCGAGTGATATTAGAGAAGCAGTACAAACCAATCTACTTTAGCATGTAACCAAGCATAGGTGGAACTAAAACCACCCACACCTGTAAAAACTAGTTAGCCTGCTTTCTTAGGCTTTATAGTTAAAATACAATACTCAGTAAATGGTTATAGTCACCAAACCATATAAATAAAATCTAACATGGTAAAATGGGAACAGCTGAATGTGCAAGAGTCAAAGTAAAAATATGTAGATAGGTATTTTGCTAATTAGAGCAATCACCAGTTAACTGCATCTATGTTGTAATTGTCTCTTATAGGTGCGAGGTTTCCTCTTCATCTCCAGTTAAAGTTCATCACTTTCATACAGTCCAGACTGCTCAGCCAAACGCTGAAACTCTCCTTCTGGTGAGAAAGCTTGTTTCACATCCAGTCCTCTTCCATTAAGTGCCAAATACTTGCTAAAAGTTGGTCGAACCCGTAATTGCTTTGGGGCTGGAACTGGCTTGTTTGCATGTGCTGGAAGAGAGAGAAAAGCCTCTTTCAGTGTCTTCCCAGACTGTGGAAAGACCCGTGGTAGAGCAACCCAATTGCTTTTTATATGCAACATAAACCAGCAAACCCTTAGGAAGAATTTAACAGAGAAGCCCATATCTCAGACACCAGAGACTTATATTCACCCTCCTTGGTATTAATCAAATTGTAGTCTTTAAACAGTGCAGAGAGCAAATGTAGACAATGTGCAAAGGACACATCACAGTGTCTTGGTACTAAACAAAAGAGTTTTTCCAGGGATAGTTACTTTTTGTCTAGTTCAGCATCTTTGGAAAGAAATCCTCCCAGCAGTCTGAGCTTTATTAGGTTAATCTGGAGGGTCTGTTCCGAATACAAGTGCCAGTGGCAGTTTCAGTTGTGGTTGTGGCACTGTGATGTGGTACTTACTTGCAACCTCCAGCCTGGCATGGCATGTGGCCACACCTGCTCCATTGACAGCAGATACGGTATACCAGCCAGCATCTTTCTTGTTTGCATTATGAATCAGGAGGCAAATCCTTCCAGTATTGTCGTGTAACAAGCTGAAAAATGAAGGTGTTTATGTGTAAGTGCTTGGAGGGAGGAGGAGAGAAGACATTGAAATCAGAGAGTCAGTTTACATGCTGAGGAGCTGCGAAAGCCCTAGAACAATTCTTGCAGGGCACTGCAAACTATTTAGACATAAACACTGCATTTGTGTTACCAGCCACCAGTGATTCACATCATGATACCATTCAGGTGGCATCAAGGCCCTTCTGTAGCCCCATAGCCTCAGAGCATGATGAATGCACTGCATGTTTCAGTCCTAAAGCCATGCCTCTCCATGGGCCTTGTAACTGCTGCTAGAATTCAGAGTGGCATCTGGTCACAGTTTTCTCTCTGTGCCCTCAAAACAAGACTCTGAGCATCGTGCCTGGCCAGCCCACGGGCCTGTTCGCCATATGTCATAAACGAGGGGCAGATCTAGCTTTCCAGCTTGCTGCTTTTAGAAACCAGCCAATTCAAATTTGACTTAACAAATACTGGTTATTGTTTTCTAACACATCAATGGCCAACTCATTAGTAGGATACCTTATTCGGTCTGTATTATATTGTACCATTTCGTTGTTTCTTTTCCAGTAAATCCGAGGTGTTGGGATAGCAGAGATCTGGCATTCGAGTCGGGCTGTATCTCCTTCAAAAACCTTTTTGCTTTGTGGCTTGAAGATGAAAGTTGGAGGCGTGTGATGTTCTTTTGCTAAATTAAAGAGGAAAGATAAAGAGAAATTACTGTAAGTATTAAACGCTAATATCAGGCTTGTTTTTTAAGATTTTATAATGCTAAATTCAGGAGGGCACATGTTCCTTACTGCAACTCCTTAGCCTACCTGCAATTACCATGAGCATAAGGGTGTAGTAGACACAATCCACTTTAGGAGGAGAGTCAATCAACTTGTTATCAGTTCCGGGAGATTAATAACTCCTAAATTCTGGACATCCCACTACATCTAAATATCCCGCTAGAAGTGTGTCCTGGTTTCGGCTGGGCTAGAGTTCATTTTCTTCCTAGTAGCTGGTATAGTGTTATATTTTGGATTTAGTATGAGAATAATGTTGATAACACACTGATGTTTTCAGTCGTTGCTAAGTAGTGTTTATACTAAGTTAGGGATTTTTCAGCTTCTCCTGCCCAGCCAGCGAGAAGGCTGGAGGGGCACAAGAAGTTGGGAGGGGACACAGCCAGGACAGCTGACCCAAACTGGCCAAAGGGGTATTCCATACCATATGACGTCATGCCCAGTATATAAACTGGGGGGAGTTGGCCAGGAGGGGCAGATCGCTGCTTGGGAACTAACTGGGCATCAGTTAGTCCCCCCACTGGGAGGGGGGAGTGAGCGAGCAAGTGGCTGTGTGGTGCTTAGTTGCCGGCTGAGGTTAAAACATGACAAAATTCTTTGAAGAAATATGGCATCCCAGATGTATGTATTAAAATAGTCTTGGGAAAGATAAGGTGTTTGTTATCGTTTGAGCCTGAATATCTGGAGATCTACCTCTGCTTCTTAGTTGTTTTATGTCCCAAACACAAGGAGGAAGGTGTTAGACTACTGAGATTTTCCATGTGTGGCCAGGTAATTATCAGTGCTCTCAGTCTTACCAATTACTTCCACTTTTACTGCGAAAGACGCTTCTCCTGCACGGTTGACAGCTACACATTCGTATGTCCCCGCATCAGATGATTTGACTGCTTCAAAAATAAACGAGTGGAATCCCTTTTCTGACACTATCATTTTATGGAACTGATCTTGATGAACCATCCTTCCATTCTGATACCACATCACATCTGGAGTTGGCAGCCCACTAACCTGTGAAGGGGAGGAAAGCAGCGAAGAGTTAAACAGCTTTAAGATAATAAAAGCCTTTCAATGCTATAGGGAGTTTGATGCCGATAGATGATCAAATCATGATCCTACTGCGAAATTTTACAGTCTTGCCTAGTTTTGAATATTAATGTGGTGCTGCAGAGAGAGGAAGGCTTGTGAAATGCCATGGAAAGATGAGCTTTAGTTACAAGACAGTAGATGCTGTTCCTGCAACCCCCTGTTGTTCCCATCTTGTAAGGTAGTTTAGATTAGGCCAAAGATTGTGGGTTCATAGAGGGGGGGAACTCACCCTTTTAATCCCACAGCCAGCACTGTAAGCAGTGCTGACATCCATACTGTTTTGATAACGTATGTAAATAAACTGTCCTGCAGACATGCTCCAGGTTGTCCACGACATTCAGAAGTTAAGCAATTTGCAGCAAAATGGCTAAAGGTCATGCCTAAGTCTGGCAAGAGTATACTTAAGGAAAGAGATTGGAAGTGATTAGGAAAAAACAAGCCAAACCACAATCAGTAAACACCCTTTGCAGTGAAGTTGCATGCGCAGAAGACCTATGTTCTTTCTTACCCTGGGGTTGGTACAATTGCCATGCAGTTTCAGGCCATTCTGGCACTTTGTTTGTTTGTAATTAGGGCATTTCCTTGCCAGATTGTCTGCTCCAGCAAGGGCACAGTTACCGTAGAGAAGACTCATTAAAGGCAGGCTAGTCCTAAACAGGCCTTACTGGACGTGTGTCCAGCATGTGTCCACTGAAGTCAGTGGAGTCCCAGTGCAAAGCACAAGGTTCCCTCCCAAATGCCTTCTTTCAGCAGGGCCTTAATAGTAATTCTTCCCAATGAGGTCTAGAAGGTGTTCTGTGGTGGTCCGTATTTACCACTATTTAGCTTTAACCATATTCTTATGCAGCTAATTCCATTTACATTTTCCAAGGGAAAATGCTGAAACATTTAGCCGTCTCCTATTTCTTGGTTTACATTGCCTGAAGAGACCCTGCACCATCTGCCATTAGTGCTCTGGCTTATTAAGTGCAAAGGCACTGCAGCTCAGAGACCTCTCTTCATGCCACACACCCCACTGAGCTAATGGAACTGAAAGTGAAAGGCTGGTATTACTTTGAAGTCGAGCCTGCAGAATCGCCCCTCCTCAATAATTATGTCTTCAGGCACTTGTGTAAAACGTGGCTGAAAAAACTTTTCCTGGATTGAGTCATGTCCACGTTCATCTCCTCTTGAGGACGGTCTGCTCCTAAAAAGTGGACAGAAACAGTTAATTGTGTAAAAGTTACCATAGCACAAATGGCATGGAAGCGTCGATTGCACCTAGAGTCCCTCAACACATTTAGGAATCCAACACTACAGTTCTGGTTTGTTTTTCAGCTGTAAGGTATGGGTTTTGATCACTTATCTTGCTCAAGTTGTTCAATTCAACACAGAAGCATAACATATGAAACCTTCATCTTTGGCCTAATATCCAAAAGAATTTACAAGAGCAACGTAGGCTGTGTTTCATCATGCTATGTTTCATCATTTACATTGTCAGACTTTGCTGTGACTAGAGATTAATCTAGAATATGAAGCATATTTGCCCTAGGTACATGGAATCTTTAAACCGCTAGTGTTATCCTTAGAATTGACTGGATTAAGATCATAGGCATCATCAACCATCCACAAACGGTAGCGTTTTAGTTGAAAGAAAGTGAATGAATTTAGGAATTACTACTTTAGAAAAAGTGATAAGTAGTGAAGTAAAACTAACATTGTCTAGAAACATTTGAAATAAGGTCTTTAAGAATAGCGCAGCACAAGTTTATCCATTACCTTACATGGGTTGTAGGAACCTGCAGCCTGATGTTTTCCGCATTCTGGTGCTTGGAAAGAGAAAGACGAGAGGTGAGTTAACTTAGAGAGAAAGTTTTATCTATAAACTGAATGAGAAGCCATTTTAAGTTTGTATACTGACTGCTGCTTAAAAGCAAACTGAATACTTCAGAAGTCATTGGGACAAGAGGCAAAGGAACTTGTATCAGGAGCTAATACACTCTGTTTTCACCCTAGGCTTTGGATGACAGTAACAAGTACTATTAATAGAATGGCACAACTTCTCATCACTCTGCACAGGTGATAGGTGCAGCAGTTTTGTTTGGCACACAAGGCTTTTGGCCAGCCAATAACCTTTGTTAGAGGAGAGTAGTACTACTGGCAGTATCTAAAATGAGAACTAAGTACAGAGTGTCCTTCCCTATAGCAGGAATAGAAGTGGAATCGCTGGCAAGAACACTGTATTGTGCCCACTTAAATATGGTACCAATAGCAATGGACACATGCTGAGCTGGAAAATATTTTTCTTTCTAGATCACAGCACCAACTAAGCTCGCTGACAACTCCACAATCACATGAGTAAATCTGCTAAAGTACCCAGGATTGATTCCTGCTAGGAACCTGGATGTTTGGAAAATGCAAGCAGAGTTTATTACCAGTGACTCATTTTAGCAATGGAGTCAGATAGAAGAAAAACTGCATGGAAATTTCTGGGGTGTTTGCATTGAGCCATTACGATGCTTGGTTCTGTGCTCTGTAGCCCAGTCCTGTGGAACATTTAAGCCTGAGTTTAAATTTCAAGCACAGAAGCGGTCTTCAGTTCAGGGGAAGTATTACATGAATGAGCGTTTTGCTGGACTGAGCTCAATGCTAAGTCCAAAGACAATTGCTTGTATCTGCTCATTTACACAAGTTCTGTACAATTATTACTTGTCTTGTGAAATGATGCTGTAGTGATGAAGTTGCTGATAATTCTAATGCTCTATTATACGGACTGATGGTGTAGTTAAGTTCCTGAGGAATCAGGAGGCTGAATGAATCGGTGACTACAATATTTAAAAATAAGACTGAACAATGGGACTAAGATCTCCCAAACATAAGCCAATCTCTCCTTCCAATACTCCTTTTTATGCAGCATTTCACACGCCCTGAAAAGTTGTCAGTCATCCTGTTTTGACTGAATGTTTCCTTGTTCTCTGCAAAAGACGAGGCTTCCCTTGCTCTCTGACATCCATAATGTTCCCTTCTTGCCTGCTGTTGTCAGGTGATTGCTGGGGAGAAATAGCTCAAATTGCGTATTCCTCCCTTGCTGTGATCTTAAGTGTCTCTTGTGTCGAAGAGTTTTGCTAACTGCACTTTGGAAGGTGTATGCCAGCTTGCTGGCTCTCTGTGTGCATGCAGCAGGAGGCATGTTTTCTTTGGCTGCACAGGTACCTGGTGCCACATCACAGACATTTCCACTAACTTTGATCACAGAATTGCCAAAAAGAGCTTTTAACTGGCCTGAATAACCAATGAATGATGCAAGTCTCCAACTAAAATGCTTTTGAAAATGCCAGTAGTAATAGATTCTTGTCTAGCAGCCTGTGGGCTGCTAAAATAACTGCTTTGCCTTCTCCTAATGATTGCAAGCCCCTGGAAGGGCTAAAACCCAACCGATCCCACCCCAAGGCCCTGACCTCCTGCAGTCAATGTCACTTATTCCCAACAGTGACAGGTGTAAATCTTGCTGTCCTGGCCAAGTCTGAACTTGGGCTGGTAGAGAGTGGGTACCTGTATCCCTCGCTGTGCTGCTCCCTGCCTGTCACAGGCAGGGTGTAACGTGCTGTGCAGCAGCTGCTGTAATTCCTCCCTGGAGAGGTCATTCCTACCGATCAGGCCCCAAAGGGATGGTGCTTAAATTCTCCCCCTCTGCCACCACCCCCCCAAAAAAAACCCAAATCCCTACCATAGAGAGCTCTGCCAGTGAGAGCTGTCCCCTTCCCTCCCCTCCCCTGCACTGGTACCAAAGCAAGCCCATCTCTCTGCCCTATTCAGGTACAAGCAGGTCACAGCACAATCACCAGGAAATCATTGTTCTCGAGACAGGTCCCCATTTACCTGTGCGTTCTGCATGTTGTCTTCACTTTGTGCTTCCAACACAGATGCAGCATTTACTGGTCCGAGCAGCCTGCGAGCCATTCTTTCTTCATAAGTTAATCGCTTAAAGCAGAGCGGAGAGGAATTCTAGTCAGAAGTCCATTTAGTATTTCAGATCAGCTTGTAAGAGCACGTTAATATGCTACAAATTCAGGGTGTTGTCAATGAAAGCAGCGGCTGAACAGAAACACCACGTCTGTTCCAGAGGGTTTGCAGTCTGTGATGCCTACTGAAGTCAGCCTCAATATATACAGCGCTGAAATGCATAAAAGATTAAACTGCCTGTTCATCAAAGCCTCTCTAATGCCATCTGTGGCCTTCCACTCCTCCTCTTTCTCCACTGGGATTATTTATGGGTAACTGATGGCATTATCTCAGAAGCCAGAGTAAGTCCCTGGGTACCTTTCTGTTAGCACTGGGAAGACTTCCCAAGTCATTCAGCTGTGGATTTACTTCAGGAGCTAGAAGCATGATGGATGCTAGCATCCCCTACTCCCAAAAAAGCAAGAGCCACACCAGAAGCAGACACAGCCAGAGAGGAGAACCTCTACCCCTGAAAGCACACGAGAAGTTTATGCCAGCACAACAGGCACCTTATGAAATGCTGTGTGCTGTCTTGAGAGGAGGCAAGAATGCGTTTCAGTCATGTAACAGTAAGTTCCGACAATGTGGATGCAGCATGTGGGGATAAATATGAGCAGAGTTAAATTCAAGTTCTGTCAGTTGGGTTACTTTAGAAGAGTACGTTAGTCCCCTGAGCACCGGAACACCTGACACTTCACTTCCCACAAAGTTTACCTTGGGTTTGGATTTTGTGACGTGAGGACAAGCTCTGACTGAATTTCTACTGTGTATGTGGCTGCTCCTGGGTAGATAAGGGTTTGGGGAGGCTTGTGGGACTTCTCTTTAGAAGAGAGCGAGAGAGACCTTTGGCAAAACCTGTGAGAGCTTAATATCCCTGAGGTCGTTACGGCTGTATCAAGTGTGGCTGAGATTGGCCAGTTGGTTCAGACGTCGTTGGAGGACAAGGGGAGGAGGACACAGAGTGGCGATTGCATAAGCCTTATTTTTAGCCTGGCTTCCTATGGGAAGAAAAGTTGGCTTGCAATGGCAAGCTTTCTTACAGCAGACAGGACATTCCTGTGAGGGACACATTAAGTCAGATTTGACCTAATATATTTTTTTTTCCTTCAGTATTTAAGATTATATATATGACACAAACCTGGTCCCACTGGTGGTAATGGAAAAACTCCTTTCTACTTCAGGGGAAAGAAGATGGAAACTATAAACACTGGGCTTTTACCCGTCTGCCTCCAGCCAGCAGGAAGGTTCCCACATTAGAGACCTGCTCGCTCTAGCTTGCTGTAATGTGCCTCCCTACTGGTAAGCAAATTTTTCTCCCAGTTGGGATTTCTTGGTAGAGGATTGCATTTTGTCCCTTTGCAGAATAAATAAGTAGGTACTGAGACTAAGAGACCTTCTTATAGGAGACAGACTTTATGATAAAAGCTCATGTAATTTCTTTGATTTGTTGTTGTTCATATAAAAAGAAATCAAAGAGGTTTACCACCTGGTGATGGTCTGTAGAATGAGCTTTCAAATATTGGTACTTCTCCAATTTTCTAATGATTTGGGGTGGTTTATTAACCCCAGCATTGAAAGCCAGGGTGAAATCGTGTCTGGAGAACTGAGGGATTCTCCTTGGGTTTTTAGTTGTCTGTAGATGTGGTGTTCAGCAGGATCCCCAGCAGAGAGTTCAGGTTTGTGCCACGGCTCTAAACATGTACCTTTCTCCTGACCCTAGCCTTATTAATTTGATTGCACAAATTCAAAGACAGCTTGAATGGTGTGTGCTGGCCAAGAAGGTCAGATAAGAGGGAAAGCCAACAGCAGCTCAAAGCCATCTTGCTGCATCAGATGGCTTTCAGAAGTCAACGCACCCCTTACTGAAGTCACCAGAGGTGCAGACATTCAGTTGCCACAGTAGATGCCTACAGACAGACTTACAGCAGCCATCTCTCTTGCCATACATTCAGGCCAGCTTTCATCATGCACTAGCCATGTGCTGGTCCTCTACTGGGAAGGGCCTTCTCAGGACTGAGCTGAACCTGGCCCACCAGTACAGCTATTTGCATTCTAATACCAAAAATAACTGTGAAGAGGGTGCTGGGAAATTAAGAGGTTGGATGTAAATCTTTCAGAACCACACCTTTTATACCAGCCCTGAGCCATGATTAAAAATGAAGTCACTGTTGGAAGAGATTTTTTTTTTACATT
Source organism: Gymnogyps californianus (assembly GCF_018139145.2). Taxonomy (NCBI): domain Eukaryota; kingdom Metazoa; phylum Chordata; class Aves; order Accipitriformes; family Cathartidae; genus Gymnogyps; species Gymnogyps californianus. The sequence continues at coordinate 16,703,377 of NC_059484.1, forward strand.
TCTAATGGAAAAATTCAGCCACCTCACATTGAAAGAATATTCTGGTCATAAATGGCTCAAAGAACTCTTGCTGGGATCTGTTGAGGTTCTGAGTAAAGGTGTTTGGGCAGTGTTGCTCCTGCATTTCCTTCTGCTTTCAGCTCAGTTTGGAGGCTCCAGCCTCTGGGGCACTAGAACTAGTCTCTGCATCCCTGCTTGCACTACCAAGGGTCAGAGCAAACTGGTTCTTTAATCAGCAGGTTTCCCTTACCTGGTTGCCATTCTGGAGAAGGTTGTCTTTGCATCGGAGTTTCTTTTCCAAGTCCTGAATGAGGGCCTCTTTTGTTCCTCGAATTTCTTGGTCTGATGTCTTCTGCATAGAGCTGATGCTAGCTTGTTTGTTATACATTGGTTGTGAGTAACTACTCATGCAGGAAGAGAAAACAAAGTTATTCCTGTAGGCCTGCTTGCCTGTTTGCTATAGCTTCATAGAATACACACAGAAAACATGAGCCTGCTACCTGTGGTTCAAATGAACCTGGAAAGCATTTGGGAGATAGATAGGCTAGGTGGCGTAAATGAGTATCAAAAACTTAAGGGGAAGCATCATTGTCTAGCTAAGTCATTGAGTGTCCTCCCACAACACTCGCAGCAGTTTGCTGTGGGTCACTGTTCAGCATCCCTACATCCTGCAGTGGCCCTTGCCCTCACTCAGATGTGTGCAGTAAGGCTAGCAGTGTTTTGAGGGAGCCACTAACTCCACTGAGCAATGTGAGTCTCTGCAGGAGCAAATTCTCCCTCAAAAACTGCGTTCCTTTACAATTTCAATTGTTAAAAAGGCCCTGGGTGCTGCAAATCCACAGCAAAGTCACAAACTAGTTGATTAGGTATGAACAAATAGCTTTAATTGTCCTCTTCTTCTTGGCCCCAGAAAGTTACTTCATATAGCATTTCTGCCCAGATGTTCAACAGCCAAGCTTACCCCAGGCTAGGCCGGGTCTTTAGGAGCCCTTGCTGCAGCCCCCCACATAGCCTGATCCTGTAATCCATAGTCAAGAGACACAATCAAGTCTTGGAGTTAGATAGTAGACTTGATTCTGAAAGGTGCTAGAAAAAGAGGAGCATCCCTCAAAACGGCTTGCGAAGGTCTACTAGAGGTCACAGCACTCTGTGCTGACAGGATCTAACCCAGTTCGTTATATGCAGCGGGGCCTCGTATGCTGCAGTTGCGTTCAGCAATTATTTCTATTCTAAATCCTCTTCCTCCTGTTGCTTGGGAATTTGTTCTGCTGATTAGAATAGGGTAGAAGGGTTATAATTCTGGTACGTATTCCCAGCACTGCTTGGACTTAATAACTTGCCCAAGTTATAACTTAAAAACTTTAATTTTCCCAACAGATTAATATGTCTCATGTCGCTGTTTTCCCATTTGTAGCATGATTAGGAAAATAATTCCTCAACTCACAGGATGTTGCATTTAAGAGCAGCTTATATGAAAAGCACAGTGAGGCACCAAAGCCCTTTGCTATGAAAACAAACAACTCCACACTACATACACAAAACCCAGTGGTTACTCCAGATGCGTACCTAACCCCCCCACACTCCTTCTTTTAAGAAACACTTTTAAGAAACACTCCTGAGTGCCCCAGCTAGCCCACTCCGTCTTACCTTTCCGCTTCCCACAGTGCTGTGATTAAAAAAAACCGCCAGAAACATTTAGATTCCCGAATACAAACTGACGCTTAAATCTGAATTTATATCCAAGCCAGCAGAACCCCCCTGCTCCTATCACCTTTCTAATATCCTCGGTTAAATGTTTGTTGCATATTCTACACTGACTTTCCCCAGGACCTCCAGCTAATATTGGCAGGAATACAAGTTGGTGAGAAGGCAAGACCTGGCTCCCTTTGAGATCTCACTGACCTTGGGAGATATTTGGATTGCAGCCCAAAGGCAAAATGATATAATACATATTCAGGAAAGAATTCGGTCTTTGGTCTGAAGGGGTGAAATTTTAAAGTTGCCGCCTTTCTGTTAGCACGTACGATTAATGAAACCTGTATTGTAGGTGAGCATAGAGTCCCATCATGATGTGGAACCTGAAAAAGCTGCTGAGACTTACTAGGAATCTTGAAGTTGTTTACATGTGGGAAATACTACTGCCTTCCTCCCTGCCTATAAGGGGCTTCCCCGTTCATAAGCCATGTTTGTCGAGAGAAATTCATTTGAGATGAGTGTCCATCTTCTGTTCGATTACCCTTAAATAAGAGATTTCCATCAAATCAAACTAAACTGTTCAAACTGACTCCAGAAAACCTGCACAGCAGCCTGTGACATGACTGCTGTGCAGTGTAATTCCTGGCGGATACCCGTCTCTCCCACACAGACGCCAAGGGCAAGCGCTCAGCCTCCTAACCCGATTCATGCAGAGTCCTGCCTCGAACATCAGAAGTCAATGGGAGTTGTACCATCGGCTTCAGCTGAGCTGGTGTTTCACCGGACGGTTGGATTGGGGATGGTCAGTGCACAGGAGAGGCCAGGCCAGAGGAAAGCAAGGGGAGGTTAGAAGCCTGTGTATACTTACTGAGGTTCCATAGGAGAAGGAGTTTGGCTGTTATAGTCGGGCTGCGAGGGTAGCACTGAGCACAGGAATGCTGCGGGGGGTTGGTTAGGCATGGATATAAGCCGTTGCCCAGATGATGAGCTAGCAGGAGACTGCGCAGATGCAGGTGTGACGGGATATGTGGATTCCTTAGGGGCACTACAGGAAGGCGAGGAGAGCGTGATTGAAGAGCTCAGCGATGATGAGGAGGAGAATTTCTGCCCGCTTGGGTTACGAGGCTGTATTAGGATGGAGGACTGTTTGATTTGTCTGCTTGACTCTGTAGAGGCTGCGGGTCCTGGAGGCTGCTGTTGCCCTTGACACACATTCTTAGACTGGATAAAGTGTTTTGGACGTTCGTAGTTAAACATGGTTGGTTGGCACATAGAGGAAACGGATGGGAAATTAGGGACACTCATAGGAGAGGTTTCACGGCTGTCCTGGGTTTTTGTTGGTGATAACTGGCTTTGGATAGGTGGCTGGTAAAAACTAGGTGGTAGGCCACGAAAGCTTTCTTGGCTGGGCTCCTGGATAGAATGGAACCCTTGCCTTGCAGAATAGAGGCTTTCTTGGTGTGGATTTTCCCTTAAGGAAGACAATACAGATAAAATAAATTGTACATCACCATTTGAATCACAAAAATACTGTGTCGTGAGCAGTCATTAGCAATCCAAAGAGTATGAAGTTCAGGCAACTGACAATTAAAGCTTGAGCTTAAAATGAAGAGATTTAGGATTGATTAGAACTATTCCAGAACTGTATGAACATTTTGGATTACAATAACAAGTCACGCACTCTATCCGACTCAGGTGCAGTGCTCACCACAGCTATCTTATCTGCAAGAGCCCAGTAAATTCTAAAAGAAATAGCAATTGGTTTATTGAGACAACCCACCACCTGCGTAAGCCTACAGATAACCGTAGATACTACTGCTAAGCAAGGTAATTTGCCACATATCATCTTAACTAAAGATCTCTGGATCTAGCAGTTTTGTGCCCTGTCAAAAAACTAAATGTACTATTACTCGGAGAATTGGCTATTTGCACCGAGAAATTCCTTACACCATAGGGAAGCATGAAACAGGTTCCACTTTCTTTTAAGCCTAAAACTAAACCTTTGAAACCAAGTATCCTGATCCTCTAATAGTTTTTGAATTCAGAGCTTTTTATATCCAATTAAGATTTGGGATTGGAATGCCAAGGACTGTGCTTCTCTGTTTGAAGTGATTTCCCGAGATTTGCTGTTAGGGCTAATAATTGCCAGAATGACATAGCTGCAGGATAAAGTAGGGGAAGCCGAGCTGCTCAGAGGTCCTGCATTTAGTTTGCAGGTCCTTGATATCTAAACCTGGGCTTTCCATCAACTCAAAAACCAGGAAAGTTTCATTAGAGTGAACTGAGCAAGTTTGTTAAAACTGACAAACAACTTCAGCTCCAGGATAAATAAATAACCCCCCAAAATAAACATAAAGCTACTAATAAAAAAGGAGAATATAAATCCACACAGTTACATGTGCTGGAAAAAATTGTAATCTTGCCCCACTGCGATCAGCTGTTTTGCTGCTATATATACACAGTATTTTATATTCCTCCCATCGGAGAGCCCGAAGAAGGGCTCCACGAGGTCATAAATTCCCGTGGGGGGAGATCAACTGAAGACATCGCTCTCGTTTTAAAGATTCAAAGCTTTCGTTTCCTAAAGGTAATTATCAATATTAATTGTAAATTAACTGTACGTAAACAGAGGTTTTCTAGTAAAAATTCCCTAACTTCCCCCTTGTCACGCTCTTGGAATTTGAAGCTGGCTCAAATTTTTGGAGCATGTCCACACTCTGTTCTCATTCACTGGTGCAGAAAACTCGTTGAACCTTGTTTTTATACCATTTTTATATCACTGCCTGTGTACGGATTCATTCATTTTACCTACAGGCTGTGTACAGAAACCAGCATTTACTTTGTTTTCTAGAATACTGCGCTTAAACAAGATACGATGCACAGATTCACTTGTCGCGGCAAGGGATAAGTTGTGTTTTCCTCAAATCACTCCACCTTGATTTGGGTGAAAAGAATGAAATAAATCTGAAGAGACTTTTGACCTTACAAGACGAAAACAGTAAGTAATAATAGAGACACTCTGCTTTTTAAAAAACCGATTTTTCCCCCCTTTGTTGCCTCCCACGTTACCTTTGACACCGCACCTTAAAGGTGCGCTTCCACCTCAGCGTTACCCAGCGCACTGCAGTTCCCCATCCCCGCTCCCTAACCGGCTTCGAAGTAAAAAACGACGACGGGGGGGGGGGGGGGAACCCCAAACACCCAGCCCCCCAAACACAGCCCCTTACCTACCGCCTAGAAGCTGTCACCTGGGCTGTAACCAGTATTTTGGGCAGGGACCGTCATTCACTGACCCGGACTGTCATAGTAGCCCTCTGCGTGGCGTTATAAGACCAGAGGCTTTAATGTGCTGCCAGCCGATGACACGGCGGGCCCTGCCTGCCCTCCTGCCCGCACCGCTGTCACAATAAGAGTCTCCACCGGCCCCGGCCTCGCGGGGACGCTTCATTTAAGGGCCGCAGCCCGGGCTTTTGGCAGGTGCCCGCGCTCAGCGAATCACCCGCCTGGGCAGCGCTGAAGCCTGCCGCCGGGGCGGCTGACCGGGCCGAACCGGGCCGGCCCTCGGGAGGAGCTGACCCCGCCGGCAGCCGGGACCGGGCGCTGCTGGCTGGGGAGGCGGCCGTGCTCCCGGAGCACCGTGGTTTCCACAAGGCGCTGCTGTGGCCGGGTCCATCCCCGACGGCGGCCGGCCGCCTGAGGAGGGTAGCGGTGGGCAGGGAGCTGCCGGCTCCGGCTCTCCCCACCCCGAGATGTCGCCCGCCTCCTACGTCCCTGTGTTCAGCAGCAGGAGGAGGAGGGGGAGAACTGAAGAAGTCGACAGCTATTGAACAGAAAAGCAGGTTTTTCTCCCCGTAACAGCCGTCAGGGAGCAGCGAGGAAGGACTGCTGCAAGATGCTTAAACGTCCCTAAACCCCACTTCGTTATCCCAAAGAAATTCCTTTTTTTAATTCATTTACTAATTGGCTGTAGCTAATTGCCTCTGTAGCGATAACACTCTGTTACTGCTTTTAAGGCTGTGTACTTAAAGGCAACAGATACTTGAAAACCACACATTTAAACATTTAAATGTTTAAATAACGACCCAGCAGCACACCCGACCGAGTCCTCCCTCGGTACCCGGGGCCGCCGTGCCCCCATCCCCCGGTGCTACCCGCACCTTCGCTCTAGTACGGAGCTTCATCAAGAGCAGCGGCGTTGCTCGTGGATGTGTCTGAAGAGTCATAAACTGAATAACACAAATAAAATATACTTGGTGGTAAAATATTATTTGATATTTTGCTGTTGGTGTGTGTTATTACAGGTATTTACTTGGATTAAAAGATGCAACTATGGTGTTTTCACCAGAACAGCAACAGATCCTGCTGGCAGATTAGGTGATTTGTATCCCTTTAATCAAAGGCTTCAATGCTTAATTGCATCTTAAATTAACATTATAGTGTTTTCAGTATCTTAATTATACTTTGGCAACTCTTGCCTAACATGCACGCTATTGTTTAAAAAAACCCCAACCCCTTAAATACCGCAGCTCGGCTGCGTGTGGTCTTTCAGTTGCCTCTTCTCTCCCTTCACAGCGATCTTCAAGAGTTAATCCACATCTAGTGTTTGTATTTAAACATCAGCCCGTCGTTTGTGAACTAAATCTACATAGCAGGTGTTAATTGAGTGCTAATTGATTTAAATTCCTCGTGATGAAAGTGATTAAGGGGGGAAGTGTATCCCTAGTTGTTGGAGAGGTTATTTGCTTTTTAAGTTAAAAAAAAAAAAAAAAGAAATCTGTAGTTTGCATAGAGAGAGTTGAGTACTTAAAAAAAGGTAACTGCAGCGTGATCATTTGCCCTGTAGGAAGCTGTGAGCATGTTAAAGGTCAGGCTCTGTGCTCAGACAGGCTCCCTGGCTTCCCATCGACTTCAATGAGGGTGCAGTATGCTTGTTTCAGAACTAAAGCTGGCTTCATGGCATCAATTTAAGGACGGCTTTATGCACTTAAAAGGCTGGACGCAACTAGGACGATTTGTGTGAAAGAGAAGGAACAGAAAAACGTGAGATCCGGAAGGTAGGAAAAAAATTGGAAGAACTAGAAGCTGAACTGATAAAGGCAGAGGAATAAATCTCATAGGCTGTGCTAGGGTAACTTAATAGTACTCTGACCAGCACTGCGAGGTGTTAGAAACCAGCTTTTTTTTACTGCTTCAGATTACTTTCTATGAATGGTGACCCGTTGTGTCTGATTGGGTTCTCCTAGTTGCTTGAGTCATATAGCAAAAAATTTTTAGGAAAAAAGTTAAGAATCTTCTGCTTATTTATTAAGGAATCTTAAAAGCTACCTAAAAGACTTGGCAGTATACTTAGTGCCTGAAGCCTCTTCTTTTGCTTGGATTAAGTTCCTTTATTAACGTTAAGAATCAGTATAGATTTTGTTCTGCTTCTTTAAGGCTGTTGAGAAGGACACTGTAAGCTGCGGATATAAAGGGCTCAGAAAGGAGTAGCTGGTAGTGACAGTCTTCAAGAATTGCACTTTCTAGCTTTTGTAGAGTGGCTGTTGCTAAGCAATAATTTGGAGAAGTATGAGTACAAGGACTTCATTCATTTTATAGTTATTCCCAGTAATAGCTTTGTTCTGTCATCACTGTCTTTGTTGGTATTTCTTTTTGTCTTTGGTAATACAGTTGCAACCACATATGCTACATGAGAGAGTTATATGGCTAAATCTGTCTAACAAGACGGTTATTGTACAGCTATTCATTAGAGATGATTGCTTAGTTTGAGGTAATGACAACATTTACAATGTTGAGTCCCATTCATAATGGTGTTTCAAAGCACATGGCAATAAGACTGTGGGCTTTAAAGATATTTAAATGCTCATAGATGGGTGTATCTAGAAATTTTAATAGTTTTCTTTCTGTATCTTGAGACGTGTAAATGCCTTCCAAAATCTGTTTCAGCATTGCTGTCAATCAAAAGCACTCTGCAGCTCTATACACTAGTTAATGTTTTATGCAACCCAAATTTTTAAAAGCTATTACACAGCTGATCTTGGTGGTATGTTATATCCCTTCATGCAGGACGTCAGGTACTGCATTTCAAACTAACCAAACTTTACAAATAAAAACGCAACCACAGCTCACTGGTACTGCTGCAGGCAATACACTTTACAAGTAGTCATCCTAAGCAGCAAGTATCATCTGAAAGAGCTTCCCCACAGGTTGCTTGTTAGAAATGCCAAAATACAGGCTTCCTGCTGCCTTTGAGAAATCGGGAGAGAGGTTGGAAAACTAGTCCTGTTCTAAAAGGAGAGCTAGCAAATGTCTCTTACTGCCCCCATACCTTCCAAGAGGTAATTATGCCAGAGATTTTATAAAAGGCTTTCATTTTTGCTCGGCAGACAATTAACAGTCTGCCCTTGTTTAAAACAATCATCAGGTAAAGGTTACAAGCAATGCAATATTGGTCTGCGTTAGGTACTCCCAAGCAAACTGCCTTATCTCTAGGTGTTTGGACCTGGGGGTTGTTGAGCGTGAGTTGACTTGAATACGGTGCTGCATTCACATGCTTGGCTTGTGATGTTTGAAGGCAACAACAGCACACGCACAGCTTCATGGCAGGCTGCAAGCAAGCCCTCCGCAGCTTTGCAGTGTTGCAGTCTCCTAAACTCCATACAAGTTAGCTTCAGCCAGGGTTTTGATTCTGCAGTGGGGTCTGCTCAGGGTCCCAGCTGATTTCCCTGGAGCAAGCCTGGATTTCATGGAAGGGCTTGAAGGTAAGCTGAGAGCCTCCTCTTAGCGATCTGCAGGTTATTGAAGCAAACCCATTTTTACTCAGTGATTTAGCAAAAAAATTCCTGTGCACGGAGAAATCTATATTGAAATATGATCTCTCCTGTAGTGAATTTGGAGGAGGGTGTTCAGAATTGTTAAAATAACCGGTTTAGTTAAAGTGGCTGAGTACATCCAAAAATAATCTATAACACGCAGAATGCTTTCTGTCAGGGACAGCTATTTACACACGATGTAACAGTATCGCTGCAATGCAACGCTGGCATTCAGCTGAGAGAGGAGGCACACGTCTGCCTTGTAGCTCTTGCCTTCACAAACAGGGCTGAGGAAACTCCTCTGTAGTGCTGGGCGTGGACTTCTTAACTGTCACCATTTGAGGTCTTCCTTATGCCTATAAACACCTGAGGAAGACTACAAAAATCTGGGATGGAATTTCTAAGACGTGTGTTCCAACTTGTTTTGTTTCTCTGAAATAGTTAAACAGGATAACTAATAATGCAATAAGTACATAGGTACTTGAGAGCTGCATTTGGGACAGAAATTGGATTGAGTCTTGTTGTAAGATGGAACGCTTTATTCTTGGCTGAAAATCTCCATCTCCTGAGTGGGGAGTGTCCCTATCGTGGCATGGGACAGTTTTCGTTCTGTCCAGTGGGTCACTGTTTCAGTACTTTTCCTCCACAGAGTGCTTTGCAGGTACTGTCTGCACCACGCTTACAGGATCTCGAGTTTTATTGCTGTCTTTCAGAATGGGAAACAGAAACATGAGGTGATGCCGCTTGGCCAAGGCTACAGAGGAAGGTGGTGGCAACAGAATTGTACCTTGAAATTTCCCAGGTACTGTGATCTTTGCCTCATGCTCTGCTGTGGAGCCAAAGGTCTTCTAGAGGCTAATTATTTGGGGTGATGCTTTAAAGTTACTTACACGTAGGCGCTTTTGAAAACGCCATTAGGCACTGACCTGAGCCTTTTGATAGTTACATACTTTGTCAAATCGAGTCTGTGCTGTTCTGTAGCTGGGCTGTGTTACACGTTCCCATTGTCATGTAGGCAAACAGCTCAGGTTACTGCATGTGCATGTTTCCCTCTTAGGGTCTGGGGCACGGGGAGCTTTGCAGTTGTATTGCTGGGGTCACTAGAAAGTTCACCCCCTAAGTGTTGTATAAAACTAACCCAGGGATGTGATTTTCTCTTTGTCTTACCGCAGAGGTGAAGCCTGAGGTGAGTTCTCGTAAGCTCCATGAAAAACTTCAGCTTCGCTCTTGGAGTTCATCTGGCCGAAGTTTGTGGCTTCTGCTCGACTGCCCAGCCCGGGGGTCTCTGTGCTGTAGGACGGCAGGCCAGCCGCGTCTCGGTCCTTGGCTCCTGTTTGGCTGTTCCTGGGGAAGGTGGGTTTCTTCATGGTGACTTGCACAGCTGGCCTGTGGGCAGCACCCGCAAAGCTTTCCAGCTCTTTTGCTCCTGGAAGTAGAATTGTCCACAAGTCAGGTAGAAAGCAGTGGTGGTTCACCAGTACAGCCCGCTGCAGTAACAGGGGAAGGGAAACTGGTATCTCTGTGCAGGGGGATGAGAGTTCAGCCTGCCTGAGCTCTGCGTAGACCAAACCAGCTGCATTAGCCAAACCTGACTTCTCACCAGGGCTGGTGAGCTTTGGTTTACATGCAAGGTGCTGTTCTGTTTGGAGATGGCTTTCAGCACAAGCCAGACAAGTCATGTGTTACAGTAAACAAGGTATAGATACAGCCAATGGGTTGGGCTAAGCTGGAATCCCTGAAAGGATGAAGCTCAGGGATGAGACTCCTCTGTGAGAGGGAACATCATCTCCACCTTGTCATCCTTGACCCGGGAGGAAGAGGGGCCAAAAGCAGAAATGCAGAACAACTTGCATCCAGCTTTGAGAGGTACCCATTGAGAGGACTGCATTTTTGGGGCATTTCTCTTCTCTTGAGCCTACAAAAGTGTTTGGGTCTGGTTTCTGCTTGGCAAATATCTGTGACTCTGCCTGATGTTGAGGAGCAGAAAATTCTCTTGTGCTTAGTTGCTCAGCTCAGAAATCCATATGCTTACCTGGGGAAACAGAGAGACGTGCACTGGATGCTGCAGATCCAAATTCATTTTCAGCAACACATTTAAATATTCCAGAGTCTTCTGGAAAAGCTTCTGTAATAACCAGGGTGCAGACTTCCTCTGAAATAACAAATTCAGGCATGCTGTTGTACCGTAGAAGCCAAATGTTAACTTGTAGGAATTGGTCCTTGCAGAAGGACTGTTAGTGATGGGGCTTGGCAGCAATAAAGCGCAAAAAAGTGATGTAAAGGGTATAGGAAGTCAAGGATTCAGAAGGAGCAAAGTTGAAGGAAGAATCTGTCTTCCTGTGACTTTAATGAAACAAGGCACAATTTTTTTGCTAAATTCTGTCTTCTCTTGCACAAGTTTAAACCCCAGAAAAGATTATAAGTCAGAACGATTGACACATTTTCCCTTAACATACAGGGTACTCTTCATTGACTAAATGTAAAAGGGATGATACCTTTTTCATTGTCTTGTGAAAAAAATCAGTGCCTTTCAGGTGCTTGTGTCAAAACTAAGAATTTGAAAGCTTTTAGCCTGACACTGAATGCTATCTTCTGGCTACCCTTTGAACATTATTGTTTTATTTTGGATGAGGTGGGAAAAACTAAGTGTGGGGTAATTAACTGATGAGATGTCTAACAGAAAATGCGCAGCGTACTTACCAGGAACTGCTGATGAACAAGCCTCTGCTCAAAACAAGAGAGAAAAAAATTAAGTAGTTATAATGCCAGAATGGAAGAAAGACCTTCAGCCCTCACTCCCTTTCCCGCCTCAGCTGTCACTCTGGTTACAAAGGGACCATCTCCCTTTCTGTCCCCATCCAGAGAGGGGAAGCTCAGGTTTGGCTGGGGAACCTGACGGTACAAACACCTCTCCACTGAGGTGATATAGAAAGAGCTCCTCTGACTTTGGAGTTAGTTACGGTAATTTTGGCCCACTGGAGCTATGACCTCATGCCTGGGAGTATCATAAATTGTTTAAAATGTGCTTATATTTTAACTTTTTTTTTTCCTGAGTTCATCAGTAGTTATAATATACGGTGACAATGCCTCCATGGCTCAGTAGTACTGTCGTTAATAGCTAACAGCATGGCAATCTCCTCCCATTGCGCCTGATGTGCTCACGCGTTGCCAGAGGAAGCGCGGGCTGTGTACAGCAGTCTGTGACTTCAGGTCATCTGATACTTGTAAACTTAACTCTGCCTCTATGCACATGTACGATCTCCTAATTTTTATAGCAGTTCTTGTTCCTGTCTTATCACTGTCCCAATAAAATTACTGTACGTCAAACAGAGGTGGTAATACCTACTTTTTCGTAGTATTCGGAAATCGGCAGAATCTCTTATCTGATCGTATTCTCTGTACCAGTGAACCTGTAAGGTGGGTGTAGCGCGAATGCGACATTCAAATACCACTAACTGACCCTTTGTAGCTCTTATGTTTTGTAGACCCTGGAGGAGGAAAAATTGATGTTAAATGGCTGACGTAAGTATTTCCCCATTGAAGCAATTATTACGGAATGATACACCCTTCAGTGAAGAAGATGATCTCATGCCCATATTTTTATTTTACTTACAATAGTTGATTTAATTCTAAATGCATTTGCAGTGGGTTGAGTGGAAGTTTTTTCACCTGTAGACCAGTGCTCATTAAAATGGTTTAGCTTGCTTATGCATTTAAATACAGATCCAAATGCAGGAAAAACATCTATTCCAGTGGATACAACATAATAAGGGAGGTTACTATGACAGGTTTCCAATTCAGCCTCCTTTGTAGGAAATAAATGAGATGAATTCATGTAAGTGGTTCTGTCTGTCTGGATCGTTTACCAATTAAGATGTAAGTTTGATAGCATCACTAATGAAGCATGCTGGCTTTTTTGAATTGTAAATGAACCAATGTTCCAGCCTCGAAATACCTTCTGAAGGCATGAGCAAGAAAACTCAAAATCTAATGCTAGAAGTTGCAGAACAAGCTATGTTGTTCAGACAACCTGTGCTCTTTACCTTTGTAAACACAGGTGCGCTTCCGTAGGCAGACCCGGTCAGGCTCGCCGAGGGACTCTGCATCTATATAGCAAAGAAAAGTGATTTTTATAGCTTGAGTTTCTCATATGCAGAAACCCGGCTGTGTTGCTGGCACTTTACTGTGAAACAGAAGAAGATGTCGGAGCGTTTTATCTGTTGTTCATGCGCCAGCCTAATAAATACCCTGTGGAGAGTCTCCATTCAAGTGCTCCAAGAGGAAATGCCTCCCTGGACTGTGAACATCAAGTTAGTGGAAAGAGGAGCTGATAACTGGTAAATGTTGCTGATCTCAGAGCTGTAAGCCAATTAGTTGCCCACATCTTGTAGTCTCTGTATAAAGATCAGTGTTGCTTGCCAGTAGTTGTCGCCTTCTACAGACATGCCTACCTGGTGTAGTTGATCCCAGATCTAGCTCTTCTTGGCTTATGTGGTGTATATGGTAACTACAATGGGGCTGTATGTAGAGAAATGAGCAGGAACTTTGGCACTCTGCCCTAACATCCTCCTTTAAAGCTCAGCTGATGCAGAGGTTACAGTAAGGTCTCTGATTAAGCAAGAAAGGCAGTTTAAGACGATCAAATATTTGCAGTGCAAGGTATGTCCTTGTTCCATGGTGGAGTGTTGATGTGCACTCATATCCGTCTCATTTAGCTTTTGAACCATGTGTTTTGCATATAAATGTGCAACTGAAGTGCTTGGGTTTGTTTTGCTGTGGCACTGGTCTTTTTTATAATCTGTCTTGTCTCTGAAATAACCCAAGTTATCAGCTCTTTCCCTCCCAGCCTGGGTTAAGATATAAGTCTGTCTCTAGATAGTCTGACTTCCCCAGCTCTTGACCAAGTATGTGCTCTAAACCAACTGTCTGTTCTGAAGTGAATCTTTGAAGTAGGCTGACAAATGGCTAAGCTGCGTGGCAGCCCCTCGAGCATTTCCAGCCCTGTCACCTGCTCCATCAATTCTCTTAGCAATTCTGGCTAGGAAATGTTCCGAGCCAGAAAGCCCCTTTCCAGCGCTTAAGGTCCGGATCTTGATATTCATGATGACCCTTGTCTCTTAGTCACTTGTTGAAGACGTGCTTGAGCTGATCCTTGCAAAATATTTCTAGAATACTATAAATAATAATTTAAAAAATGTGTAACCTACTCTTTGAGGGTCAATAGGTAACAGCTGAATTAAAGTGGTGTAGCTGGTGAACTGAACGGCTGCTAGAGACTTCACTGGCTGAGGAACCAATGGTCAGCAAAACACTGGTGGCTTTCCACTTTTTCTTAGTGTCGGGGGAAAAATAAACAGGGCAGGATGGAGACAGAGACTTGAGGAGGCTGAGTATACTTGACCCAACAATGTTTGCACTTACTGTGACATTCCTCTGGCCCTGCCAGGATGCTGAGGCTTGCAAGGAGGCTTAGCCTTCGGATTTACCCTATGAACCTGGAGAGACAAACATAAATCAGTGTGTGTTTAATACTATCTCCTTTTCCTTACAACACAGTGATGGCTCTGTTTTGTGAACTGAGCATGTGCTGGTTGGAGAGCAAGTGGTATGTGGCAGGGAAAATAGAAGCATCCTTAGTATTTGAGAGTAGGCTCAGGTCACCTCCAAAGCATGGAGATATTTAACCAAGGTTATTGATACAGACCTTTGTAAAAGACCCAAGTCACCCGTGAAACCTGGCTCCATGATGGAGTTAGGGTTTTTCTGCATTTGGATGGAAGAGTCTAAAGAAAACTCTTGTTGCTTTAGCTAAAGTGAAAATGGTACCTCATAGACCAGCTACCAGATCCTTCTCACATAAGGACTGTAGCATACTGGATTGACACAAAAAAGTAGTTACTGGTAGCTTATTAGCTCATAGTGGTAATAAAAGATTTACAGATTTCATCTTTGTTTCCCTTTTACTATGGCAAGAGAGATTTTTCTTGGTGGAGTACTGCAGGCTAACGATCCTGCTTCTCCTGGGCCCAGCTGCCTCAGTAAAAATGCCAGTGTCAATAAATAACTTGCAGCAGCAGCAGCAGTGCTGTTGTCATACACTCCGCTTCTGGAGTGAACATTAAAAACGTGGCTCTGGACTGAGAGACAGCAGCATGGGTGAGACGTGGAGACAGTGCTCCTGCGTCTGTCTGCCTTGAGCTACAGCTGTGGGGAAGGAATTGAACCTGGTTTGTCAGCAAGGAGAAGGCATCGAAATAACTGAATGGACTTTCTGCTGCCTGTAGGAGCAATGTATGTCCCCTGCTGATCTGTTTGGTGTGATGCAATACTCCTGAGTTGCTGACTTGCTAAAGGGTGCCCTGGGATTTGCGTTCCCCATCCATTGAGCCAGCCGTTCAGCCTCTCCCACTCTTAGCACCCGCGGCGTCAAATTCAGAGCCTTATTCTACGTTGTCTGGTAGCTGATGTTGTCACGTACTGCCAAGTCCTATGTTTGTGCCTGTACGTGTCTGTGGTCATGCAAACAGTACCTTGAGGTATTGGCAGATGGTTACAAAGCTGTTGTTTCTTGTTTAGTGATCGGTTGCTAAGGCCACTGTAACTGTCCCCTTGTGAGCTCCTCGCCTGTTGAACCACTGCCTTTGTGGCAGTGTTGCTTTGTGTTTGCAGCCTGCTAGGAACCAGATGTGAGTGGTCATGGTTTGGCAGGTAAGAAGTCTCTCCCTAAGGTCACAGTTGTTTTATCTGCACCCTGACAGTGCTCTAGGTCAGGCAAAAATATGTGTTTCTTTAGGGTCTGAATCCTACACTTGATGCTCCTGGTTCTGTATGGTATTTTTTGGTACTTACAGCATTTGTAACGTGATAGGTAGAGTAACTTCAAATTTGGGGTCTTCTAGCTGGCTGTCACCCTGTCTTGGAGACACATTTGTAGAGATGCAGATAGGTGCATGGTGTAGAGATATGGAGGCACCTCAACAGGCTAGGATTTAGTTACCTCGAACAGGTCAGTAGGCTACGAAAGCACCCATCTCGTCAAATAAAATCAGTATGTGCATCTGAACGCTTCAGAGGCTTTGCATAGCTGTTTCGTCCAAATAATTTATTTGAGATCTGTTCTCTCTCTCTCTCTCCTGCTTTCTGTCACTCTCCAAAACAGTCATAACTGATTACAGTGAAGGATATTTTGCGGTCTAGTTGGATTTGACTGGTGTAGCCATGTGACAACTGCAGGCAGCCACGTGAGACAATGGGCTGCTGTAAGGCAGTCAGACATCTCTGATGAGAACATGTCGCTGTGTGTCTCATCCAAACCTGCAGTATGTTACCCTTGGCCCTGATCCAGCAACGCGGTTACACATGTACTTGGACCACCTATGGCCTTCATATTTCTATCTGTTGCTCTTGAGTCATAAGTATCTCTCAAGCAGTTCCAGGATGGCTCCTGTCCAAGGTTATGTCACGTGGCCACCAACAGGGCTGTGCCGTGATGCAAGGCCTACTGGATAATCCCAAGCCCTTGGATGTGGGAGGAGGGCCTGGGAAGCCAATGTTATCAAGTTGCCCCGGGTTCCCGCCGCAAGCCAGTCCTGGCTGTACTCCACCACAGATCCCCGCGATGCTGTTTGCATTGCCTCCTTGCAGTCTGTCAGGTAACGGTCAGTATGGTCGGTTTTCAGGACCTGTGAAATAGGCTGATTTGTTTTTCCCGATTTTCTCCCAAAGAAAAAGGGTGGTGAAAAATCAAACATGTGCAGATTGTGAAAGGAGTTCCTGGGCTGACATATCTGCTTTAAAGATCACCTCACATGACTGAAACAGCATTAACAAAACTGCATTGGAGAACCTATGCCCCCCTTTCTTCTGTACAATAAAAGACTTAATTCTCCTGTAGAGATGCCATCACTCTTGGTTGTTCCACTCTATCTCCAAGTTCATGATCAGTCTGGAATCGGGCAAGACATGCACAGAAACAGAAGACACAGACGTGCCCCTTAGCAAGGGTAAGTGAAGTGGTCAGAGGTGGGACCGTGGCAGGCTGTGGTTTAACATCGAAGCACAGTGAGGCACTCCAGGAAGCTTGCTCAGAAAGGTTGGACACACCTTATCTGGGGTGAGAAGCAAGATCTTGGAGAGAGGTTGGTCTACGGAACTGAATAAGAACAGCTTCTGACCAGTTTCCAGCCATAATAAAACAGACACTGAACTTTAGCACTAAACAGGAATAGCACTAGCTTATGAATTTGTGCGCAAGACAGTTACTCAGTTGCATGGCATTAGTTCCTCAATGCGATGATTACTGCTAAGACCTTCTGACATGGCAGAAACCATGGCCAAAGATGATGGCTGTCGAAGTTGCAAGTGAAACTGGACTGATGCCATGTAACACACCAAGCAGTCAGTGTTTGCACAGTAAATACAGGAAGCTATATATGAGATGCTGCAGCTGCCAGTGCTCGAGGAAGGCTAGGCTAATCTCTTGCCAAAGCAGATCTTACTAGTTCAATTGAGAGGACATCCCATCATTGGGAAGTCTATTTGTGCTTGGCTGCTGTAGGTGTCTACTCTTTAAAGCAGAAGCCATCCTTGAAATCCATATTGCTTGCAGCACCCTGGTTTGTAGGCGAACTCATCCTTCACATGCATGGTTTATGTTAGATGCTCTGCTCTCATCTCATGTTCTGTGGTCCTTCCATTTCACAGTTTGCTTCTCCTGAGTGTGTTGGATGCTTTCACTGTTAATATTGGATTTGGGTAAAGAAGAGTTCATGGGAATAGATAAAAGGCTTATAAGCTTCATCACCGGAACGGTCACTGTTTTAGTCTGAATTGCCTGGTTTTGTTTGAGACCTAATGACATTGGGGCTTCGGATATTTAGTAAACCAGGAGACTCTGAGGTGTGCCTGGTGGCAGGTGCTGCTTTAAAGGACAGAGTGAATGTTGGAGAGTAAATGTACTGAGAGCATTTGGACTCTGGCTGCAATGCTGACCAGCCCTGCCACGACTAATTGGTTTCACGTGGTTGAAACAGTGGGCTTCTGTGCGAGTGCAAAGCTGTCTTGTGTATGAGGGTGTATGTGGCTGTCCAACTTAGCAGTAAAAATGAGAGGAGGTCATTCAGCTTCCAAGAAAACACTGGGAGGTCACTCCGAGATAGCTGTTTTCTCTCTGACGTGTCTCCTTTTCTTTAAGTTATGCGTGATTGCTCCAGGCTTCTTTAACTATCTGTTTTCAGATTCCTGAGATCCCATTCCTGAGTCCTGCCGAGCTCCACGCGTGACGTGCCCCTCTGTCTGTGTTTGCCTCGCTAAGCACAGAGGCTTTCTACAGCAGGTCAGCGGAAATGTCGGCACTGTACAGCTTACGCCCTTGAAAGAATATATAGCCAAGGTTTTACCTTGGTGAGTCATTCTAGCAGTCCTAGTGTCTCATGTAAATGTCAACCTTTACTTAGTGTAACTCTAGATCTTTGTGAAGAGGACAGAATTAGACTCAGCCAAATGAAGAGTCCAAGGACCTTTGCAACCCAACACCAGAATGATTACAAGGTACATACAGATCACACTGTTGACACAAACCATAATGATGACATTCTAGCATTACCTGAATAGTTGACATGGCTGCAGAATTATGCTATATGCAACACTAGGACAAATTTAACACAGGGTTAGGAAAGTATTAAAGCTGCATGGAGCCCTTTTGCCAGGCGTTTAGATCATGGAAAACCCATTAAATCTGTTTTAGGAACAAAATGAGCATCTGCTGGATCTGAAATACACTGCATTGTAAAGAGTGTATATAGGGGGAGAAGAACATTTTAAAATTTACACTTAGAAGTAAGGCAGACCTAGACTGCATCATCATATTAATGTACCAGCATGTCTTTTATTTAGAAAACAGACTCAAACAGATATACAGGGTAACAACCTTCAGTCAATTTGAAAGCGATGCATTTTGCAAGCCATCTGCATGTACCTGATGGTGTTACTCATTTTCATAGAGGTGTTCAAGATTTGAGAGTGTATGCTAGACGCTTGGATATCTTGTGGCGCTACCCTATATGGCTTAACAGTGGTGTGAACATAGGACTGCAAAGAATGAGGCTTTCCCAAAGGCAGTGGGATGGAGAAAGCTGTATCTGGAGCTGTATTTCCTCTGTGCCATATGGCTAAACGGGGAAATTGTCACCACTTGAGTAGTGAGCTTTCTAGTTGTGAGTTACTTGGTGACGTGAATATGGGATTTGAAAGTGGCTTCTCTGTTGCTCCTGGAGTATGAATAACAAGACTTCTGTAGGAAGTGAGAAAAGAGTGATTTTATTTGTTTCTCTGCCCACGCACCAAGGATCCTGAGATGACCGGTTAGATTGCAGGGAAATTTGTGATAGTTTCAAATTGTGGAATGATTTCTTAAAACGACAGCTCTTCGGGTGGGGAGAAGGGCAGGTTTGCATCAGCTAAGATATTCTGAAAAGAAGCAAATAGCTGGAAGAGGTTATTGTAGCCATTGATAAGGTATTTACAGAAACTGCAGAATCCTGGTTAGATTTGAAGCTTGCTGAGAGTCTTTCTAAATTGTAGAAATGCAGCTGAACAAAGACCAATTTTTTGTAGCATATTTTCAGAACATAGTGCACTATTTAAAAGACTCATTTTCTGTGCATTAGGTTTTTAATGCCTCCCCCCAAGCAAGTAGGGTATTAGATTTGCATCTCAAAAATTGTGCATGGCACTCCTGTGGGCATCTCCATACATGCTGCTCAGGGAGGGCAGAAAGGTGCGCTGGCTTTCAAGGACAGGCTCCCTCTGGGATTAGCAAAGACTTTCAAGCATGGAGAACAGCATGGCTGCTGAAATGCGTGTACTGTGCTCCATGCTTGAAAGTCTTTGCTAAGATGAGTTCATCCATTGTACAGAGCAGGCTGTCGCAAGGAAAAGAACATCAGCAATCTGAATGTAATGGCGTTTGGACAACAGTAGCCTTAATATAGGAGAAAGCACAGTAGAGAGCTTTAATTTTGGAATTAGTTAAGGCATGTCCCCGATGAGATGGTGAGCATTTGCAAACACACCCTGTATACGGCTCACGTGGCCGTGAAGTCTGTGGGATGTTGGCGTCCATGGGCAGCGCGCAGGGGTGCACGTACGCAGGGTGTTATTGCTCCTGGTACATGTCCCAGTCCAAGCGCAGTGCGAAGAGATGGGGCCTCAATATCTCTCCCTTCAAATCACCTTTTGATTTCCCTGAAGGTCCCCTGATCCAGCCCTTGGATGAGAGCGGAGGTCCCTCCTGGTGTGGCTCTGGGGCCGCCTAGCGGGGTGCGCTCCAGGTGGCCCCGGCAGCCCTGCGGGACTCGTGGTGAGCGTCGGGCTCTTCATCCCATGGCTGGGAACGGCTCACAAACTGGGGCTGAGAGTGAATTAATTTTATCTCTCGTTTACATGCCTCTTCTGAGTACAGCTGTTTCTCAGGGCTGGAAAATCCTGGCTTTCCCTCCCGTTATTTGGATAACAGCTGAACTGCCGACAGATATTGGACACTTGAGTCGAACTGGAGTTCCTAGAACCAAGTGACTATATCCCCTTTTAAGCACCGACTTTAAAAGATGCCTAGAGCTTATTTTAAGAGATGCTAAGCTTCCACTTCAAATCATGAGGCTCCTTACTTGTTAAAGTAAGTTGATTCATGTCAAACAGAGATCCTGGTCATTTGCTTCCTTTCTTCCTTCTAAAAAAACCCCATCCCTGCCCCACTTCTTTGCATGCCACAGCGTTACAGGAATGTGGAAGAATTTTGAGCCCAGACTGCCTGACACATGAAGACTGCAGATCCTGGAGAGCGTCGTGCATGAAGACTCTGGTGCCCATGGCTGTAAGCTGCAGAGTACATGCAGATGTGAGCAAAGGCAATAGTATTTGTGGAGTCCCTGGACATCCTGACGCACCTGCCTGCTCTCTGCTGCCTGTGCTGCGTGTACCTTTGGCATTCATGTTGCACAGGCACATCCCAGAGGCTGCGTTTGGTGGAGGCTGGAGGTCCTTTACGTGGACCCTAAGGACAAGTGTTCAGTGCCCTGGAAAGAATGGTATTTCAAGAACCTGGAAACTGCTATTTCTGCAGTTAGGATGCTATATAGTAACAAAGCTAGGCTTTCCTGAAAGCTCTGGGAAACACCCCAGGCCTGCTGTCTCAAGGATTACTACTTCCTAAGAGCTCTGCGTTGTCAGTGCTTGGATCGAGAGCTGATGCACTGGGGCAGTGCTGAGCCGCTCTGGTCTGGTACAAACCTGTGAGCCGTCTGACCGATCAGTTCCCCGCCTTGTAGCCGCACAGTGCCAGGAGCCAGCGGCTCCTGCTGCCTGCACGAGCCTGGCTGTGCATGAGGAGCCGATGAATCAAATTCCAGAACTCCCTTTCACTGCTGACTGCTGGAGGATGCTTTCCCCATTTCCCCACGGATACCTGCAGTGAATAATGAAGCAGAGCCTCAACCCTAATACATAAGACAACCCACAGTCTTTTTTTTTAACGTAGAAAATATCATAGTACGCTATTCAGCCAGCAAGTAAGTTAAGCTCTCCAGCCTAGAATACGATGATGACTCTCCTGTGTGTCATACGGAGGATTAAGTTGACGGGTCCAAAGAAGAGAGAGAGAGCAGTCGAGCCAGCTCGATACTTCATGTGGGGCACACCTTCCAAGGAGGGGGATATGTCATTCCAGCAGGCTTAGGAGAAGATCGGAATTGTGTGGTCAGCGCATGTAACTGTGCGTGACTCATGGCTTTGCTATCCAGTGCCCCAGTGATGACTTGCTCTCTCTGCTGTCGGTGGCTGTATGGTTACGTTTGCACTTTCTGCAGAAAGCAGCATGTTCTGATCTCCGCTGTCCCCAAACCAGACCCGTTACGTGTGTCCCTCCTTCTTTGTGAAGAAGGAATTTTTATGAACAGCACTGTATGAATTGTGACTGCTATAGCATCTGGCGTAGCACGGGATGTCTTTACTATACTGGTAACTACCAAAATGGACAAAGAGCCTTTTCTGTCCCAGAACCTCTTGCTTTTACTTAGCTGATTTAAATTGTTTTGAATAGGAATAAAGAGAAAGTATGTCCTCAGATGGGAACACATTCAAACAGGCTGTCTATAGACTGGTAGCAGTAGCTAAGTTGCACTCAGAAGCAAATAGGAATCTGGGGTAGCTTTTGCAGAGCCTGCATAATATTTTTCTCCGAAGTGCCACACAAAGCAGCATGTGCCTGCTGTAGCCTCTGTCATCTCCTGTCACACAGGTGTGTCTCGGGTGGTTATCCCACAGAATATCCTGGCTGGTGGTCTGATGCTTCTGCCATATAAACCTGATGTCATCAAAGCTGGTGGATCCAGAGGTGAACCAAAGCTCCTGAGCCTGCCTGCCCTCTTGTCCCACTGCACGTGAGGCCCCTGGCCCGTGTTCTTGCTGTGCAATGGAGAAGGCTGCAATGAAAATGGAGGTGAGTGACTGAGTTTCACGCACCTTGTCTGATCTCTAGTGCCATGAGAGCTGCTTCCAGCCTGTGCCCCAGGCAGGGGAGCCCGTGCACAGGAATAGCAGCACATAATCCTCCAGGCTACCCATCGCTGCACTTTATCACCTCCCATCTGTGCCCACAGTGAATTCTGGCCTAAAAATCTTGTCCTGGTTCAGCTCCACCAGCACCGCTCACGCTGGGCACACGTCCTTACAGAGCTGCTGCTGGGAGCTCTGCTGCTGCCTGGTCTGCCCCCGCTCCAGCGTGCCAAGCCACCGACACCCGGGACGGGCAGTGCCAGCGCTTCCATGAGTGGAGCAAAGTCAGTGGGCGAGATTTGAACTTGTACAATTAAACAAGAAACCCAGGATCCCCCTGGAGACTGTTTGCTTGAGGGGAGTGTTATTTAAAGCTCTCTCGTCTCCGGTTTCACTGACATGCCAGAGATGCTTTTAGCTCACTCGCCTCTTGACAGGGGAGCGTCTGTCTGAGCCGCTGGGGAGAGCTGTCCCCTGTCCCTGCGGTGGTGGTGCGAGGATCTGACCAGAGGCGCCTTCCCCGAGCCAGCACGCCAGCGCCGTGCGGTTCCCCCGGGAGCTGGGGGGTTTGCGGTGGGCACGTGAACCACAGGGGCAGCCGCTGGTCATCAGAGATGGGTGAAACCGGCTCCCTCTGCACCGCCGCGTACGATGCCGTGGGGTGGGCAGGCCTGGGAGCTGGGAGGTGAGCATCCGAAGGACGCGGTCTTTGTCCACCTCCTGCTCACGCTGGTGCAGGGCTCGTCCTTCTGCTGCCACCTGAGCAGCAGAGTTATCTCAAGTGACTGATTTTAAAATGATGCTAGAGTAGGATGTCAGCGCTGTGTGGTGCTAGGGTAGCAGTGAGGGAGCAGAGGGATGCAGCTGGCACTGATGCCAACATGAGGAAGGGATTTTCAGTTATTTTGGCCTTGCGTGGGTCTTGCAGAGGCTGGAGGGCTACTGTGTAATTGGGCAGAGCTGGGATCTCTTAAATACTTGCTCTCAGACCTATGTCTAGGCCAGGCCCTATGTCTGATCTCTTCACCAGAGAAGCTGGGGCAGCTGTTGGCATCTACAAGAGAGTCTGAGTCTATACCGACAGCTCTCGCTCCACCAGTGGGGCTCATGGTAATTACCCAAAATGGCTGGGACCCAGAGTGCATCATATAACCAAGTCTGGAAGACCTGCAGCAGTCAGAGTACTGTCATCCCATTGCACATGCTGCAATATCACCACGAAGCTCAAAACAGGGACCTACCTGTTGCGCTGTAAAACATGGTAAAAAACTATTCCAGCCTCACAGCTTTTACACAGAGCATAAATCATGCATGCAAAGTGCAAATAATCAGACTATCACTAAACACTGTAGTTTAGACGCATGTTTGTAGAACTAAGCCGTAGACTATGAAGCAGTTAAAAGTGCCAACTCCCAAACCATCATTATTCAAG
This sequence comes from Gymnogyps californianus, assembly GCF_018139145.2. Lineage (NCBI taxonomy): Eukaryota > Metazoa > Chordata > Aves > Accipitriformes > Cathartidae > Gymnogyps > Gymnogyps californianus. Next base: position 16,726,864 of record NC_059484.1, read on the forward strand.
TTGCCTAAATGAAGCCATCACTGTATAGTCAAAGGAAGCTTTTTATAGGGAAATAATTTTACAAAACCCAAGCGATTTCATAGAAAATTGAGCTGGCAAAAAGTGTTGCATAAAATTAAATAACTTGCACAGATGTTTCTTGAATGAAACATAAACGTACACCTGGTCTAATGGTTATTTTTTCCCTCTAGGAAGCATCAAGACTGGACTGTTTAAGCTCTCACAAACACCTCTTATGACAGTGACACGTGCCATACTCTGTGTCCGAGGAGGAGAAAAGGTTAGTTTAAATGAATAGCCATGGCATTTGGGCTTCCACAAAGTACCGTGCGCCTGGTTTATGCCGAGCAGTGAACTCTTCGTTGTTGGGGAGCCCACGTGCAGGCTGACGGTGGGCTGTACAGCCGAAACCCCTCCAGGAAATATGATCGGTCTAATTTTAACTGCGTGGACAGCATTTGACATGGAAGCAGCTGGTGTCATACAAATCTGTGGGCCTGTCAAGCAACCTGAGTGCGTCGCTAAAGCAAATATGTTCATTTCCACCCAAAGGCAATCTAGAAAGCCAGGCCCAATTTTAGCTTGCACTTCAGTCAATATAAATCAGAGCTGCAGCTTTGCAACCATAGATATGCACTGCCCAAACTCTTAGATTTTGATGCCATTTCATTAGAAAAGTGAGGCATGACTTATTTATTTTTCTCGCCCCATATTGCATTTCATGCTAGTACATACCTGTTTCTGTTTACAACTGGTGGGAAAGTTTTCTCGTCATACTCTCTCTGTTCCCCTCTTGTGAAAAGGTTTTCTACAGTGAAAAGTTTATCTAATGAAAGCCAGCAGTGGTCTGAGCCTAAGCTACTGGTGGTCTCTTGATCTACTAGACATCATGCTAATTGCTCAAGAGTATATCTAGGCAGTGATCTCAGTGGGTGCTCGGATTGCTGTCTTTTTGGCAGCTGAGACACAAACTTCCTAGGTAGAAAAACCCTAAAGATACATCAGGGCTTGAATTTTCTGTCTACTAGAGAGTGACAGAGATAGTATGTCTGCTAAACTCCAGCTCAGATGTTCTGTAAGCAAGTTATATTGATTAATTACTGGAAAGTCTCAGGAAAACAAAAATGTCTAATCTAGTGTGTACCTAGCTGCTCTGGAAACACTTCACCCTCCAGTGTTCAGCGTTGAACGCAGCAGTGTCTGGATGGCTGTGAACCCCAGCAAGTGCTGCGATCGGAGCCTGCAGCAGCTCTGGCAGTTGGCGAGGGGTTGTCCCCTGACAGCCGTAGCCTTTGGAAATTAGGAAATGATAATATGAAGGCATGCGTGCAGTGCAAGGCACAGGAGAGCCAAGGCTTTGTCTCTGCCTACCCTCCCTGCCAAAAAAACAGTTTGCTTCTGTTAGAGAGCTGGTCAGTAAATGCATTTAAAATGTTATAGGTTAAATAAGCAACAGAAGTAGAGGCGAGTTACAGTTCTTATTAATAGTACTTGTGGTAAGTGGACAAAGTTTCTCTCTCAGGCAGTGATGATGCACCACTGAATTTTCTTGCTACTTTTTGCAACAACAGCTAGGAATTTTGCTAGGAGATAACACAGTGTTATGGACAAAGCTCTTGGATACCCCAAATCTACTAATTAATACAATTGAAAAGCAAAATATGAAAAGGAAGAGTCGATATCTAGGCAACAGAGGGAATAAAGTTCCTTTCAAGAGGTAGGTCCTACTCTCAGGTTCGCCTCACTCCCTGGTCTGCCAAGGAAATGCTTGATCCTCAACTGTTTTGTCATTTGGAGCTGGGAGGCCCCAAACTCCCATCAATGCCTGGCCCTTGTTTTCACTGGACTCTGGATTATGCCTACAGATAATGTGCAAGATGTTTATTGTGCCGTAGGGCTGGGGCTGTGAGTCCTGCCTTGCTGGGATAGGAGATGTTACTGCCCCAGCTCTGCCCATTGCTTGAGGTTACCCTCTGCTGCTGCCCGGTTGCAGGTGGCACAAACAGGGTGTCCTGCCTCCTTGGCTGCTGCAGAGGAATATCCAGGTAATGTGTTTTCCTGGTACACGACGGTAGCTTTGAGTTAGTTCGCCGGACAGTGAACTTTTGTGGCTGCAAATGATGTGCTGTTAGAGAATCAGAGCAGTCTGTGCTGCTGAAAGGTGGAGCAGGGTGAAAGACTAAATCCAAATCCCGTGCCTGTGGTTCTGGTTACCTCCATTGCGTACAGTTCCCAGTGCTATGAAACGACTCTCACTGAGAAGATGCATTATATTTTCTGGCCACTTTCTTCCCTGTAGCATCTCTATCCCTTCTCTTTTCTTTTTAACCTGCATGTGAGCCATGTTTTTAGGAGGAGGCTGTGGAGCCCAGGTGACGCTCTGCTGCACAACTGAGCCCGCACCTCAGCTGAGTGTCTTGTGGACCGTTTGCCTCTTCTCTCAGCCCAAGACACTAAAAGAAGTATTGGTGGATTGGGCTGCTTGCAAAGTACCGCATTAATGAAGTGAGATGTTCAAGGGGGCAGAGCTCATCATGGCTTCACCCCTTGTACATGTGCTGTGGAGCCAGGATGCCCTCTGGTTGGAAGTGGAGTCCTCTCTTGCTTTGGAAACCACAGTCTTCCTGGGTTTCCTTGGTGTGAGGGTAAGAGATGCTCATGCAGGCAGGAAGACTGAGCCAAGCATGCTGTGGGGTTGGAGCTCCTGGTTTGCCAGGATGCTCAAATGATCACCCTTGATGAGCCTACAGGTAAGAGCAGAGCTCAGTGTGCCAGCAAGGGGAATGCTGCTATTTGAAATCCAAAATCATATCCCTGCCTCTCCTCCCCACCCCTTGAAAAGTCCTCATGTAATTGGAGAACATGATTAGTATGCTAGAAATTAAAGTGTTACTCACCTCGCTAAGCCATCAGTTTGGTTTTGGGGCTCTTGCTGCCAGCAGCTTGAGTCAGCGCTGAGACTTGAAGTGGAAAGTCTCCTCTCCACCAACTCCCCTCCGAGGACTGAAGGCTGTCTGGGGTGGTGGGTTACATTTCTAACGTTCAGATCCCTGCTTGTGAGTGATGGCATGGCGGGAATGTCAGCTGTATGGGAATAAACTGCAGCAATTTATTCTCTCCAGTCTGTTTGAAACTCAACAGAGCGGCACCATTAGCTGGAACAAAACAGGTCCACTGTTGTGATACAACAGTAGCCAGATCTGTAGTTGCTTATAATTTATCATGCTAGTAGTCCTGAGTGCTGGAAAGACGCCAGCTCAGGTCGATTGTGACTCTCTACATTGAAAGAGAGCCAAAAAAGAGAAGGGGAGCAAAACTTCCTTAGAAGCAGGACTCTTATACAGATCTGGAATGTAAAGAATTTCCTATTCACTTGGGATATAAAGAAAACCTGAGCTTCTCCCGTCTCCCCAAATGCTGAGGAATGCAGGGGGATAGCTTGGGTTCGGTGGAGCCAGCGTATGTCTTGCTGACTTGAACAGTTTCACATTAGCATCCTCCAGACTTGGTAGAAGAGCTTTGTAAAGCTCGTGGGAGCTGAAGTAATGTCCTGATGATGGCAGAAGCACAGTGCCATTATGTGCTTAAATTTCAAGCAAGGTGCATTATTCAGTGAGGTATTGTGTAGGGGACGAGCTGGAGCAAGGGCATTTCTGAAGTGCAGGGTTGTGTCTGTGCCCAATGTTAGGGCAACAAGTTTACGTGGAAATTCCTGTGCTCCAAAACGCTAGTTAACAGCTCGTTTGGAGGAATTGCTTTGTGTAGATGCATAAAGGGTAGGAGGAGAGATCCGCAAGCAAAGCTGCCCATCGCTCTGAAAGTGTCTTATAAACAGATTGGATCTTGTCTTCTACCATAGCAGTGCACTTCCACAGCTGAAGGCCGAAGGGGTGTTAGACCGTTCAGTTTTGGCATTGTCAGCCTTCATCAGTTTTGTGACCGTGAAAATAACCCAGCTGCTTTGCAAAGCCCTGCCCAGCAGTCTAAGGTATGCTGAATTAGTTACCTTTTGTGGGGTTCTGGAGGTCTTCCCAGACTCCCAGTTTGAAAATATGTCTTGCAGTTGGGTTTCCTGCAAGCACAAGCTCCTAAATTTTTCCAGTCACCTGCCTGCTTCATTCGTGCTGAGTCCCAGAAGCTGTGCGAAAAGGTATAAATTACTTCTGGCTAAAGCATCTCTCCTGGCACTGTTAGTAATGGCTGTATCATTTTTTTGTGTCACTGCAAATTGTATCAAGGCCATTTGGGCCTGAGGACGGGTGGATCCTGCCCTCCAGCACGGACTATGGTGTAGGGATGCTCTGGAAGCTGCACCTGCTTGCGCCTGCTTCCTTTGGCCGTCTTTTGCCTCTCCAGTTCGCATCTGTGCTTGAAGACCCCTGAGGAAGGGGTCTTGAACTCCAGGAGCGCTGCTCTTCCCCTCCTGTGGACAAGCAACTCTGCCGCAAGTCAATGGGATTTACTCGGATCCTCTAGCTAGACAATCTAGCCCAAGGAATTTAAACTGTTATTCACCTCTTGATGGCGTAATTACCAGATGAACTTTTGATGCTGGCTTGAATGCAGGGATGGTGGGAAGAGACTGGCTATTCCAGCCATCTTAAACCCTTCCCAAAATGGAAAAGCAGCTGGCGCAAAGGCCACAAATGCTGGGGCCCTTCTTCCTGAAGTGCTTTGTCAGGGGCCTCTGAAGTGACATTTCAATTTATACCACATCAAACTCTGAGACAGATGAGTAGTGATTTTTTTTTTAATTTTTATTTTTCCTAAAGGGATTTCTGAATGGAGGAATGTAGGTCACAAATGGTCTTGGTGTGAAAATGAATGGATCTGCCCTGTGGAGAAACTAGCCATCTTCACTGGCAAGTTGGTGTCTAGGGTAGTTTTGGCAGTAAGAATTGACTTAATTCTTATGGTTGGATTCAGAGTTCAGGCAGAAACTTCTCACTTCTGCGAGGAAATCCAGCGCATCTTCCCACTCTTGCGTGAAGAAGCTGAGCGTAAGCTCGTGTTCATGTCACAAGGGAGCTTGGGATAGGGAGGGAGCTTGGCAGTGCTATGAATTTCGGGCGAGAGAGGAGCTCCAGGTAGACTGGCAGGCCCCAGCTGGTCTTTCCCAAAGAGCGATTTACCTCTGGTAGTCAGAGGCTGGTTGAGGTTGGCTGCTGGAAGAGAGGACGCTGAGCAGACTGGTACGCAAGGACAGTCTTCTGCATCTGCCTGCGGTACATGTTTGAAGGTGGTGGTGCCCATTGCTGGTAGTAGTCAGGGCTCTTCCTCTAAGAGATCCTCAGCAAAGTGCAATGAACATGACTGCAAGTAATCATCTGCGAACAGAGGAGAGACTTGGGGAGGTTTAAGTCACGCAGAGGTGCCGTTGCCAGAAGATGTCACAGCCTGCCTGTGGTCCAAAGGCTGTGGAGGGGCTGCGAGTGCGTGTGCTGGGAGGCTCCCCAAGCCCTCCCTCCTGTCTTCTCACCACTGAGGTCTCCAAGTGGGTGGTAAACACTAACAGACTCAGCCAAGTTTGGCTGCTTACACTTAGTCAAACCTGTCTGAAACTGGACTCACTAGTAGACTCAGCCAAGTCTGACTGATTAAACTTAACCAAGCCTGTCTGAGACCAGCAATTGTTGGGCTGCCTCCATCTTTGATAGTACACTGCTCCAAACCCAAATTTGGATTGGTACGGTTCCTCTGGCTTCAGAGGAGCAATGCAGGTTTATGTGAGGGCTGTGTTTGGACAACAGGATATATTTGACCTTTCTCCTGCCATTACTAGTTGTTCCACTGAAGATCTGATACTCTCACTGAGCCAGACAGATCAGTAGTTTTAGCCTAGATGCTTATCATGGGTATCTTGGTGTAAATTCAGATTATCTCTGATGATGTTAGGCAAATACTCTTCTAAATTATGCTGGCACATATTTGTAGACTTCAAGAGGATTGAGCAAGTGTGGTGGAAAAGGATTGCAGATGAGCGTGAGTAATTTGGAACTGTGTTATTACGTAACAAAAGTGGCATTGCTGGCAGATGTCCTCAACCATCTGTCAGTATTAACTTCTGAAAGCAACTTAGCAGAGGTGCTGCTCGCTCTCCACATGTTGAATCCCAGGAGCAGCGTTTTAATGGGGAGACTGACTAGCCTCAAATTAAAGTTCACTCACAGTGTTGCAATAGAGACGTTACTATATGATGCCTCGAGGCATCCGCTTGTTGGATGATCTTACAGCTATGCTTTCTGGCAGCATTCCCTTGGGTTTAACTTCAGACATTTTGACATATCTAATATATTTTCCACTGTAACTTAAACCTGTGCCAGTCTGGGCTATACAGACTTATCTATAGGCAATTTGAGGAGTGGTGAACATTGCTGGATGTTTGCCGGTCCTGGGTAGGACACTTACCCTGATATCTATAGAGACAGTGTACTGATGTGCCCCCAAGATGGGTCCTAACAAACCTCTGCAGGCTGCATCATGATACAGCTCCACAAAATATGTCAAAATTTTGTGTGAGTTTTCCCCACGGATGTGGGTCTAGGTTTTATCCAGCTAGAGCTGAGATATTTCCAGAGAGGGATGTTTTATCCTGGCCTTTCCCTAAGCAACATACTTGCTAGAGCAGAAAAGACTGTGTTCATCGTGATCTCTCATTCCATTTCCCATCATGATAATGGTTCTTACAATTGGTTTTCCCTTTGGTGCTTAGGAGACAGAGTCAATTTATTGAGGTAGAGAAAATGGCTAAAAGCAGAGACTTTTCCTTTTGGCGTGCCTCAGCCAGAGATGGTCAGAACAAATGCAGCATGTGGGTCGCCTGCACTTTGCTCGCACCGCCCAGGCTTTCTGTTTTTAGCTCTGGCAGAAGCTCCCTCTGCATATTCAGAATGCCATACCAACAGCTGCAGCTCTCTTGGTGGCCACACAAGCACCTCTGGCCCTCAAGTTTGCAGGTTTCAATGTCCATAAGCAAGGACATTTAAAAATTAGATCGCCTGTGCTCTGCCAGAAATATTCTACCTGCCTTCTCTGTATGGCACAGCACCTTTTATCGCGTTTAGTGACTGGTACAGGTAGGAAGAGGCACGGTATCTGGTGTGAAACCTGGCTGGACAGCAGGCTTAAGTGCTTAAGGCAGAGCACAATTGTCAGTATAAATAACTCTCCGGAAGGACAGTGGAAATGATTCTTGTACAAAGCAGCTGAATTGGGCCCCAGCAAAATAATATCCTCTCTTGTCAAACTCAAACCAGTGTCTTGGGAGTTGCCATCTCTGTGCCAGGTCTGGACGCAAACTGAGCATCTTGAAAAGGCAATTGGGCAAGTGGTTGTGTTTGCAGTCCCTCAGGTCACTGGCTGCAATGGTCTCACCCCTGGCAGGGAGGGGACAGGTCCCCTGTCCCCGCGCTGGGCAGACGTGTCCCAGCGCTCAGCCTTGCTGCTGGCCAGCCATGTTATCCCAGGGCAGCACCTTCCCTGCCAGGGCAGCCGGGACCTGCTTTCCCGGGCATTTGTTACCTCCTGCCCTGCTGAGGGGGTCCTGAAAGCGAGGGTGGCTCAGCTGGAGGATGTGAGGAGGAGGGTGGCTGAGGAAGGCTGCAGGGGAGGTGGCGTGGGAAGGTGGCTCTCAACAGCATGAAGGGTTGGGGGTCGTGAGCCTCTGGCGGTGCCTTCGGTGCAGGAGCTGGATGAGAGCAGGCTGGGTTTCTGTCTGGGTTTTATATATGGAGCTGGTTCTGTGTGTCCTAAATAGTAAATAAGTTTTTAGGAGAAGTGCTTGGTGCTGTTCTCCTTGGGACTGCTGGGTTTATGAGCTCCAGCAGTCATGCTCCTGGCTGAGGAGCTAAAAGTAACTAACTAAGCTAAAAGCTAAAAGTACCTTCAACCCTAAAAGTAAGTGGCTATCTCTGGTTTTATCCTGCTCTTTGCTTCTAGAAAGGCATTGTGTCTAATTTCATGCAGCATTAAGGACTGCGTCAGCAAGGATTTGCTTGTGGTTTCTCCCATGTAAATAAATCTTGTCTAAAACCCCGTTTATCCCAAAACTGCCACAGGAGACCCTCAGGCATCTGAAGGATTTTCATTTATGCCAGATACTAATTTATCAAGTCATTTTCTTTTGTTATGCTATTACTCGATTTGCCTGTGCTTGCCTGCCAATACCCAGCAAACGGCAGATGGCACCAGCACTCTGTGCCTGTTCAGGCAAACTACAAATAACTTCAGCAGAACATCTTACAACTTGTAACTGAGCAGGTGAAATATTACTGAGCATTTAAGCTGTAAAATTAAGGCCGTAGCAGAGGTGGTTTTTTGTTATTATTTTTTTATATAAGCAACTTTATAGGCAGCTGGTGGCTGTAATTCCTCCTGTAATTCTCCTTCCCATCTTGGGTGCCTTGCTGCAGTGGTTTGTAGCCAAACAAACAAACAAACCCAACAATCTGATTTCTGTTTTCGTGGCTGACCGGTGGGAAAGAGCTCCTTATCTCCCCGGTGGGCACAGACCGGCCACCCTCAGGGGCTGGGACAGGCGGCAGCTTGGGGAAGTCGCAGGAAGGGATGAGCTGCTTTGTCAGCTCCCCTGGCCACGACCACGTGTGGGTGTGTGACGGCAACGGCCAGGAATTTTAGCCCCTATTTTAACCTGGCCTAGCAGCCTGTCCTTCTGTGTGACTTGGTTTTGACTGTGGCTGTGGCCCCAACCTTTACATCACTACAACTCTGTGTTCAACAAACACCTTATTCTCACTGGCAGTAAATGAGGTTGCTTCTTAATTATTTGTATAGCTTGGAGGCGGTAGGAGCATAGAAAAAGCTTGTCGGGCTTTGGATGTTAGAAAGATGTAAGCTGTGATTACATGAACAAGCAGAAGAAATTGTAGTTAAAGACCTCACAAAGTTATAATCACCATGGCATGCCTTTAGTTTTCTGGCAAATCAAAGCATATAGATGGTTCCTTGTGTCCATCCTGTATTTTAGGAGGATTCCTGTCCCTGCTTATTTCCTCTGTGTAAATGAGCATCAAACTCTGCTGCACGGAGTCTGCTAGTTTGCTCTAATGTTACTAATTTGCTTTATTTATGTTGTCTATGTGTTGTAGAAAATGATAACCATACACAAAAAAGTAACACTTCTCTTTAAAATATGTTGCCGTTATTTTTTAAAAATTTCATATGTAAAATGAAAATGGGCAAAATTAAAATGAGCATAAAAATTAGACTCTTTTGGAGGTTTCTCATTTGGCAAAGATATGAGCTGTGGCTCAAAGATATCCTTTGTGTGAGTGCCACGAGCAAATACTGTGGCTATTTTTGGAGAACATATTTCCTGTCAATCATTTCTTTGATGAGGCTCTATTCTAACAGGACTTGATATGATGTTATGTTTTGCTGCACATACTAATATGCATCCTACTAACAGTCAGTATCACAATGCAATAGAATCTTTGTATTGAGAGTCTCGCTTAATTCTGTCGAAGATGAGGGAAAAATCTTTCATTGATTTAAACATGCATCGCATTTAGCTCCAAGTCTCCAGGTGGGATAGACTAATAGTAGTATGTGTACATGAAAAATAAGAATATGAGTTCTGGTGTATTAATTTATGAGTATATAAGTCAGGAATTAGGCAATTTTTATTTTGCATAGAGTGGCTACGTGAAGTAAGTCTGTATCTGGAGACAAAGAGTCTGGATCCTGCAACACTGGTGCAAATAACTGTATTCAGTGGTTCTGTGCAGAATGGTCCTCAGTTCGTGTGTGAAGCGGGAGAGACACAGGCCTTTTGATCCATTCGTGCACAGCTGGTCAGCTTGCTCCTCCACTGACACCAGTTTGGGGTGGAGAATAGCTCCGAAAGCTGCCGTTTGCACTCGGCAAGTCGCTGCCTGTTGCTGTGTGCTGAAAATAGCCAGTTTTCAATCTGCTGGGTGTCCGTTACTGCCTCGTCATCCTGCCTCACTTGCATCGTTCAGCGTGTGGAGGAGAAGGAAAGGGAGAGGTTTGAGATGAAGGCTGTTCCCTGCTCCAGCCCACCTGGGCGGGAAGGAGGATAGGGACCCTTTCCTCCCCGGCTTATGCTCATAGGTGATGTGCAGCGATGCTAATGTCCTCTGGGATAGGTTTGTACTGGCAGATGCAGTGCGATGTAGAATAACCCTGGTACAGACCAGCATTGCTTTCTGTGCAAACCCGGCTGGGGGGACAGTGAGCTGGCAGGACGTCACTGATTTTGGTTCCCATCCTGACCTTCTAAAGCTCATTGCGTGTGCTTGCACGCTGCTTTCTGCCTGCCAGCCACAGTGAGACATTTGAAAAAGGAAAAAAACTTGTGAGTTTTTACTCCTTTTACACCAGTTTCTTTTCTGAGGCTATTTTTCAGGTCCTGCTGCATACCTGCTACAGTAAGGGTTTGAATGTGTTAATTATTTTAGCATCCTTTGTCTTGCTTAGTAGTTAGAGAGCTCTAGGATGGCTGTGCTGAGGAACGGCAAGTGCTTCAGCATAACGTGGACACTTACAGCTTGGTTTGGGTAATTGTTTCCTTTGAATCGCTCACTGAGGAAGAGTTCCTGAAAAAACAGCGCTGCTGCTTGTATAAAACCCTGCTTCAACAGCTAATGAAAACTTAAATCCTTACAGTGATAGTGCATGCCATTTCCATTAAAATTATTGCCAGTGGCTCTGCAATCTGGGGATCTCGGCAGGGACACCAAGCGTTGCGCTCCAACACTTGGGGTGCCTGCTGAGAGTGTTGGGCTGCCCCATGCTAAGAAGTCCTCAGTTCTTCGCCTAAGAAGCATCAGCGCCAGCATTTCTCCGTTGCAGAGCCTGGACATGAAATTAAACATTCAGGAGGTACAGCAAGGGAAGGGAGTTGAAAACAAAGTCAGGAGATGGCAGATAGAAGGAAAGGATGGAAGAAAGCAGGTTACAGGAGAGTGCAAAAGCTCTGAGCATAGCTCTTGTTTGCTATTTAACTAGCATATCTGTATGTAGGTATGCTTTACCTTGGGCAAGCTTATGGAACTATTAGTAAAAGCTTTTAAGTTGTCAGGTCAAATCTGCCCAAGCTAGCAGTGAGCAAAGTTGCTGGGGCATGTGGCCCGGCTTTGCAGCCGGTCATTGCCTCTCCCTGAGTGTCTTTGTCAAAGAAATGGACACCATCTGAGTTTCTGCTCGGTGTCTTGCCATGCATCTCTCATTCTGACCTTGTGTTTGTGACCTTCCCCAGGGCTTTGCTCCTGAGCTACGTAAGTACCTGAGGTGCGGATGCTGTGGGCTGCTGCCTTGCGAGGAGGGCTGGCTTGCTCCTCCATGGGCTGTGGGCACCGTCCTGGATCCGAGAGGGGCAGCTCTGCTCTGAGCACATGGGGGAAGGAGAGCATTTGCAGCAGCACACGGGAAAGAAGATTGATCTTCTGAGGGATTTGAATACCCAAGTCCATTAGAGTTTCCCGGGAAATATCAACTCAGATTCATGCTGGCATACTTTGGAAATCTTTTAAAATTAAGTACCAAAAATCAATGCATTGCAAGACTCCCAGCATGTAGTTCTGAACCCATTAGGAGATTTGTGCTAATTTTGAAAATAATCTTTCTATTTTAAATATTACTTTGAATGTATTTTGAACTCGTATGTCTGGCAGAAGGGGAACAATTAAGTCAAAGGAAAGATTACATTGTGTTACTTTAATTGTGATGGATTGAATCATTCGCTGAAGGAAAATATCTACAAAGCATATCTAAGTGCAGAAGCAAAAATGAAAATCTGTCTCAGCTGTTCCACTCCCTATGATAAATATATATTTATGTAATGCATTCCTTCTCATATCTTGATAACACTATGGGCCCACAGTGCATGAATTAATTCCACTGAGAACTGCAGTAAGATTATCTCTGAGCCTGTGTAAGCACGAGGAATCAACCTTTACTCTCAGGTCCCATACGTATTCATTTATACTTTTATGATTTCAAAGCTGCATAAGGGAGAGGAGAAACATCCCTGGCTGGATGCATTGCACCAATGTCTAGTGTAATTCAGGGTCCAGAAAACTATCACATGGCTATTGCCAGTGCTTGCTTCCACCATCAGTGCCACGGGCCAGAAAGTGGAGGTTGGGGCGCACGGGATTTTGTGACAGCCCTAAATTAGGCCGTGGATTTGTCTTCAAGAGAGCAATTCTTAGGAAGCAACTTTAGGTGGCTTTCCAGCTGCTCTGCACTGGGGCAAAACTTCTCTTGGGAGTGAAATTTTGGTCTAAGAGCTGCCTGTGCAGGCAGTTTGGAGAGGAAAACCAAACCTGGCAGCGAGACTGGAAATAATTCACTGATCACTACGAGACCAACTTATCCTGGAGGCCTGGGAAGATGATCTAGGAGCCCCGAATCTTGAGCGAGGACAAACCCATACAGTCATATTCTGTCCCGGTCCCACTGATCTGCTCTAATCACTGTGCAGGACTGGATGAAAAGCAGTGCAATGAAAAGGCTGGGTTTGCAGATATAGCATGAAATGTCTTGCTGAAGAATAGTTTATATGGATCTGTGTGATGTATAGACAGTGCTTTAATCCATGCTTCACTTATCACCAACAGTTAATTATAATTGTTAACTGCAGGTTCGGTAACAGTGTCCTGCACAACTGCACTAATTGTAAATGATGGCATTTCACTCGAGGAAAAATCACTCTGCAGGCACACTGTGAAGCTCCAGTCGTCGGTGTAAGTGAATATCCCGTGGTGCTCTGTAATGAGAGCGCAGTGGGTGAAAGTGGGAGGGCTGTAACAACTCGTGTGACAACTGTGCCCTTAATTCAGAGTCCTCTGCCTTCCCGGGGCATTAATGCTGCATCTTGGAAGCTGTAAGATGTTGAAGGAATAGAATCTGAAACCTGCCATAAACTCTGTCTCTGAATTAAGCAAGGCTAAGGTTGCTTTGGTGAGAATGAAACAAAAGCATCAGCTCCCCTTCTCCTCTCCCTCCAGCTGCTAGGAACTGAGGTATTCACAGTCTAAATGTATTTCCTTGATTGTGGAAAACATCTCCCTCCGATATGAGTTAGGGACGTTTTAATTCCCCTGGGAGCCTGTGAAAGTCTTTGCTGCAGTGTGGGCAGGGGTCCTGCTGGCCCGCTGTCCAGCTGGGACTTTCCCATCAGTCTTCGGAGTCCGAAGTCACATCTCACAGCGCGTCAGGACCGATGTTTCAGCGGAGAGGTGCCAGCGAGGCGTTGCACGGCAGGGAGGGTGAGCCGGGCTGTGCTGTGTGAAGGAGAAGCCATGGAGCGTGCAGGATGCCACCTCCCGGGGGTGAGAGCCCAACCAATCTCTCCTCCTCTGCAATTTCCACTCAGCAATACGACGCACAGCTTGAGAGTCTCTCACTCCCCAGCGTAGCTGCTTTGCACGCCGCTGTGTTTAGCTGCACATGCGCATTTCTCACCTACTCTGACAAATGTTAACTTGCTGCCATCCAAGGGATTTTGGACTGGTGTTTGGGAATGTCATGGAAATTCATGGTTGGGAGAAGGAAAATCCCCTGTTATTCTCTTCAAGTTGTAGGCAGCAAAGCTCATCCAGCCTATTCTCTTGGATATGGCTGCTAAAAAGGAGCACATGGGGAAAAAAAAAAAATCTTCTGTCACCAACGTATGTGGGGCCAGGGAGGTGAAGATATGCTAATTGTTTGTGGGAGCAAAGAAATTTTCTCCATCTAGTCTATTGCTCAGAAAGGTATTAAGTCACTGGTGAAACTTGTATGACTTCCACCTTCAGAAAATTAAACGACGAGTGGTAGACAAGTGATGATTTTATTAAAGCTGTCCTTTTTGGAGGCTTAAACAAAATCTAGTTACAACAGATACGATAGAGTCTCTGACTGTAATTTTCGTGGCTTGGCTTTACCTGGAAGTGTATTGTGTGAGTGCTGAGCAGCCGGTGCTCCCGATCCCAGCAGTACAGTCAGCTGCAAGTTCTTGATACCTCAAGGGACTAGCAGGTATGGAAAGAAGCACAGCAAATATATAGGCTGTCTGATGCCACCATGGTTATTGTTAGCTCCCTTCAGGGTATATCATCTGTCTCTAAGCTATTCCAATTCCTATTTCAGCCCATAAGTTGCTGGCAGCTGCTCTGCTCTGTCATTAGAGCTTCTAACTCGAGCATGGGAGCGACGGTGCTAAATGCTGCTGGAGACGGTGAATGGCTTGTGTGAAGCTGAATGGCATTTTGTCCAGCGAGGGATGTTTTGTCGTGAAAGAATCATATGTGCAAAGGTACAGCAACAGCTTTTGCTTCTAATTAAAGCTGCATATGGAACCTATGGAGCTCTTGGGACTATGGAAACAAAGCTGCAATATAGGTTTTTAAATCTGTGTGCTGTGGTATTAAAGCCATTAGTATTTGAGGCTAGTGTTGGCTGTTAACTGTCCCTCTCTGATCCTTTCTTCGTTAATGAAAATAGCTGCTGGATAAAAATGCAAAGGTTTTGAGTTGCGAAAATGTGTGTTTGCACTGCTAATCACTTGAAAAATCAATCTCCAGAACTTCATTCGTTAGGAGCAGCTGATTAGCTGCTCTCTGTGCTTTTTCCCTTTTAATAAAACCCCTGAGTCGAACAACAGAAGGACTACAATTAAGGAGCACTTTTTTCCCTTTCCCTGTGACATTCTGGCAAATGTTAGCCAGTGGGTAGCCTGGCAGAAACAGGACAGAAATGCCTTTGCACTGTTTGTGTAAGCCCCGGCTTCACCTGTGCAGAAGGGAGACGGGGGCTTTGCTCCTCTCTGCACTGGCATTGACAAACACGGAGTCCGACTGCAGTTGTGCTGGATTCAGCAGCGCTCTCTGTCTCTTGCTCAGCTGTCCTGGTGGGGATGCTCTTCCTTTGCCAGTTAGCAAACTGTACCTCGAAGGTGACAACGGGAGCCACAGCAGACCCAGACTCCAGGTTTCACTGTGTGCATCTTTCTCAATGGCCCCAAGTTAGGTGATGATGACAACCCAAAGATCTTTTGACCTAGCAAAAGATAACTCAGAGGTTAATATTCTGTGCTCCTTTATTTTACCCTGGAGTAATGGCTTGAACGGGCAAGAATAATTCTGAAGGCCAGAGAGATGCATTAAAATCATAAAGATTCATGCTTCTCTTAAGCATATATACCTGTTCAAAAGTATATAATACAATTTGACTAGCAAGGCCATAGGTAAAAAGGGGGCTCAGTGAACAAAGTTGAGGGCTTTGTTTTTTTTTTCTGACTGATACCTTCTGGTTTCTAAATGGCCACGTATCAGCCATCTGGCATTGAGAAGGTTTTTAGTATGAAAAATTAATTGGATACAATCTAAGCGTAATACTGCCTTGATTTTCTGCAATGCAAAAATAGTTTGTACCCATAAAACACTAGCAGGAAATATGCCAATAAAATAACCACTCCTCTTAAACTTTGTGTTGATTTGGTTCTTTTTCAGAAAAGAAGTGAACAATTCTCCTAGCTAAAGGTATGCCTTGTGCAGGTAGTTGCTGCGTTATCTAAGTTGCCCAACCCCGCCTGTACTTCAGGTGTGACCAATACAACCGGCTGCCTTGGCCAGACAGTAATAGCTAATAATGACAGATTGTGTGATAATGGTTTTATGATGTGGACAAATAATTATTAGGGACTGAAGCAACTCCATCAAGCCTTGTGACCAAGTTGGAACTTTAACTCTAGTCTCTAGAGAGAAAAAGACAAAATGTCAATACAATAAGAGAGTGAGATGGCGGAAGAATTTTGGTTATTTTTCTTCCTTCTTTTCAAAACTGAGCAAAGAAAAAATCTGATTGTTTCATAAATTCAGGCTCTGCATATTTACATGGAGGCCACCAGGAGAAAAATATATGGAAATTGCAGATTTACTAGCAGAATGGCAAGCACGACAGTGGAACTTGGCAGATGGCTCAGGCAGTTCATGCACAAAGCTCAGCAGGTTTCGATTCTCTTAGGGTTTTGTCTAAATGCAACTGTATAAATTAATTGATAATACAGTGTCTGAACGCTTTCACTATATTTTATAGTAGTGTCGGTGTAAGGTGTGGTAAATTGGCAAACTGAGAGGTCTGGGTTGCTTGGGAAGAAGACTTGACACAGTGCTCGTGCAGGAAGCATTGCAGATACTCCCAGTAACGTGCAGAAAGGGATTGCTGGTCCTCCCAGGCTGCCCGAACAAGCATGTGCTGCTGGGAATCAAAGCAGAATAAGTAGACCTGGGCAGGGATCTAGAGCTGAGTTTATCCTGACCTTTCATTACACTTAAAATGAGGCAGTTGACCTGTAAATGTCTTTTCTTTGTGACATCCAACAACTTCACATTTTGGAAGTATTTGAAGAGCAAAATACTTGCCTGGGAAAAGTTGTCTTATCGTATTGGAAGTACACTGATTTCCCTAAGAAGGTTCAAGACTTAGTTTTTAACAAGGGTATTGCTGTACCTGTATCTTTGGACAGTTTTGGGAGTAATGTATTTTTGTTGGTGGTTTTTTTTTTTTTCTCCAGAGGATCTGAAGATGTTCAACTAGACATGGAAGTAGACTGTGTAATGAAGCATGACAAACCACTTTAGTCTGTCTATGCACTCTATAATATCAGATCAATCAGTCATCTGGCTTGGGAAACTGGAATAATCTCAATTACCAAAGTGTACATATCCCTTTGGGAACTGCAGTTAGCTGCTGAGCTCTCTGAACCTTCCCTTTCTGATGCAGAACATCTCTGAAGAGTGCCCCACTTCATTCGCATGTCCTTCACAGCAGCTTGCTGACAAGTCCCGACACAAGACAGACACCAATCAATAGCATACTTTTAAATGTTAGTGAGATGAAATTTCAGGGAGCCTTCATGTTAATGTCATTTGGCACTTATGTGGAGTAAACAGCAGACAAGGAAAAGCAGGCTTGAATTTGGCTCCAAGAGAACGATATGAACGCAGGCCCTGCATCTGTTTAGCTGTCCGAGCTTGTTACGTCCCCCGCGGGAGGATGCGGTCATGGTTGGTGCATCAGCTGGGGTATTGCTGTTCCTAGGACTACTTCCTTTCGTACATTTGACAAATCCTTATTTCTGAAGTCCTTGGCATGCCAGAAGTATCACCTGTTACACTGTAAAGTTCTTCATAAAGTACACTTGAAAGGTTGTGTGTCTTCTGTGTGAGTTGTTTTTAGTCTGTCCAAACTATAAACTCCAGCTGAATTACCTACATCAGAAGAGAGCCGGAGTGGAAATGCAGCACCTTTTTCATTCTAGTTTCAAGTCACTCTTTACTAAGTCTAGCTCTTGGTCGTTGTTGTGTCCCAAAGTTGACAGCATTTGTTCTCATCCTTTCTGATAAGGTTAAAAACCACCATCCTGATACAGCACGTGACATTGCGGCAACCTCCACCTGGTGCCTTTCAGAAAGGCTGCCCTCGATATGAGACCGCAGGCTTTAGTTGTGTTGGGTAGGCTCAGTAAGGAATTGGTGGCTTGGCCCAAACTAGCCTCAGAGACTTTCTGAACCATGAGTTGTGTCCAAGAAGGAACTGCAGGCTTTTCTAGCAGATGTTACTGCATCTGATCTGAAGAAAGGTTGGGAATTCCAGAAAGACTCTCTCTCCTCCAGCACTATCAGAGATTGCTTCTTCCGGCAGATCTTGCCTTGTTTTTCTATGGGCTATTCCGGAGTTCCCACCCTACTTTGCCTTTTACTGAAAAGAGTAGCAAATCACATGCTAATGCCTGGCCAGTTTGCATCACTATACAGCAGGAAGATTTGCTTTGTAAGGATTAATGGGCAAAAAAGTAAATAAATCCAAGGAGCACTGTCCAAAGGACATTAATTTATGCCTTGCACAAGTTCCAGACCTCATGAGATTGCTTCCACAGACCGTGTGAATAGAGACTGGTTTCTTTATGTTGCTTTTCAATCTGAAGAACCAAGACTTGTCTGGGCTTCTAGCCCTTTGGGGTTTTGTTTGGAGGTTTTTTTGCACGTTGATCCCCTCCCTTCCCTACTCCTTTGCTGCTTCTCAGCATCCAAGTGTGCAAGTAGATCTGTGAAGATCAGAGGCAGTAGCTGAAAATTGAATTTGGAAATCTCACTTCTCTTCCTGGAACACATTACCTGCAACTGTGGTGTTCTCAAGTATTAGAAAGTGTGTGCTTCTTCAAGGATCTCAGAACATCCTCACTGATTTTTTTTTTTTGGAGGAAGCTAGGCTTATCTAGATTGTCTTTGTTTATGACAATTACCTCTTTTTTCCTTGTTTCATAGTCCTTGTAAATGAGGCTGTGTTTGTGCAAGAGACATTTGCTGGATATAAAAGCTCAAGTGTTCAGGTAACCAAATTATGAAAACTTCAGGGGTGAGAAGTAAATGATCTTTTTTTTCTTTGAACTATTTTTTGCTGTAAAATATTAAGCTTATGTTGAGCTAGAGATTGCAAGGATGTTGGTCCAAACTGGAGACTTCCAGCTGACGTAGCTGTGCCAACCAAGCCCCTGTGGTATAGGTGCAACCAGGCTAAGAAAACGTGTATGTGGATTTTGCTAAACCTGTTGGTGGAAGTGGTGAAGTGATATTGGGAGGGAAGCTTCCTTGGCTGATGTGTGCCTCATCTCTGCAGAGGTAAAGGTGAAAAATTTCTTTTGAGGAATTCGTGTACAACTGCTGTGCTGCAGGTCCAGTGCCTCCCGAGTGTCCCAGGTGTGCTGTGGAAAGCATAATACTGCCAAAATCTCCGGGAAGGAAAAGGATGGGTCTGGTATTTGGTAGCCCAGTGTTCAGGGATTATGCTAGTAAAAATCCCATGGCTTGCTTAGTGGTGCGAAAGTCTAACCTTTGATTTCCATTGTTTTGTAGTTGTTATTTTTTAATTAAAAAATGACCTAAGTGAACGGAAACAACTTGTTTGATCTAGACACTACAGCTGCTAAAAGTCCCAAAGTTTGTTGGTTTTTTGGGGTTTTTTTGTTTGTTTGTTTGTTTGTTTTTTTCCAAAAATCAAAACCTTGATTTGCATTGTTCTGATTGGTAAACCTGAATTATGGGTTGTTAAATCCTGGCGCTGGGCAGTTGCATCGTGTAGGTGTTCTTGCTAAATACTGTGAGAAACATCATCTTTGCTCTTTCCCAGTAAGTAAGGGAGTGGTGGAGAGAAGGAGGAAGAGGGAAACTGAAAATCCAGGTAGAGCAAGCTGAGCACTGGAGGGCTCTCTGTCCTGGAAATGGGTGATGAGCTTTGAGACAGGAGTAATCCATTTCCTATATGTATTTTGGAAACTCAGGCTGGGTGAAACCTTCCTTTCTCCGTAACCGTCCCAGATAATGACACATTTCCTACCTTTGATCCTACATGCCAAGTGGTTCATTTATGATGTACTCAGTGCACTGAAGTGAGTGCTACGCACGCTGGATCTCTGTCTTTGCTACAGCTGAGGGGATTTAAGATGGTTAGTCGCTGTGCAAAGGAGATATCCTTTGTATCTCTGTCACCCCCCTGTCAATACCGAAGCCTTTCAAGGCTTTTTGACTAGGACTGCAAAGTGATCATTTTTGCAGGAGGATGGCTGCTGAGCTGTTAAAACTAGTTAGTAGATTAATCTAAATGCTGAACAGTAGAGTAAAAAGGATGGTTTTTATACAGCCCTAATCATTTGCTTTGAAAGGAGTGATTGGTCTACCAAAAAATCCTTGGAGGTCTATTAACTAGAAATCCAGCAATTTATGTAGAAATTAATGCTTTTAGGTAAACTGTTATTTTATTTTTAAAGTTACCTAAAGCTGACACTGGGATGTGGGCAACTTTGGCTGAGAAAGAGTCATCAGTACCTGGTTTTTGACCGGACTTTGACTGGAGGCTGTGCCCAGAGGACTGGGTGAGGGGTGATGGGCACAGGACCGGCCAGTCCTCGGGAGGTCTGTTTGTGCTGCAGAAGTGGCACCTTGCGCTGATGGTGGATGTTGGATAAATGGTGGAATGAGGTTTTCAAGAAGTGAAAGACTCATTTCGTTGCCTAGATTATAAGTTTGATTTCTTTCCAGCTGGATAAATAATGTCAGGATCAAAGCCCATTCAAATCCAGACACATAGGTTTGCAAGAAGAGCAGGAGAGGAAGCAATGTGGGTAAAAGTAGGTCTAAGGAATCGGGTAAGGAAGAGCAAAGTGTGTGAACCTGTATTATGAAGGGACCAACAGGGATCATCTCAAGGGTGCATGGCACAATGCTGGTTCAACTACCAGCAAAAAAAGGACTATAGTGTGGTCAGCAGACCTCTTGGCAGGATCAAAGCCTTATTTTTAAATATGTCCGTTCCAATTCCAGTGTTTGAAGCTAGAAATAGCACAGGCATAGCAGGAGCACCATATGGTGAGCAGAGTCCCCTCCAAGACAGGGCTGGAAACGGGGGCCGGGCTGTGTGCTCTGTTCAGGTGATCTCATTTCAATGCTGAGCATTTGGTTCGCCAGTGCACCACGACTTCAGCTTTTAGAGTAAATACGGCACTAATCTGATTGTGTTCAAGGTGGCAGGCGAGTAATACCTGCCTTGGGGACCAGTTTGATTGCTCTAAAGGTAAAACAAACAAAGTCAGTATAAAAGGTTGACACATATTCCTGAAGATCAAATTGGACAAGCATCCTCCAGACATATTTAATAGAAAATGTAGATGGCAGTAATTTGCAGGACCTCTGGATTCTGGTTATCTAAGGCAGTTCTGCGGGTCTCTTTTTCTATATCTGTACAATGTACTGAAATATTAACTTCAAAACCCATCAGGATCCCCCAGACGAAGTGGGCAGGAAACTCGTTTCTATTGATTTCAGCCCTGGTTGGATCTGTTGGGTGAAAAAAAGGAAAAAAAAAATTCCTTTTTGCCTTGCACATTTGCCCAGACATACCAGGCTCCTGCCTGCTTCATCAGCGGCTCCACATCACGTCTGCTCACCACTGCCTCCCCGACAGCCGCCTTCGTGCTGGCGGCCGGAGTGGCCTCCACCGGGGCATTTTGATTTTTCTGAGAAAATTCAGCTCCTGGTTTGTCAGCAACATGAACTGGGACAAAGGAAAAAAAAAAAAAATCCTCCAGGGTGGGGAGATACTGAACTGGAGCCGGCACCAAGCTTCCCATCGAGATCAGCAGTGGTTAAGCGACGTGCCGTGGCAGAAACGCAGGCACTGCTGGCCACGCACACCCTCATGGCTCCTCCATGGCCAGCTCTCCCAGGAGCAGTTTTCTGTTGAAGTTTTAATTAGGTAAATTTATGATTATACTTCAGAAAAAGCATTATATCTTACTGAGCACGGGGGGTTAGACTAGATGATCTCAAGAGGTCCCTTCCCATCCTCAACGATTCAGTCATTCTGTATGTTTTTAAAGCCTTCTTAATTATTAAACTAGCAGTTGTTTTTTTTGAGCTTTTCGAAGAATACAAGAAGCAGCTATTATTTCTTAGCAGCAGATGTACTGTAACTCTTGATTATATTAATTTGACTGTTCATAATTTTTCTTTGTTCAGAATTTGTTTTTGTTCGTAACTTGCTGTTGCTATTCTCAAATGCTTTTTGTACAGCTGCTGCAGATCCCCTCCATGCAAAAACATAATGAAAGTATTTTAACACTAACCCCACACAGCCTTTTAACACAACTTGAGTACTCCTAGAGTCTTAGTACATTGTATATTTTCCTTTTGGAAAGAGACAAGGACTCAAAGCTGCATAAGCAAAAGCTAAGCAATTATGTAAATTGATTAGTCAGCAAAGTAAATGATACTAACAAAAAAAAATTACTTTTCCCTTGAAATATTTGATTTGTCCTGTATTTCAGTGAATAAAGACGTGACCTTCAACAGGATACTCAGGCTCACGTGATTGTTGGGGTTTTCTTGCATAATGCCCTCAGTATCTCCGTGCCTGGTCTGTTTGCATGATCGGGATGGGAAGAAAGAAACCTTTTGTTATCGTTCATCAAAGGCTTCCAGCATGCCTTTTTTTTTTTTTTTTTTTTTTAATTTACTGTCAGAGCTTGGGTTTCTTGGAACATCAAGCAGTAATTTTCTCACTGTGTTTGATGACCTTTCAGTCAACTCAGATTTTGCTTTTGGATTCAATTCTAATTCTGTGGCCAGTTTTCAAAGGAGTCTCAACTTCATCTTTAATTGGAAGCCAGCAATCTTGCGTTCCCAGTCAGTCACAGGACTTCAGTTACTTCAACTGACGATTAAGTGTAGTATGTCGATGGTTTTGTATGCACGCCTAAACACAGGCAAAGTTTTAGCTGGGTTTAGTTAAGAAAGAGCACTTCAAAATATGGTTATACCCTCATACGCCTTAGGTTTTGGGTTTTCTGTCTGACAAGTGTGGGGTCTGACACTGGTTGGCAGAAGGTTCTGCAGCGCTCAAAGGTTGTGGATGCCCCTGGAGAATGTGCTCTCTTAGGATCACGTTTACGGTCACTAACCCGGATGGCGGCATTCAAAACTGCTGGAGTGTGACATTTTCCACAGTTCCTCCCTGCTCTGGCCCGAGACAAAGAGCTGGAGACAGACGGCGCCTGCGGGAAGAGCCCTGTTGAGAGCCAGTTTCAGGAGAAAGCGTAGGCTGTTTGAGACAGATATTTGGTGTTGGTTGAAATGAATGATACAAGTCCCAAGGAAGAGATCTTTAAGTTTGATTTCTAACCAGCGCAGGAGTACACGGTGCGTTTGGTGTAAGTGAGAACTTGACCTGCTCACACGGTCAGAAAGGGCTGTGAATAAAAAGCTGGAAGCAATAAGACACTTAAAGCAATGTGAAATGCAAAAATGTAAATGTGTGCTGGATAGGATATCATACCATGCTGACAGCCTTGTTAGGTTGACTGATAAAGCTATTCTTTACAAATAGTGGAATATTAGGCCTGGATACCTTAAAAGAGATTATTTACTGACTAATTATCCTCCCAAAGGCTTATCCTGTGGGTGTGGTGAGGTCCCTCTGACCTTTACTTTGGAGTTCCTCAAAAGAGAATAAACTTACAACCCCCCAGTGAGGATGTAAAGTGCCCATCCTGTGGCAAAGCCACAGGTCGGCCGTATTCTCAGAGCAGCCCATGGTCTTGGGCTCTTTTGTGCTCTTTGCTGTAAGACCTAACTAAGCCTTACACGAGGAGGCTTGGGGTCCCTTGCTAACATCTTGGCACCTGATGGCCTTGTGTTCCTGCAAGGAGAGCCCATATTTCTTACCTCTCCAGGCACAGCGGCAGTGTGTATGTGGATTTCCCTCCTGTGCAAGTTAAATATGAAATGTTTCCTGTGCCTTTTTATCTTTGTAAAAATGTCCTGTGAAGACATGATGCTCAAATAGAACTTTTTCCCCTGAAAGGCGAGATAGTTGCCGCAGTGTATTGAGTTAAACACATACGTATATTTTCATGCTGTTACAATCTGCTCTGAGGCTTGTAAACTGTATCTCCATTTTCTTGCAGAATCTTCCTGAGTCTCTTCCAGGGTCTGAGCTCCTGTGAGCGTTCGTCTCAGCTCTGTTCTACTCCGTTAAGCTCAGCTCCTTCACTTCAGAGTCAAGCCTCTTCCCCAAAATCCAGGCTGTTTGGCATTCATTTCTGCAGCCGAAGAGAGCTCCTTTAGCGGTGGAATCCGTCCAAGAGGCAATGGGAATGGGTAAGGACTGCGGGGCAATAGTTGCTGTTAAGTTCCTGCAGAGTTACTTAAAAGGGGAGGGGATGGCGGCTAGATAATTTTATTGAGGAAAACTCCAGAAGAATGGGACAGTTGGCTCTGAAGAGACAAAAGAGAGTACGAGGGCTGTTCTGGGGTCTCCTTTCTTGTTTTGATCCACACAAAACTTCTTGAATTTTATTCTTGCCTCGATTTACTTCTCACGTGTAAGAAAACAGTGGTTGCATTTATTTGAAAAACAAACAAAAGACAAACACCCCCCTCCCCAAAACCCAACAATCTAATGTGGATTAAATGGCTTCCATTGGCCAACTACTTGAGGAAATATGGGAATATAATCAGACTACAGTCATGGGCTGGTTTTTAGTAGTGGTAATGATGCAAATCCTGAGATGGCTTCCAGGTAGAAATTAAAGCATGGGATCATCTGACACAACTATACCATCCAAATGATTTTAGTCCCCAAAGCAGTAATTTTGTTGCTTGTTAATAGACAAATCTGTTGGCCTGTATTGAGGACGAGAGAGAGGTTTGAATGTGCTGGGGAAATGTAACCGTGGCCTGGGAGTTTGTGGAGGTGGAGGCTGTGCAGCAGTCACTACAGAAGTGTGTGCCTGGGAAATCCATGCCTCTCCGAGCCACCTCCGAGACTGCAGTTCTGGCTTCATGGAAGTAAGCACTGCAGAAGTCTCCAACCTAAAAATGGAGCTCGCAAGGGGGTATAAATGATCCTTTTTAGAGGGACCCCAAACTTTGAGAGCTTATTCTGACTCTCTAGCTGTTCTTGGTTGGAAGAACTAATTCATGTAGCAGTTATAGCCCTATCATCTACATGAATTACGGGTATGAGGGTGAAATGAATTCTGCACAGAGAATAGCTCCACACAGGTGCCAATTCCATCACATTATGTAAATAGCCTATGACTAATAGAGAAGCCTATGAAATGAAATAAAAGACATCAGTCAGTGTATTTGCATGGAAACCAAGCTATATGCCAAAGGAACCTTGTTTAAAAATGAGTGATAGCAGACAAGCTAATTCTAAGGTTGCCATTGTGGAACATTTTAAAGTGTCTTATTAGCATAGAATTGAAAGGACAGTGTTGTTTTGTATTTATGGAGTCCATGAGGTTCCACTGAGTACATCTGCAGTCCATCTGACCCTTTGTTGTGAGGTTACTCAAAGATTTGCCATAGATTTGCTCTCCTCTCAGAGTACTATTCAAAGCAATGAAGAAAACCAAATATTTATATGATGAAGCAAACTTCATATATACCTAATAGCTTGGTTTATCACCCATCTACTGTGATGGGCCTGCGGAAAGTGGGGAGTTGAGATTAAAAAAAAAGAAAAAGGTGAGTCTGTGAATGTGAAGAATAATTTTTCTCCTGAAAGCCAAATCCTATTTTATTTCCATTAAATAACACCCAGAACTGCAAGTAGGGAGATGGCTATACTGTGTTGGCCACTCCATGCACCTTGTAAAAGAGCCCCTGCCCCACACAATCTGTGCACGGGGAACAGGAGGGGGAAGTTGGGAAAGGAGGTGCAGGGCTTAGAGGACTTGCCGTAGTTAGACCATGATAGTTTGTGGGTCCCGAGATAATGTTTTGGTTAAAAGACCTCTCTGTCAGTGGTGATGTTTTGTCGTCTTCTTTTGACTTTGTTTTTACTCTGCCTCATAAGCCATTTCAACGTGGAAAAAGTGTCATAAAAGTTTTAAAATGCCATTCATGCCTACATGAATGCAAAGGTTCTGAGGTATTTACAACAGTGTAATGGGGACATAGTGTGGCAACTTGTGTGCAGGTTCTTTTTTGTTTGGTTGGTTTTTTAACTTCAAAGGATCCCAAATGCTGGGGCAAAACTGTGTCATCTCTCTGAAACTCTGATACCCTTCCTGGGCAATGGACAGCATGCGCTCTTGCTAGTCTGAAGCTGTGCGTCTTCTGATCAGGTAGTGCGGAACCGAGCGCATACTGCTGCATGTGTAACCTTTCAGTGGGGTGGCAATCTGCATTTCTGTCTTCTAGCCACCCGCCGTTCTTCCAAAGATAGGAGTGTAATAATCTGTGAGACATTTATGCTTTCACAGTTGGTTAAGATTGGCCAATGGCTCAAATGTTATCGGGGTCAAAAGGAGAGAAGCATAATGGTATAAACCTTGTTTCTACAGGAAAGTAGGCTAAAATCAAGATGTGCTTCGAGAGGCGTGGAGCAGAGCTTGCTAAATAAGAACGATGGCATAAAATAACATATTGTAATTGCCTTACATGGCCACATTTCTGTAAGTATGTAGTTACCTGCCTCGCCATAATTTCTATTTCTTTCTAGAATCTGGGTAAGATTCAGACACTTCTTAGATGCAAAATTTATCTCCCTGAAAGACAGCTTTAGAGTTTTTCAGAATTTTACCTCTTTCAGTACAGTTTAGTGCAATGTTAATTTACAGTTATGTCAGGGTGAAATATTCTTGCCTTGCAGTTGATGCAGCTGTGATGTAACTTTAAAAAATACAATGCAAGAAATAGAACCTGGGTATCATTTGCCACTTGTAGTGGATCAGGGTTGGGTAAGATAAAAGCATCTCATCTTCAAGGCTGGAATCCGTCCCAGTAATATGTCATTGTTAAATCCCAGGAGTGTTTATCACGTGATAAAATATTGATAATGCAGGCAAATGTGGTATGAACATTTTGGCTTAAGCAAGAAAAATCAGAAGTATCTTTCTCCTACTTAGCTACTGATGAATTAAAACACAGTAGTAGATGCTACTTTGGAAACAAATACGTACCAACTGGGCTGCAATGCAGCACTCAGAAGAGCTCTTTCAGTATTTGTGCTACAGATAAAATTTCCTGAGCTGCTGAAGGGAAACTTCCACTCTGACAAATTGCACAGATTATTCAATGTATCTGCAAAATGTCTAAGAAAACAGTATTCCAGACACATTGATTATATTTGAGTACAAATCATAAAGTACCATAGTAAAAAGTTGCTCTGCCGTTAAGGCATAAATTCACTTGAAACCTCCCTGGTTTATGATTCTGTCCTTCTCCACCAAAAAGTATGTCAGCACCACGAGCCCTGAGAAGGATCTCTAGCTGTTTTTAAGTCCTTCTCTCTTCTGGAAACAGCAAATGTCTAATTTTTCACTGATCTCTGTTTATCTAATAAGCGAACATGTGAAATGCTGAACCAGTTTCCAGAACTGTTTGTATGAGAACTGTCCTATTGAGATTATAGACAGTAAAATTTATCAGCTCGGCAACGTAGCAGTTTTATACAGGGTAATATTTATTTGTCAGTAGATGGGTAAAGAATCAAAGTATTTAAATAACACACAGCAATGGCACTGCTTTTGTCCGCGTACGTAATTACAGTCAATAATCAATTGAGCTCTCTGTTCAATGGAATCATTTTCATAATGAATGCCATTTTCCAAGTATCTAACTCTAGTTATATGTGCTTACAGTTAAATCAATCAACCATAAAATGCAAATACATGTGAGGATATATTCATTTACAAGGATGTTTATAAATATATTGGTCTGGTCTACCTGACCGAACCACTTGAACAAAGCTCTGAAGCAGGTTTTTTAAAAAAAACATCACTGCTAAGACTTTGTTTGTACATTTGGATAGCATTCTGGAGTTCAGGTTCCCCCTTTGAGCTTTCTGTAATTAATTACATGTTTCTGCTCCCCCGAGGAAGCTCACAGTCCTCCATCTGATTGCATCAAGTAACAACAGTCTGGTGAGCAAGGCTGTTATAATTTTGTCTACTTGCTATACCAATAAAATAAGGGAAGATAAAGTTATCAGCATTACCTAACACAGGGCAACATTTGCCAGTTTAATATTATGACTTGAGCAATCTTTAAATATTGCATATTGCACAGTTACATACGTCACCATCACACACCACGTTGGAGTCCATAATGCTTATATATTAAAAATAACTTCTCTTTGTCTGTTCCTATTTCTATCAAAGTCAATTCACTCCTACTGAGTTGTCTGAATATCAGATATCAGACTGCATATAAAGCCAGCGGATATAATGAAAGAACATGCAGCTTGAAGGGCGATGTCTTCAAGACAGTGCTGATAGTCTGGTTAGCAATGATTTTTAAAAGTGCAGCATTAAGAAAAGAAATACTTGATAACCGAATGCTCAGAACAGAAAGGGAGCATCAGCACTTGAGTCAAATGACAGTGTAAGGAAGAAATGACAAGAAGAAATCAAGGCCCAAGTTTTATTATTCACATTGGATTCTGAAGCAGTCTCACTGCTCAGAGAGCTTCCACCTGGTAACGAAGAACTCTCTTATGCCAAGATTCAGACTGGAAAAATTGATTGCTTAACTCTGATCAGATTGTCAGGAGTAGACAATTGGTGTTACAAAAAGCAATAGCAACCTTTTTTTTTTTTTTTTAGCTGTTTAATGCCACAGAAACGTACTGCCCAAGCACTTGTAAAGAGAGACAGTAAAGGGACACCATCCATCAGCATCCCTGGCCTTCTCATAAGCTCACAAGAGTTTCTGCTGGCCCGCTGACCACTAGACTAGTGTTCATTTCGTGGCTGTATTTAAACCACGTGGGGCCTGATACTAAAAACACCTCTGCTGTAAAACTAAGCACACTTGGGCATGCCTATGGGATGGGAATACTGGTATGGGAGCCACTTAGGCCAAGTTCACACATGGGAGTCTGAGCTGGGCCTGATTCAAACACTGAATACTGTCTGAGATGTGTGCCATGATGAGAACTGAAAGTAATCTGAACTATTGTGTCTAATATTAATAAATTAGAGTATATTGTGAATGTCATGTGCTTGTAAATTACTTCAGGCATGGGCCCTGAAGCTGTAAACAGTGTGCTTAAATATGAGGAAGATGGTGGTAGAGATTTCTGTTCCAAACTTGGAGAAATCCAGCTGATAACCCAGCCTCTAGCAGGTATGCCACCGTAATTTGTTAAAATGCTCTGTTCAGTGAATGATCTTCTGACAATATTAGATTCTTCTGACAATATTAGATGGCTTTCTGTATGGCTACTGGAATCTCCAAGAAAAGTGAAAATCCTGGATCAGATTTGCTCTCAGTTAAGCAAGTGAAATGGAGATAATTCATCACTTTATTACCCTGGAGTCTCACCGATGGAACAGAAAACCAACTCCATCCCCTCCCCTTTACCGAAGCACATACCAGCCGCTCTGATTATGCGTGGTATGTCAGCAGTACCGTCGACTATAAGTTACTGCTTTCTACTTGGTTAAACGCCTGTTGCGCTGGACAAGCAGATGGTGTGTATCAGCAATAAAGGGAGCCCAGTGAGTGAGGGTTGGAGTTAATGGAAATAACTAATATTAAGATACTCTCAACAGTCTAATCATTAGCCTATATTAGGTATTTATCTGTCTCCTGGTTTTTTTCTGTGATGCACAAGGCAGGTGTTTAAGTTATGGTTTATGCGCTCTACTTCACATGTGTGATATTTGATCTAATTAGAAAACAATACTAAATTATGCCACAACTAATCCATACCTGTCACTCAAATACTTGATTACCATGTCACTAATTCTGCCATTCTTGCTCTTGTGAGTAGTGCGGCCCTTATGACTTCCATGGGATCGGGCCCCAATAGATTTCAATGAGGTCTTTTTGCTCAGTGGGAATCGGGAAGCACTGAACAATCCAGCAGATCTGCAAGAGCTTGTGAGGCTCTTCTCACAGGGCTCCTCTGATGAGTGCAGTAACGCAGACAGTTTCCACTAATGCTGCAGCAACAGAACAGGAGAACTATGACCTGATGGAATCCTTTAAGAACTATGTGACTACAGAAAATGATGGTCCCTATCCAAGAGAATTTTATAGCCTTAAGGTAAGTTTCATCATAGCTGAATCATCAAGGAGCCGACTGTAATCTAAACATTAATTCTTTTTGCTAAAGTGGGGCATTGGTAAATTGTTAAAGTTAGAGAATAAATTAAAAGGAATTTTATGTACAAGTGTTAAAACAAAGGTGATTTTTGGAACTCAAAAAAAAAGGGGGGCTTTAGCAATACAGGTGATGAATTATATTTAACTTGAACAAGAGAAAGCATGGTGAGCTGTTGGACTAAAGTGTTCTAAGTATTGTATTTAAACAGCCCAGTATTAACTGATTATTTATGTTGGCACTGTAGCATGGATGAAGAATATGTTTGGTTATTTTTGTATGGCCAAACTGGAAACTGTTTTTTAAAATGTTTTAGTCTGACAAAAGTTGTGTTCAGTATTACACCTTCAGGCTTCTAAGCGCTGTGTTACAAAAGAAACTATTTTCCAACACAGTCCAACAGAAATGACCACATCTGCCTCAAGTGCGGCCTCTTGCTAGTGCAGAAATGCGGGGAAAGATATTTCTGAAATTAAAACACAAACCTAATTTTCTACTCAAAGAGGAACCTATAATCTGGATAAGTAGCTAAAACAAAATTTACTCTGAATTCATAGTGTGTTTGTTTGATAATGGAGATTCTAAAAGGTCTGTTTTAAGGACCAGTGATGATGGTAACAGAGAAAGCAATGATCTATACTGGTGGTTTGGAGTAGAATACAATGCTTTTAGGAGAAATGCTAAATATGTATTTCATCCTCAACAGCATCAGTCTGAGTGGAATTTGCAGTACATCAAATGGCACCTGTATTAGTGCTCATTTAAAAAGAAAAAACCTAGAAATTCCAACTCTAGCCTTTTCCCTTGTTAAAATAAAATTTCTAGGCTGAACTGGTACTAAACCAAAGCAAACTGCATGCTGGGGCTGAAAGGAAGATGGTTGAGGCTTAGGATAACTTAAAGGGCTTCCTTACAGTGTGAACTGCCTATAAACTGTTGTGCAGATTAACCAGAGGTGAGAACAATGTAGGGTTGGAAAATTAAAAGGCCAGAAAACAGTCTGTGAAAAGGCTGATGGAATTAGGAATGCCATGGTGTTCATGATTTACTTGGGTGAAGCCAGGTGTTTAGGAAGGGCAACCGCATCAGTGGCTGAAATGGAAATATTTTTATTGGTGCTAAGGTAGTATGCCAGTGACTTGGAAACTGCGGATTAAAAAAGTAAGATGTTAATACTGTTTGTAATTCATTATTATTGATCTTTAGGACTCTTGGAAGTGGTTTATTAGCATTAATACTATCATAAAGTACCTGTTAAGAGTATGCCTATGGGAGCATAATCCTGTTTTTGCTGAACTAAATGGCAAAGCCTTCTTCTAAATGCAGCGGTAACATGATCAAGACCTACAGAAAGAGGTCATCTGCAACTACATACAAAATTTTGGAAACTGCTGTTGGATTATTTTAGATATCCACAGGGGGATTATTTAATTTCAGAGATCCCTTAGATGCATCAGTTTGCAGATTTGAAAGGGCAATATTTTCATATTCCTCTTGTGATGCTGAGCATCTGCAGTGGTGAACTAATACTATCAAATCCTTCTGAAAATTCTTGTTGAGAAATCCATAAAAGATGGGATTGATACATGTTGAGATCATGGCCACAAGGTGGCATATTGTAAATGCTAGATTATGATTACAGCTCATTAGTGCCTCATAGTTCCAGTCAAAAACAACATTGAATATATTGAGAGGCAACCAGCAAGCTGCAAAAGTCACAACAATTGATACCAACATCATATTAATCCTTTTGTTTTCACTCAGTCTGCTCTCATTCTCTCTCATCCTGTCTATTTTACCATGTCTCCTTCGAAGACATACAAATATCCTGAGATAGCAGATAAAAATAAACCCCAGTGGGAAGCAGTACTGGAAAACCAGCAGACTAGTGGTAAAAATCAGTCGTTCTGTAACAGAGGGCCATGCTTCGATGCAAGCAACCTTGTTCTTGTAGAAATCGCTATGGAAAGACAGATGTTTGAAAGGTTCATCAGTTAATTGGTGAAATATTAAAAAAGGAATGGATATTATGAGGGAAAACCCCCAGATGAAAAGAATTCCCCAGTAAGCATGTGAAATATTAGGCTTCCAGCCACGTGGGTTCACAATTAGCTGGTATCTCTCAATAGCAATGAGTACAAGTGAGAAAATGGAGACTGTAACAGATATACTTTGTATGAAAGAACTTATTTTACACAGAGCTTCCCCAAATATCCAGTAGTCCATTAAGGTATATGCAACTGTGACAGGAATACACATGATACAGATCAAGACATCTGATAAAGAGAGGTTGGCTATCAAAACGTTGGTAACATTTTGAGCTTCTTTCCGTCTCTTTATTATAATAATCAGGCAAAGATTTCCAAAAAGCCCCACTATTGTAACTAATGTGTAGGCTGTAATAAGCAAGAATTCTGCAAGGAAGGAAGGCTGGCATGTATCAAAGTTCAAAAACTGAGAATAGCTAATGTTAGAGAGAGTTTGATTAGACAGAATCTCACTGGGATGCTGAATGGCTTTATCCATCGTGAAGCATCTCCCAAACTATGGACAAAATGTAGGGTTATTTAGAATATACTTTGTATGGAGCTTTCCAAGGCAATGATTACTATGAGTCTATCGTTGTAGTTGGTGTCCTTGAAGTTTTGAGCAAATCTAATATAATTAATTACAGCACTGGAAAAGCCAGTGGTTGAGTATTAGTGGTTTTGTATAAATATATATGGGTGGAGGTTGATGCTACCTTTCTGAGGTTCTGCACTGACAGTGTTACAGACCTGTAACTGATTGTGATGTATAAGAAATAGCAGTGATAGCTCTGATTAAACTTGTAGGAACATTTTCATACAAATCCTCTTTTACCAACTGTGGATAAACTTTGTTTTTCAAAATAAAATATTTTAAGATCTGCCTCAGCTGCAGATTTAGCAAGGTTTAAGGAATTCCAATGAGGATAATCTGTTGCTTTTTTATTATCAGAAAAGAAGCATTGGGTCCTGCCATCACATTGCTAGCTTAGACATCACACTTATATTTCCTCTAGAACTACAAAGCAATGTGAGCTAATACACCAAATCCCTCTGGCTTAAAATGATGTGTGCTTGAGCTTAAGTGATATTCAACACCTCTATGCATGACATCTTTAAGGGAGTTTCCTGTTCTGCTTATGTATTAAAGATAGCGTGTCCTTTTTCCTCAATCTAATTTGAGAAAAATGTAAACCAAACAAAGATCACATCTTAGTTATACACACAATTATTTCCATATCAGTAGTTGCCAAAGGTTGTCTCATTTCTCTACACACTGTTCACTGTTGTACAAGTCTGACCAATGATACCCCCAAAATTTTCTGTTGTTAAATGCAACATGTACTCAAGAGACAGAGCTGATTCTTCTTTCAGTTCTAACTTAAACAGGTGTCAAGCAAAATTCTGATATTAGTACAATTCTGTTGTTATAAAACTATATATTAATGGGAAGAATTAGGCTCAGCAAATATCTTGATGGGTTTGAATTTATCACTGACTTAAAAAGTTCATCTTAAATCAAAGGCTCACCAGCTTTCTGGCCAGAAGGAGGTTGTTTCCAACCTGGGAAAGGAAAAAAGAAGGATGTCAAGAGTTATTTTTAAAATTGAAAGATGGATAAGTATGTTCTACACATATACCTTTCAAAACTCAACTCTCACTCACCTTAATTCCTTTTTGAGGTAGGAATTATTGGAAAACTAGCTGGAAGGAGGTCATTCTTCACCGCTAGTAATAAATACCATAGTGTTGAGAGCCTGTGGAGAAAGGAGGATGAAGAAGCAGTGGGAAGTTAAAGAGGATGCACAAAAAGAAGAAGGGATAGGTGGATGTTTTGTTATTACTAGAAATAATCTGTTTATGTATAGAAGATTTATCAAGCTTTTTATAGAAATTATTGCCATTATTTAATCACTAAGGAATAAAAAATGTTTGGTTGCTTGCACAAGTCTAAACACCAAACTGGGAACTATGATTCTGTAACTATTTGCCCCCAGGCACTCAAAGAATATTCCAGCTAGAGTTATATCCTGGTCTGCTTTATCCTGATACTTCTGCTTGACATAAATCTGGGTGCTTCAAATTAAGATTCTAAAAGAAACCAAAAAACAATACAACCACCTTTGGAGCATCTATTACCACTCTCATTCTGATTAAAATATACTTTTCAACTAGTGTAGTCATGTCGGAGTAAGAAGTGGCTGTAGATTTATGTGACTATATGTGGCCCTGATGTTCCAAATATGACTTAATTTGTGGTCAGGGGCTAACATTAAGCCCTGTAGTCTCCCTAAATAACCCGCCTGGCTTGGTTACAGTTATATTGAGGGAATGGCATAGAAACCCGTACAATCATGCTGCAAAAGCTATGGAAGTCTAGTGGCTCAGATAGACTTTGTAGTCCCTCGCAGGTGTCCGTATGCCAGCAGGGCAGGAACAAGAGCTATGTGTCCCTGCTGTGTACCTACTGTGTGTGCACCAGCTTGCAAAAACTCTTCTCCTAATGAGTCCAGGAGAAATGAAAGGGATTCTGAAGCTAGCACAGTCACACTCTGCAGAAACCGATGATGTGGCTGGGCAACAGCACCTTCAGGCAACATATGTCCTGGAATGCACTGTAAACCACTTCCCCTGGAGCAGCACTAATTGCCTGGCTGGGCTTATCACACAGAAGGATGCGTGCGCTGGAAGGACAAGAGGCCAACCAGTGGTAAATGTTGCCCTGATGAGCTTTACTGCCACTTTAGATGTGTAAGGGTCTAAGGTCTGGCTGCTTTATCCCAAAGGGTGATCTTTCTCTTTGCACGGCCTGTGGTATTCACCTGACTCACACAGATCTGAGCCCTGCCCTTTGAGAAAAGATCGGGTGTTAGCAGGGGATCCGGCTTGGAAGCAAGATACCTTCAAAAACAAGCTCTGCTCTTCCTTGCTTTTTATGTGAGCAGGAGAAGCTGTGGGGACTCAAAGGACATGAGGCTGAGCCAGGTTTGTAATATTTTATGCACTATTTGCTATGCTTGCTTATTTATCCATGGTTGCACAACACTGTTTGGTAGCGAGTGCTGAATGTCCTCTCCCAAGAATTCAATGGGGGTGGTAGGGCTTCTTTGGCACTTTCTACCATTAAGGAAAAGTCCCTGTACTGGTCTTCTGATCAGTTCACTCACTACATCAGCTTTATGCACGCTGATCATCTACATTGGCCTTTTTTCAGGAAAAAGATTTATTTCTTTTCACTGTTTGGTTTGTACTGTGAGTTAAAAAGTGTAGTCTGTAGTACATGTCATTCTGCAAGGCAATTTAAACATTTCCTTGGCAATAAAACAATTACACCTGTCTTGTTTAAACATCTGGAGTATTCATAGCATTAGAAAAATAAGTTACACTAGCACTTACTGCAGCATGTTGAACTCTATTGTAATACATACTGGCATTTTTTTAAGCTAATAAATGTTAGCGGAATCAGCATCCTTGAACTGCAACTACAGCTGATATCAGAATTGGATTGAAGTGCTTAATAAGAGAACTAATTACTTCAATCCCTAATCCATGCATTTTGAAAAAGATTCTCTACCATAGTGAGAGTTTAAGACTATAAGAAATGATAATCCACTTAGTCTAGTTGTCTCGTTCCTCTAGATGCAGAAACATTACTGAAATGTGCTAAGCAAAAGAAAGTTAAAAGCATAGTCTAAAATAAAATGAGTTTTAAAAAGGCTTTCTTTCCTAAGTATTTTCTCAGCTATGTTAAAAGAGACATAGTCCCATCCCTTCAAAGTGACCAGTAAATGTTTCAGTTGCAAACATCGTCTGTTTATTAAGTTCCAAAGTATTGCACAGATAAAATGTGGAGGAAACTTTCCATTCAATTTTACATATAGGATGTACAGAATACAATAATCCTTTAAAAGATACATTTCAGTAACTTTTGCCACAGTTTTATGGATTTTCTGACTTCTTACCTGATGAAAAATTCAAGTCATATCCACACTGCCTTTAACAATTTTTCTTTTCCCTTTTTGAGTTAATCACAAAGCCAGCAAACACATCTCCTTTGTGTATAAAAGAATCCAAAGCAAAGCCATCTGCTGCTAAAGCGATACTTAAACTCTCCTTTCTTCTCTTTCTGAAACAAACCACAGTTCCGCAATTTCCAACTGTGACCGAATCCACCAGCCTGTAGAAAGGCTGCTGAGGAATAAAACAAGCTCTGGAATCCAAGAAGAGGCGAACGGCAATGAGCAGGGAGGAGAAAGGACCAGTAGTCATGGGGATGGTTTTTCCTCCACTGTGCAGCTTCCCTCCGCCCTGTCAAACACCTTATCTTGCAATTTCATTTTCAATTTTTTTATCTGTTCTGTAGTG
The DNA here is from genome assembly GCF_018139145.2 of Gymnogyps californianus. Taxonomy (NCBI): domain Eukaryota; kingdom Metazoa; phylum Chordata; class Aves; order Accipitriformes; family Cathartidae; genus Gymnogyps; species Gymnogyps californianus. Next base: position 16,762,896 of record NC_059484.1, read on the forward strand.
CAAATGTTTTCCCTGTGTTGGATTTCATACATAAACATCTGCAGATGGCTTATTGCTTTTTTAACTGAGGGAGACATGAAAATACAGTAAGCTGCTTAGAAAGAGCATGCACATCCTATTAAGTGTATCATTTGCTCTGTTGCAATTAAGATCATCATATTTTCATTATAAATTGCTATTTTAGCCTATACTCCAGAGATACAAAAATATTCCTGAAAAGCAAAGCACGGCACATTACACTAGCACATATTGAAAAGGGGCTTTATTATTATTACTGTTTTTCCAGTAAAAGCCCATACCTTTTACAGTCACTTGTTTATAAAAATTGGCATTCAGTGTTTCCCTATTAAATATTTAGAGTGGACATTTATGGGACAGAAAAGGAACTGTTTTTTCTTAGGATGTGCTGTTTGGTACATTGCTGTTTAAACTCTTGAATTGGTACCCGGGTCCACTTAACCCCCAGTATCTCAGTCTCTTATGCTGAACCGTCCTGTGGCTCTCCAGTACCAGAAAAAGCAGAGGCAATAGAAAATAGTCCAGAGTTAGAATGTGTTTATGTGGGGACAGACTCAGGAAAACTAGATGAGAATTCCCTGTTAAATTAGAGAAGTAGAAACCTGCAGACAAAACATTTGAGAGGGTACTGGAGTCTGTCTTACTGCGTCTGTTTTTTTGGAGAGAATGATTTTGAAAGCAGTAGGATTTTGGGGATGAGGAAGACTGATGCTGTACCTAAAGTGCAGGTTGGAACTAATTATCTGAAAATATTGTTAGTTGTCATGCTGTTGTATTTGTAGAAAATAGGGGTGGAGGGAGCCTCTGAGATCAGCCAGACAAACCTCCTGCTTCTAGTATATTTGTATCTCTTCATGATGTGTTTGTCTAACCTGTTTTTTAAACATCCATGGTAATCCTAGATTAGGTATTCAAGTTCCTAACTTACTGTTAGGAAGACTTCCTTAACACCTCCCCCTGAAATTTCCTTCACTTTAGTTTAGTCCATTGCTTTTTATTCTAGGTGTGGTCTGTGAATTCTGAAATTTTAACCAAATGCAACAATCCAGCACTGTGAATATACTTTTCTAAAACATTTCTAGCACTTTCTGGTTTTGATTATGTCAAAAATACTATAAAAACAAAGCTTTTCCAAAATACTTTTTAGAATTTCTGCTTCTGGTTGTAGTGTAACCCAGGAAGTGAATCAGGACATAAATATGCAATGTGCTAGATATGCATCAGAACAAGCCATAAAAACGCATTATCTGTTTATAAAGGAAATAAGTCAATAAAATTAAAAGATGTTCTGATTCTATTTATAAATTTCAAACAAAGGTCAGGTTGCTTATTTACATAGGCCTCTGTTTCTAATATAGCACTGCGTGCAGTCCTCCATCTGTGGAAGGACTGAAGTGTTTAACGTGTGATCCTCTTGGTTTTACAGCCATATCAATCTGCTGCCTTCCGTGGATTTAATTTTGTTGTAACCGGTTGTGAATTAGGTCACAGCCGACATCACAGGCTTGTGGCTGTAGCTGCTCTTGGTCTGTTTACGCCTGATGTCAAAGGTATGTATATAAAGTGGAATCTGTGGCTGTGTACGAAGGGATCAAGGTATATTGTTTTCAGCCAAATGCTGTAGCGTCTGTTTGCAAAAAAGGTTAATGGATAGCAGAACTGTATTTACTTTATATAAATGATCACATTATTTCTAAATTGCTTAATATTAAGTGATGGGATAATAGCCTTTATCAGTAGACATTGATAACTAACTGGAAGGCAGGACTGCAATTGTAGTGAGAAGCAAACTTTATATGTAACCTGATAACAAAAAGTTAAAATACATTGCAGATAAGACTGCAATTGTCTTGCCAGTGTCAAGTGTAAATTTAGTAACTCGGGATTTCAGCAGCTCAAAGATGACTCTCTATCGTAGGAAATGGTGGGAGTTTTGATGTGATTTTTAGAGTTTTATTAGGGATTTCTGTCTCAGTTTGCAAAACAAACAAATGAACAAGAAACCTCAAAACAATGTGTACTGATTCTCGCTATACTGAATGCCAATCATGATACTGATTATCACCTCATCACAATCATTCCAATAAAAGCCTGATCCTAAAAGCTTTCCAGGTATGATATTCATATGGAAATAAATTGGAACATCTTTTCCAAGCGTCTGGTTATACAGCAGCTAGAGGCATGACCTCAGCTTGCGTAAATGCTCCCAAGCTAGTTGTAAACCAGGTAGCACTTAACCATTACAAGCACAGAGCTCAGGGCACTATCATCTGAACCAGCCAGCTCATAGCTAAACAAGAGTCCGCGTCTGTGAAGCGCAGTCTCACCTGGATGACAGTGAAGGCTCTGTATCGCTCTGGCTCCCAGGCTACAGCATCCAGACCATGGGCCCTGTGGAAAACCAGGGTAAGTGATTAGGTGCCATAATAAACAGTTTTTCAAACTTTAAGTTTGTAATCACGTCTGTTGTGTTGGCAACAGCCTGTTGGTGAAAAATTCTCTAGCAGGTAAGTCCTTTGAGCTCACTTTTTGCTTTGGCCTTCACATGATTCCTTGCCCAGCAGGAATCTTTGCTGATGGCTGACCACTCTAAGCTTTTGCTTTTGCTTAGTTTGCTTAGTTGCTTCTCCCATGCTGTGCAGCAGTCCTTGTTGCTACCTGGTGCAGCCCCCTTCTTCAGAAAGCAAGATTTAGTAGAGATGTACTTATACGATTTCTCAGCTTCCTAGGTGGAAGAGTTCTTTAATAGCAGTTCAGCTAAGAGCTGGTTCAGTGACCTCTAACATCTCTGAAGGATCTGGAATATTTCTTCCTAATAAGTATTATTCTTTATAGCTCTTCAAAGAGGCACAGAGAAATAAGCAAGAATAATTGGAAATCTCTTATCTTAGTGTCAGATGTGCCAGTTAATGTCGGAAAAGTAAGATAATATGCTATGATGGAGGAAAAACACAGTCCCTTCACATTTTCCTGTTTCGTGGAGAGATCAACACCCTAATAAGGTATCTTCAGCAAATAGGCTATAATTTGACCAAACTAGCAACATCTGAACATCAACTAAGTATGCACTGTAAATTTTTCTCCAAAGATCATGCAGACAAAGAAGGATTGATGTATATATGTAAGTTGGAGCACTGCTCCATGATTCAGAATTTTTTTCCTAATGGGAAAAAATTATCACAAAAATCACTGAGGTTCACTACCTGGAGTTTAGGTTTCACTCCGTTGTATTGCATAGCTCTAGAGAATAGCTTTGCAATATCCTTGATGCTTCATTCTGGTCTGTACCTCTCAATTAGGTCATGCCTAGAATGAAAAGCCAACTGTTTTAAAATCTGCTTTAACTTTAAATGAGTTACTTATAATAGCATATTCATTTTTAAAATTATATCGTGCCATGAACTTGCGGCTAATTTCTGGACCTTATTCAGTTGGCATACAATTGAGATGGAGATTGATATACTCTCTGACTGGAAGGTTAGCATCTTTATTTTTTGGGTCAGCCAAGTTACTCTTCTTACTGAAAAACAGATAAGATATGTGAGTAATTGTAATAGGAGTGTGACAGCATTAATTCATATTTTATAATAGTTTCCATTTTCCAAACCCCGATTCAATCCTTTGTAGCTTTCTAGAACTTCTCCAGCTGATGTTTTCCAAGAGTGATCTCTGCCAAAGAATGAATTATTTCAATAGCTCACAGATTTTGGGGGAATATGTATCTCTGGGTTTTTTTCCATTCTACAGTCTTTTTATAACACCACTGTGAGCACCAAACCCTGCTGTTCTCATGCCATGACATCTTTCACTGTCCTAACTGTTAATTAAGAAATACTTAAATAATCAAAAGATTTTTCCTGTTGATCTCAGTCTGTTTCAATTTTCCTGCATATTTCAAACGGTAACAGTTTTGATTTTCTGAACTAAAAATATGAATTCTAGATTGCTATTTTCCGTCTAGAGAGCCTCGCTTTTATACACCACCTCATTTTAAAATTTCTTGAATAGCTGTGGTGTGTTGACCCTGGCTGGACACCAGGCGCCCACCAAAGCCGCTCTATCACTCCCCCTCCTCAGCTGGACAGGGGACAGAAAATATAACAGAAGGCTCGTGGGTTGACATCAGGACAGGGAGAGATCACTCACCAATTACCGTCACGGGCAAAACAGAGGTACTTGGGGAAATTAGTTTAATTTATTACCAACCAAATCAGAGTAGGATAATGAGAAATAAAACCAAATCTTAAAAACACCTTTCCCCCACCCCTCCCTTCTTCCCGGGCTTAACTTTACTCCTGAGTTCTCTACCTCCTCCCCCCGAGCAGCGCAGGGGGACGGGGAATGGGGGTTTGGGTCAGTTCATCACACGTTGTCTCTGCCGCTCCTTCCTCCTCAGGGGGAGGATGCCTCACACTCTTCCCCTGCTCCACCGTGGGGTCCCTCCCACGGCAGACAGTCCTCCATGAACTTCTCCAACATGAGTCCTTCCCATGGGCTGCAGTTTCCTTCAGGAACTGCTCCAGCGTGGGTCCCTCCACGGGGTGCAGTCCTTCAGGAACAGACTGCTCCAGCGTGGGTCCCCCACGGGGTCACAAGCCCTGCCAGCAAACCTGCTCCAGCCTGGGCTCCTCTCTCCACAGGGCCACAGGTCCTGCCAGGAGCCTGCTCCAGCGTGGGCGTCCCACGGGGTCACAGCCTCCTTCGGGCATCCCCCTGCTCCGGCGTGGGGTCCTCCACGGGCTGCAGGTGGAGATCTGCTCCACCGTGGACCTCCATGGGCTGCAGGGGGACAGCCTGCCTCACCATGGTCTTCCCCACGGGCTGCAGGGGAATCTCTGCTCCGGCGCCTTCAGCACCTCCTCCCCCTCCTTCTTCGCTGACCTTGGTGTCTGCAGAGCTGTTCCTCTCACATCTTCTCACTCCTCTCTGCGGCTGAAGTTTGTTGTGCGGTTCTTCCCCCTTCTTAAATACGTTATCCCAGAGGCGCTACCACCATGGCTGGTGGGCTCGGCCTTGGCCAGCAGCGGGTCTGTCTTGGAGCCAATGCCAGCCGGCTCTATCGGACATAAGGGAAGCTTCTGGCATCTTCTCACGGAAGCCACCCCTGTAGCCCCCAGCTACCAAAACCTTGCCACGCAAACCTACTACAATAGCATGGATGTCTTACAGCTGATTTCAGGCAGGTACATACTGAACTTCATAGCATAACTCCTCCTGCTGTTTTCAAACAAAGCTAAATGTCAGTCATGCGAAAGCACCACAAAAAACACCCTACAGAGGTTCTGTGGAACGAGAAATAGATGGGGCCTAGGAATAGCTCAGGGAAAAAAAGCGAGTAGATTTTAATTTAACTGGAAAATGCATAAAGAAAGATTTGCAGGTGAAAAAGATCAGAGCATGGCTGAGATTGCTGCTGGCTCCAGGTCTTCCTTTGACAAAAGTTATGATCCTGGTCTGTCTCGGACTAAGATATAGTGAAAGATCTACCCTCTCACATCTGTCACAGCATTGCTAGATTCTTTGATCCTTGACAAGAACCTTGACTTTTCAGACCGTATTTTGCTGTCTTACTTTCATCCTATCACTCCAAATTATGACCAGCTCTTATATAAACTTTTAGGAAAGAGAAGAAAGGAAATCATCAATTATGACAGATGAGTGAAAAGATGAAAGGGGAAAAGAGAATTTGACCTTCAGAGGGAAGAGGAGGAGGGCAGGATTTAAGGAAAAATGGTAATGTAAGTCCAAAGAAAAGGATGCAGATTCAATTCTCCTATGACTTTCCACTTCACCCTTTACAAAGGTGTGTTTCTCTCTTTCAGCACACCCCCCTTACAAGGGGCTCAGGGAAGATTTTGTTCAATAAGATGAACTTTTGATACTACTTACTGAAGAAATAGTTCCTGTGGGTTGTTCTGTAGTTACCTTTTTATCTGTAGAATATCTGATTTTGCATTAAGGAAATAAAAGAGAGGGGTAGTGTTTTATTCCCCATCTGAATTTGCACAGGGTAGAAATTTTTATCCTGAAGAGTGTCATGTTCAAACTTTAGGTAGGCAAAAGACTATCTAGTTTCCTCTCTGTGCATTTTAATCAAGCTTTTTCAATGAAAACCCTCTCCCAACCAGTGCTAATTCACGATAGTCTCAGAAGTAAGATCACAGAGTTGATGTTTATGCAGATTAAAGTACAAACAGCAGAACAGAGTGAAAGATAAATCTTTTGCCAAAAAAGCGAGAGCTCTCTCAAGGACTGTTGTATCTCTTTTAAGACGTTCTTCACACTTGTAGCTAAAGCAAGGGGCCAGGATGGGGAAGTTTGTGGTGCTGCTGCATGTTGTATCAAAAATGTCTTCCTATCACGGCAAAATTACTCTCTGCCTGAGGTGATGATTTGGGTAGGGGTGAGGCTTCTGAAAGTCTAATAATGTCTCTTTGAAATTATTAGATTAAAAATCCTTGCCTGAGTGTGTGTGCATCTCAGAGTGACCTGGGAAATTATGGTTGAATCCCCTCTATTCCCATCTGTTTCCACCTATGCACATTTAGAAAAATCAGGATGAAATCTGTGTACAGCTAGGATGATGTTATTACAGTCTTCAAGGAGCACAGTGTCAATGCAGAACTAATTCAGCAAACAGTCTGCATGAAGGAATCCTGTAGGTTTCAAAATGCTTTCTGTCTGCTGAAAGGTAAAACCAGACCTAAACCTAGAGGATTGCACTATACTAACAAAACGTACTTAAACTCATAAAAATCCAGCTGATACACTTAAATTGTTTTAAAAAAATGACTCAACACCTGTTGACTATGGAAGCCAATCACACTGATATAAACTAAATTAAAGAGGTTGAAACAAATTAAAAGGCTATGACTTTGTGTTTATACAAGGATTTAGATAATCAAAATATTTGTAACTTGTAAGAGCTACTTTTGGCTTCCCAGTGTCCTTCTATTGCCCCTGATGCTCTTTTCCAAAACTTCAGTATTCCTTTTCTATCTTAGAAGTTTGGAGCCATTAAACAGCATGACAGAAGTATGTAGCCTAAGTGAGAAAAATTGCTATAAAGATTTCCTTAATAATTTTGTATCAGCTTTTACTAAGAATATATGGTAACATAGAAAGCCTAGTGCTGGAAAGGGACTGTTCAGATGCCTCTGTTTTATGATCTCTTAAGCAGTGATGCCCTCCTGTGGACTCTAGATAGTATGCTTTCCACTGGAATAACTGGAACGTTTTATGCATGAAAACAATGTGGTTTTCCTTCCTTCTAACACTCTAAACACTAACTAAAATATCCCATGAAGACATTTAACACAGTGCATTATTTGGCCAGTGCCTCTGGTTTGAGAAACATTTCTTTAGGTGATGATACAGGTGGAGCTTTTACCTGTGTTAGAAACTTAAACGGCTTATACAACGAATTTTTATTCTATAGGTTGCTATCAGAATTGAAACAATGTAATGCTGCGACTGTCCTGTCAGTAGGGGAAGGGTATGTATTTCTTTTTAATGGTGTTTGCCTAAGAACTTTTAAGTACAGAGGACAATATTATGCATTTACTCATATATAGTTAAAAGCAGTTTAAAAATATGGTGGAGAAACTGCTGTAGCTGTTGGACTGTTGTCTGTTTTAGCAGCCTTGTCACATCTCACATGCACAGTGTGAGACTCGTTCTTTGATTCTGCGCTCACACTGCTGCGGTACCTGTGTATCTCACGTTTGCAGTGGCTCACGTAGCTAGAGAGAAAAGGCACATTTCAGGAGCACGTAAAGGCACGTAGTTCACAGGAACGTGTATAACAAGTGACCTGGTGCACCCATCGGGTTACTGGATGCCTCACCAGGCATGAATCCGACAGGAATTGGAGCGGTCTGGTTGGAGTCTCTGTGGTGGCTCAGAGGACCTGGGAGGTATGAAGGTCTGTGGGATAGGCAGGAGAAACTGATGTTTAGCTGTCTAGGAAACGCTGCATCGCCGGAGCCTGGTGGTACGTGTCAGGGCACAGGTACATTTGCGGTGCGCTTGGCCCTTTCAATGTGGGGACTGAACTCTGAGGACGTGATTTTGAGCGAATACGTGAACTACATGAGGTCACTTACACGGCAGTTGGGAAAGGACAGGGGATGGGAGGACACCAGGTCAAGTGGAGTTTGGCCTTTCTGTAGTATCAGAGGAGACACTTCTATCTGCAAGAGATGGGTATATATATTTTAAAGGTGTTTTCCTTTCATTAATCAACCAGTCAGAGGTACAAATGAAGAGCAAGCAGTTGGGCTGTACTTGAGTCGTGTCAGAGACTGATTTTGCCTACTGATTTGCTCACATCTTAAAGACCCTCATCTCCTTCTCCTGCTGAAAGTAGTGACTTCTTTCTTTGATCGCTTCCTCAGCCTACTTGTCTGCCTTGCTTTCAGGGAGAGAAAGGGAGCCATAAACAAGCGTTCTGTTTTCTTTGTTATCTGTTGAGGCCATAAGTAGCTCCTCTTAATTTTTCTTCCTTTTTGCTGTAAATTATTAAGGGTCTATAAAACTCTCGTGGGTTATTTTCTACATGAAACAGATATCTTGGGAAGGGCCACGCAGTTTTTACAATAAGTGGTAGGCAAAATATATTTTTGTATTTCCTGTAATTGTGTGGAGCTTGCGGACGGCCTCTGGGAAGTTTTTTTTTTAATAGAGGAGGATATGTTTGTTTATTTTAAAACCACAAATATTTCAGTGACATTATGGGCATATTCTCTTTTCTAAAACTAGATAAAATGATTGTATCTGTTCATGCTTTGAGAGAAATGGATCTAAACACGTGACATCTTTCCCTGTGCGTGGTTGTCAAACATGGACATTTAATATTCCTGTCATATTACTAAGTTACTCTGAACAGACTTGTCTATAACAGGAAAAAAATCCAATTTAAGAAAAATCAGATTACTGTATTGCAAGTATTAATCCTACTGGTTAATGATAATCACAGCCTTTGAGACTAAAGCACGAAAACTTGGCCCGCTGATAGAAATGAGGCCAGAATTTGACTAGCAGTGTTAATCTCTGGAGTTGTCACCATCTGAAGAGGAATAAGGAAGAATCTTTGTGCTGAAATGTTCAGCCTCTCTGGACTTCATCTGGGGTTACAGTTAACTAACCTTCCAGCACAGTCAATGTTACGCTGGTATCTGCGAGTCTCCAAGGGTGCGTTTCCACAGCAGTTGATATAAATCAGGGGGGATGTTGCAGTTCTGCTTCCTCCCTCCTGCCAGCACCAGCACTCGTGGGATCATGCAAAAAACTCTTTCAGAAAGCTGAGGCAGCTAAAAACTAAGTCCCTTTTCACAATAAAATTATTTTTGGCTGTCTCAGTTCTCTTAAGTGGATCGCTGTGTGTTTGCACAAGCATCAGGGCTGGCACATGGGAGAAGGCAGGATCGCACGGCTGGAGGGCTGCAGTGCAGCAATCCCAGCGCAGATCAGTTCAGACAACTGTGGAACTACATCCTGATACGGTGCCTAATGCAAAACTGCAACCACCAGGTCAGGGGGGTCGGAATATTCAGTACATACCTTTATAAAGGCTCCCAGGATTGGTTTTGGAGGGAAGACTTATCCTCTTCTCCCTGAGCAAGGGACCAGTAATGTGTCTGACAGGGGATCCAGGATATGATCTTGGTGGAAACCAGGTGGTCTGATAGTCATTTTTTATTAACCCAGTCCCAAAACCTCTGCTTTCCAGTACACTAATCTGGATTTCCCATCTGTGACTCAGAAGCATAAGGGGAATTGTGACTGTGAGGTTTGGTGCCAATGTTCTTGGATGGTGTGGAGAATAAAATAGCACAGATAGGCTTTTGAAAGCCAAGCACTGGGATACAAAATAGGTATTACATAGGGGACTTCAAGGAAGATTTTTGCAGGTCAAACTCTTTCTTTGGAGGTGCAGATCTGAAGTGTCTGACAAATACTGCAATGGTCAGAAATATTCTCAACCTGTGCCAATTGGTAGAGGTAATATGGCCCTTTCATAGGGAACAGTGTCCTACAAAATTTTGGAAAACATCGATGGAATTACCATCATCGATGAGACAAGACAGACCTGCTTTTCAGGATCTAGTGCCTGAAAAAGCAAAGCAACAGAAAACAAGGAACTGAGCAAACAGGGAGAGGTGCCCAAACAGAAGAGGAAGTCTTATCATCCGAGTAGAGCCCACAGTATATTAGCATCTACATTTACTGAACAAAGAGGGAGAGTGGGTTGAGTACTCTATATACGGATGCTTTAACACTTCCTGAGTTCTTGAGGTTTGCGCTCACTTTAATATATTCGATTACGTGGTCATTTTTTCAAAGATTGTCTCAATGTCTAAATGGAAACTTTTATCTCATTGTGGAAGTAACAAACCAAGGAAGAAGCTACCTGAAGAGGTTGTGACAGTTAGACAATTATCTGTGAGCAGGACGAAGTTAACATCAGTTTCAGAAACTGTGTGGTGCAGGTGCTAACATGCCCAGTGAAAGGTGAACTGACCTTTTCACCTTCAAGGAAAGAAAATTTCACCACAAAAATCGTTCTTGGCTCCTTGATAATTTCCAACATAAACCCCAGTGGGTGTAAGACCAAAAAAAATCTTGTTTCTGATGAAAAATTCAGTATGTTGAAAATAGTGCTGCAGTCTTCAAGCTGACAATGTTTAAGGTACTATTAAAGGAAAAGAAAAAAAGGAAATACATCTCACTATTAGTCATTTCACAGGGCTTGCACACCCTTGAACAGCTCTAATTATTTCTCTAAGAAAATACCTCCTTTTCAGAGCTAAGGAGAGATTTAAGGGCAAGAAGAGGAGGCAGCGATAGGGTTGGAAAGAGGACTGGGAAACGGGGGAGGAAACAGTAGCAGGAAAAGCGAGAAAGCAGCTGCCTGAAAGAACAGATTGGGTGGTTGGGAGCATGTTGGAAAGGGGAAAATGGACACAAATGAGGAAAGAAGAGCCAGCTAACGCTAAGAGACAGCAGACAGGAACTTGACAAAACGGCACGGTTAAAACCTCCGAAGAGGGGAGTCACTGCCCGTCAGGAATATACTGTCCGTGTTGCCGTAAAGCCGGGGAAGGCGAGCGAGCCGAAGGAAATGAAGGTGCGAGGCTGGAGCCGGCAGAGGTGGAGAACGGAATACAGCCAGAAGGTAAAGAAAGTCCCGCCGGGCCGGGCCGGGCCGGCCTGTGCCAGCTCTCGATCAGCGGGTAAGCCCTGCTCCCGGCCCCCGCCCGGCGAGGCCGAGCCGTGAGGGGGCAGCGGCCCCCATCGCCGCCCTCCACCCGCGCCCCTCAGGCTGGGAACAATAGCGGGGCGCTGGGCGGAGGGAGGGGACGTGCGGGGGGCGCCCGGGGCACCGCCCGGGTGCCGGTGTGGGGAAATGCCCCTCCGTGACGGGGCGGGGGGCGCGCGGCGCGGCCGCCTAACGGTCAGCGTTTCAAACGCTCCCGCGCGAGCTGCCCGCGGACCCTCCGCCCGCTGCCCCCGCCCGCGGGGCGGGGCCGGCGGGGAGAAAGCGCGCGGCCGGGCCGGAGGAGGCCCATTGGCTCCCGTCCGCGGGCTTGGCGCATTGGCGCACCCCGGGCCGGACCCTGTCCCTCCCCTTCTCTCGGCGCGCGCAGAGGAGGCCCCGCATCACCGGCCGCTACTGCGCGACTCTATTGGCGGCCCGCCGCGTCTGTCACCGGCGGACCCGGGGCCCTCTGCCGACGCGCGGCGGAGGTCGCGCCCTCTGATTAGTCGCCGCGCTCGTCGATCGCGGCCGGAAGCCCCGCCCCCAAAGGTGAGTCGCGGACGGCGCCGGCGGCGCGCTCTCATTGGCTGCGCCGGCGTGGGGGGCGTGCGCGGCGGCGGCCGGGCGGGCGGGGCTCCCAGCGTCCCCTTTGTGTGGGCACCAGTCGCCGGCCGAGCTCTTGAGAAGTAGCGGCCGCCATTTTGTGCGTGCCTGTGTTTTCCCCCACCCCCACCCCCCTTTCTGCGGGAGCGGCGGCAGCCGGGACGCCCCGTCTCTTCTGCTGGTCAGGTGAGGCGAAGCGAAGGCGTTGGGCCAGGCCGAGGGAGCCATCGCCGGCGGCTGCCGCAGCCGTGAGGTCGCGCCGTTCGCAGCAAGCGAGGGGGAAGAAGCGGCAAGACGGAGAAGGGGGGGAAAAAACCTTCAGAGCTGCCCCCCAACAGGAGGAGGAGTCTCGGCGCCAGGCCCAGGCGCAGCCCCGGCACCGGCGGCAGCATGGAGAACTCGCAGCTATGCAAGCTGTTCATCGGCGGCCTGAACGTGCAGACCACGGAAGCCGGGCTGCGGGAGCACTTCGCGGCCTACGGTACCCTCACCGACTGCGTGGTCGTGCTCAACCCGCAGACCAAGCGCTCCCGCTGCTTCGGCTTCGTCACCTACTCGGCGGTGGAGGAGGCCGACGCCGCCATGGCCGCCTCCCCCCACGCCGTGGACGGGAACGCGGTGGAGCTGAAGCGGGCCGTGTCCCGGGAGGACTCGGCCAAACCGGGGGCCCACGCTAAGGTGAAGAAGCTCTTTGTGGGCGGCCTCAAAGGGGACGTAGGCGAAGGGGACCTGGTGCAGCATTTCAGCCAGTTCGGCCCCGTGGAGAAGGCCGAGATCATCGCCGACAAACAGAGCGGGAAGAAGCGCGGCTTCGGCTTCGTCTACTTCCAGAACCACGACGCCGCCGACAAGGCGGCCGTGGTCAAGTTCCACCCGATCCAGGGCCACCGCGTGGAGGTCAAGAAGGCCGTGCCCAAGGAGGACATCCAGTCGGGCGGGGGAGGCGGCGGCTCTTCCAGGCCCTCCCGGGGAGGCAGAGGAGGAGGAAGGGGTCGGGGCGGCGGCGGATCCGGCAACCGGGATCACAACGGCCTTTCCAAAGGAGGCGGCGGTTACAATAGCTACGGCGGCTACGGTGGAGGAGGCGGCGGCGGCGGCGGTTACGGCTCCTATGGCAGCGGCTCCTACGGAGGCGGCGGCGGAGGGGGAGGCGGCGACTACGGCAACGGGTACGGCGGGTTCGGCAGCTACAGCCAGCACCAGTCCTCCTACGGCCCCATGAAGAGCGGCGGAGGAGGTGGAGGAGGGGGCGGCAACTGGGGGGGCCGCAGTAACAGTGGACCGTACAGAGGAGGCTATGGTGGGGGAGGCTACGGGGGCGGCTCTTTCTGAGCTGGAGCGGCCATACCCATTGGGGATGGCGTGGAGAGCCCTCCCTTTGATACGGGGCAGCTTCTAAATGGTTTCTCCCCTCATTCGCCGAAGGGCAGCTCCTTTTAAATGCCTCCCTGCTGTGGGAGCAGCTCCTAAATGCCCCCTGGGGGTCGCCTCTGCTGCCTGTGCCACTTCTTTCTCTCTGAAGATGGACTGGGCCCCACATACACATACTTTGTGTTACAGTCATTGATGGACTCTATTTTTTTATTATTACTTGGACCTTGGTCGTTTTTATACTAGCAACGAAAAATGTCTTGTTTTAATTTGTTTTTTGGGGGTACGGGGTGGGAAGTGTCTTGCTGATCTGGAGTAAAAACTGGGGAGGGTTATGGGGGAATTTCCTTTGTTGTAAGGACTCGATACCTGGCTACTACATTTTTTTCTACAAAATCTACTCGGATCCCATGACTGAAATTAACATTTGTGTAAAGGAGGAAAAAATCGTTTTTACGTTTTTTATTTTTTAAATAAATCATTGTGTTCATTGACCTTTACATGTCTAATTTTTTTTCCTAGGATCCATTCCGTACGGTTTTAAGGCTTTTCTAGGTTTGAAGCAAGTGTTCCTCTGCTTTAAAATCTCTGTGTACTTAGAGTAAATATTTTATTGCCGGTAAAGGTCCTGATTGACTTTTTTGCTACCCCCCTAGTGGATTTATTGGTTTTCAAACACTCGACAGAGAAATTTTTGAAGTACTAATCCGTGGATGTGGTCTGTTTTTTAAATACTCGTTCTCACTTACGCAGTTTGTGTGCATCCACCATCTTGTACTAGGCAGTTTGACGTGCTGACATGGTTGGTCAATTTTTTCTATAGGACTTTTCCATCAACGTATGTACTGTGTAGTTTTGAAGAAATAGTTTGTGTTAAGCATGTGCTTCATTCATATAAAATGTTCAGAATTTCCGATTGCTTAGTTTCAAGTCCTCTTATCGGTTTGTCTGTGTATGATTCCTTCCAGGAAAGGGTCGACATTTATCCCTTCTATTAAACGCATACTTGTTTTCATAGTACCGGGTTAACAGACTTTTCACTCTGAACTATTGTCCTTCGTTAAAGTTCCCCAAGAATCTCTCGCAGCACCATCTACCGACAGGATGGCAGCCCCCTTGCTGCAGGCTTCGTTACAGCAGGAGTAAAATTGGTTCGCTAACAATTGTACTAGACTTTTGAAAGTTATTTTATGCCACTAGATGACTGGTGTAGAATGCAATGACATCTGCCTGTGAATAAAGATGGGCTCCGTGAGTATTGACTGGAAAAAAGGAATGGATTTGCAATACCTGCCTCAGCACGTTTTCTTTTTTTTAAATAATTGCAATTGCCCATATTTCAAAAAGTGATAATCTAAACTACGTGGGCAAAGTGCTATGATAAATGAGCCAGCTAAGTGTACCAGTAACATAGGTGCCAGTTGTAAAGCAAAAATATCTGTGTAGTCTGCTTGATTAACAAATGTATATTTGTAGCCCTTTCACGCAATAGAATTGAAGTTTGTTGTTTATTAAAAAGCATAATGTTTTAGGGGAAAACTGCCTTCCTGCATAGAAATATAGAATAGCAACGTTTATGGGTTTATGGATATCAAATAAAGATTTGAATTCCTTATATGCTTGAGTGAGAGTATGTATGATACGGGGCATGGATTTAAGAAGTACAAAGTTATTTTGACTTCAGGTTTCTAAGCACTTAGTCTTTAATGCTGGTGCTTTATGGGACTGCATCTTAAAAGCTGATTTTTGCTTTGCTCCAGATACGCAAGGCATTAGTCATATAATTCCCACTGATTCCAGTGGAAAGTTAAACATCTAGGGCTTTGTGCTTCTGGGCTGAAGGATTTCGCATGAAATTTCAAGGTATTGTCAGTCTTTGATGTCAGTCTAACCTGAGGCTGATTTTAGTTGAAATGAGTCTTTTTGTTGCTATTAGAAGTAAAACTAGCATCAACTTCCATGAACCTATGTGAGCTTAAATAAGCAGGATCACCTTTTGGTATCATCAGGATTTAAACCAAGAGCTGAGTTTCCTCTTGATTGTGATAATTTATGGCTCTTATAGTGAAACTGGTTCTCTTTGCCTTAGCTTTTATAAGTAGGTTCCAAGTAACTTGCTATTTGCAATTATATTGTATTTTTTTATCTCAAAAGCTTGTGAGCCTCTGTTGTGAACCTGTATCACTGATACGTTGTTGAAAGTGCAAGTCATTTCAGAGAAGTATTTGTGAAACGCTGCAAGTACCAGCTCTTGTCGGTGGTCAGCTTCAGGTGGTTGGTTTTATTTCAGTTCACTGGGTTTGAAGTTTTTTTACTTTACCTTTGCACTTTAAAACCATGTTGGACAGTCATCCTCGAACTTCACTTGAAGCACAGCTTTCCTTTTTGTAGCTGAAGTGAACTACTGAGTTCTAGGTCTTGTGTTAGTTTGAGCATATGATTTAGTCCCTTGCAATAGTGAATTGCCTTAACCTTATCAAAGGACAGCCTGGTTTTGAAAGAAATAGTTAAATTCACTTCTGTGATGTGGCTTGTCACTTGACTTGGGAAGGTAAAGATTTGTGCACCAATTATAGCTTTACGGTATTTCCACATGTTATGTGCCATGAAAGAATATGTTGATACTAGAAACAAGTAGGTTTTTAGAAAAGTGACTTCATCTGTGAAATCTGACAGTTTTGCGAAGCTATAGCTTGATTTTGAGAATTGTTGTACTGAAACATGCTGTTTGATTATCTGTACGTAATAGTCCTCTTGTAGGACTAATGTCTTCTAGAATAAAAAGTAGATCCCAGAAATTGCACCTATGTTAGGGAGTATGCTACCTAATTTCTCTCTTGAAAGATTGTCATCTGTTTAACAATGTTCTGTGGTGAGTGTCTTGAGTAGGTGGGACTTGCTCTACTCTGAGTCTTGTCTCTTGGGGGCAAGAACTTCCTTGTGACAATGCAGGTAACATTTGAGAGGCTCGTGTAAGCACTTGTTTAATAACGGGCAGTGATGCTAGGAGGTACCGTGGAATATAGAAAGAGATGCAAATCTGTATTGGAGAGCATTAAAGACACAGTGACTTAAAGATTCTTTGAATATAAACCTGTTTCTAGTACAGTTCCTAGTAAACAGAAGAGATTTGTTGCTAAAGCTTTGCTTATGATGTATTTAATGGTATTTAGTAATTTTCTGACTCCTGGGTGGATTCGTCTGCGTAGAGGTGCGTAGGAAGAGCTAAGATGAAATGAAGTATATAGCTGGCATGTAAATGAAGTTTGTGACTGCACAATCGCTCTAGGACTGTCATGGAGGTAGAAATAAAGTAGTTTGCTGTTCTTTAGTTTGTAGTTTAGTTCTGAAGTGTATGTGTCTGAAATTATCTCAATAATTTAACGGCCTTCTGTTCAGGAGTGAATGCTGGGTTGTGTTGGTTTCACCTGTGAGAAATAGGAAGTGAGAGCAATTAGTTTACTTTCAGCATTTAATAATGAAAGTAAAAGTGTAGTAGTTTTCTTAAAACACAGATGTTTTTATTTTTGTAATATGCATGAACAAAAAGAAATTCCCTGAAACAAACCTTTTCAGAGACTACAGTATCGCAGTATAGCTCAGCGTGTTGTGATGTGCGCACAGTTTTTTAATAGTAATGGGTATTCATGTCTACTCTAAAGTATAATTTGTTCTTGATTCTGCTTCTTGTGTGACTTGTAAATTTTATTTGGCTAATAAAATTAGCCTAACATACACTTTTATAATACTGGTGACTACTGCATTAAAAAGAAACATGCTAAACGCCTGTATACGTAATGAATTGATACTTCCACAGATCGGTGGAAGTACCTCTCACTTGTTTGTTTTAACATTAGGTGATGAAAAGGTGGTTTAGAACAGCAGTAACAGCTGAAACAGCTTTGATCGCAGTAAATCTCTGTGGGTCACTGACTGTGTAACAGCTGTGACAGACTTGCAAAATAAAAGCTGCGCCTTGCCCTGCAGGCTTGTGTAGTCTACTTTGGTGGACAATCTTTACCATCCAGAATTGAGCAAGCTTTTGGGTTTGTGTTGCGTGTTGAAATAGTTGCAAGTGGTGCAGCTGCAGTACTGGCTCTTGGACTCCCAGTTCTGCTTACAGGAGCGCAGACCTGCTGGGGGGCACTGATGGGAGATGTGCTTTAACTCTATCAGATACTTTGTGCATACATACTTAACAATCAGTGAAGCCGAAATACTTAAGATGGTTAAAAATGTAATTTAAAGTTCTCAAATGCTTTATGGTGTTCTTCCCTCTTCCCCTCCCCCCCCCCCCCCCCCCCCGCTTAGATCCCTTCTGTAAAGCAAATTTTGCTTTCATTTAGCATTGAAAGACCTAAGTGGATAGTCTAGGTCAGAACACTGGTTTATTATCCTGCCCTGTCAGCTGATACTATTGTCGCAATATAATGGCATTCCTATTGCTGCCGAAAAGGGTCTGAGCCTGAGTGGTGCTGAGGACCCCAACCTCCCATTCAAGTCTGAAAATGGAGCAGCTTCTTTTTTGTACATACCTCAGACTGTTCTTTCGAAAATGCAAAATTTTGGTTTAAATTGTTAATTAATCTCTCAAAAATAAAACTGAAGGACACCCTTCTGATATGCACACAGTAAACAAAACCATGGTGCATTTTGTGAGAATGGGATTTTGCTCCTACAGTCTGTGAGATGATTGGTTTTCTAATAGAAGGTAGCTTATCCAAGCCTTTTAAAAAGGATTGCTTGTCCTGTTGTAGCTATTATGGATTAGTGTTTATCACGTAATCAACAGTTTGTACCACGTTTACGTGGTATACGTTGTTATGGACCTCTGCTTTCTAAGCTATTTAATAGGAAGAAGGCATTTCCAATACGTTTTTCAAACTACGTGTCTGTATATAATACCTTGGACTAATATTAGGTGATTGAAAGTGTAACCCCCAAAATTTCAGTCTTTCACCTTAGCCAGAGGTGTAGGTTACAAAACAATGGGTTATTTAATATTTTTTGCATAACTGATTCTGTGATCTGGTGTATGCATCCCTTAAAGATGAGTGTTCTGCTTGTCATTTTTGTATTTCTTAAATGAATAAAACAGTTACATCCCTGCTTCACTTCACAATGTATTTCACAATGCAAGCACACCATGAGGAGTTACGAGCTGGCCTGAACAAGCACTATTTACTTTTGTTGATGGGCTTTTTTTAGGTCTTCTATTGAAGTATTGCTACTCTGTTATTTCTGGTGTGTGTCTGTATACGCACACACATACATTACCTCTTCTTCTACTTACCTTTAATGAGTATTTATTTGTACTGTAATGTAAGTACGACTATTGATGGATGTCAGATATGTATTTCTTATAACACGATGAAAGTCTTTCTGCTATATATCTTTACCTAGGAATTTTCTATCATTTGCCTGCATACTAGGACTTGTAAAGCGGCTGATGGAGTTGGGTGCTTTCCTCCTTGATACTCCTTTGACAAATCCTAGTCTTTTTGCCTTCTCTGCTCCCAGAACTCTCTTTGATTTCTGTTATATGTAAAGGGGAGGAAATATATAGTCACTTTGGAACTGATACCTCCTGTTCGTATGGTTCTAAGAGTGTTTTTAATCATATCTATATTTCCCTTAAAGACATCTAACGTGTCTCATGGGGAAAATGAGTAGTGGGAACACTGAAAGAGCAAGGGTTGTAAAGATGTAGTTTGGTGCAGAAGAGAGACATTCTTCAGATTCTTTTATTTCCTGTACTTCTGTCTACTGAATAGACTGAACAGTTAAAAAGATGGAACACCTCAGGTCTAGGCTGTAGCAAAAAAAAAAAAAAAAAGGCATAAAAAATAAAATTCAAGTACTGTTCTCTATCCTTGGTTCAGCCTTTGCCAGGAGGAGTCCTAAACTAAAAGTTACAACAGCATTTTCTTAAGTACTTTTTCAGTGCGGTTGATCTTGGTGTAACTTTTTTTTTTTGCTACAAGTCTGTTAGGCAAAGCTGTAGTATTGCCTATTGCTATTATCGAAAGCATCAAGCTTAGAGCACTGGCTATTCTCAGATTGTCAGCCATCCAAGTAACCAAAGCTCCTTAACTTTGAAAACGAGATGTCAAGCCCAGTCAGACTAATAATGCCATCTGTCTGAGGCATCCGGATATTAACCCTCTTAGTCTGATGCATACAATTTCATTCCTGAATGCTTTCACAAATGGGAAATACACAGATTTGGAAAGAACAGCTCTTCCTCAAAAAAAAAAAAAAAAAAAAATAGAACTACACTACATAGAGCTGTGTATAATTTTGATACATATTACATTCATTAAACTACTATAAATATCTCTTTTTCATGTGTAATGCAGTAAGGAATTGATGCCAATTTAGAAAGGGATTAAGTTTCTGGCTGGAAATGTGTCAAGACGCACATTTGCTCGCTACCATCAAAGTACAAGTCACTGATGAACGTTGCAGAAAAATTCCTTAGAAGCAGAATGAGCTGATGAATCTGAAAATACTTCAGATGTTCAAATGCTGCTTTATACCATGCAATTGCCAACTAGTTTGTCTCACAGAAGCCCTGTTCTCACTGGGAATACTGTTTTGAATTGAAAGGCATGCAAAACTACACATCTGAAAATATGCTGTTAGTCTGTAATCTAGTCAATATAAAAGATGAATATCATCTCAGTCTCTTCTGTCATTTCTGTAACTTTTGTTGCTTTCTGTGGCTTTACAATTGACTTTTTCTGTTATGTAAGAAATTTGGCTTTCCATGAAATCCTGGAGGAAAGGAAGCATGAGTCTAGTCACTGCAGGCACTGACTGGGAAGAAGAAAGATCAGGAGTCCAGTCCCTGTTTGCAGCATAGACTTGGATTAAAGCAATGCTGGATAAAATGCACGAGTAGTGTTTGGGACTGGAGGTTCATGCTCTTTTTACTTGTTCTCTTTCTCTGTGGATCAATAATCTTGTTTTCTTTACTGCATACTAACACAGCTTCAGTGGAAAGGCTCCCTCTCCCAACCACACACCCTGATGAACAAATTACAACAGCGTGGGCAGGGCATGGCTCTGTGGGGAGGCTGTGCTTACCTAGCTATTGTATAAAAGCACAGCACTATCAGCTGTGTTTTGAAATAGTTTACTCCTATTTCATCCTCCAGGTCCCCTCCCTCCTCAAAAGGGATGTCTTCTGGTTTCGGGCTCACTGGCTGGCTTGCAGAGTCATGAAAGATTTCTGATGCTAAATTCCCAGTTCTCTCTGTGGTTATGTAGTACCTTTTCAGGTTTTAGTCATCTTTTAAGTTTACTGGGTAACAAATTCGGCCAAAGTCCTTCACTGTGTGATTTCATTTGGGCTTGTTTAATTGTTTTCTTTCCACCACTGCTGGAATAATGATGCTCTGTTTACTGGAGAGAGCTCCTTTGAGTCCTGTCTGATTGCAAGTTCAGGACTTCTTCCCCTGAGATCACTACTGGACTGCAGGATGGTTGTAGTTGTAATTGCTAATGCCTCTTGCATAGGATATTTAGCAAAGTGTATTCTGCAAGAGAAGTAATGCTAGCTTTCTACCGTTTTCATGGAGACATATCCTCCTGAATAAGAGAGATCCCCAGGAGCAGAAGGGGGGGGGTTCAAGCCTTTGGAGTAAGTAACCTGGTGTGAATTGCCATGCCTTTTTCCCTTTAGGCCCACCCATCCATTATTTTCTGCAATTTTAAAATGTAGGCAAATTATTTTTTCTGTAATTATATCATTTAGAAGTTCTTATTGGAGTTTCGTTTTACTCACCCAGCACCAACTAGAATAGGGGCTTCAGCTCTGTGGTATCAGTGTTGCTTTTCAAGCCTCTCTGAGGTGTGAGCTTGGTGACGAATCAGCACCACGTGTGTTTTGGAAATGTTACGTTGGGTTTGTGTGTAGCTGGTGGCAATGGGGAGCTCTTGTTTTCTGTGTACTGGGGAGTCAGCTGAGAGGGAGTTGAGAAACATTGCCTTTGGAAGGAAGATTGGGAAGGAAGAGCTGGGCTTGTTTTATTGCTGGTGCTGCTCTAGGCCAAAAGTGTTGCAATGAGCTGGTGCCACACGCACTCTAATGCCTTCTCAAAGTGTGTTTTCTTTCTCCCTCACAGGGTGCACTTCTGCGTGGAGGGAGAGGATGGGAAAGCTGGGCCCTGAAAAGCACACCACAAAAGTCCAGTAAGTGAACAGAAACTCAGTGTGAGCCCCTGACATACCGTTCCCGCTCTGAATATGCTATGGAGATTGAGCAGAAAAAGGTGTTTGCCCAGAAAATACCAAGCAGGGTAATGAAGGACAGCCCATTAGCTGCGAGGAAGGCATGCTGCATGAGACAGCTTTTTCTGTTCAGGTAAAATAATGTGCCTGCAGAAACAATCTTGCCTAAATTTTTGTGTGTGGCAACTGTGTGATTTACTCATTCGCGTTAATGTTGCAGCATGTTGTGTTACAATACTAGGGTGGTGGACAGTGTTTCTTGGCTTTTGCCAAGAACAAAAAATGAAATCTTTTAAAAAATTTCAAGAAGAGAGCGAGGCAATGAGTGTACAAGGAGTAATAGTAAAGAGACTTGGGTTGGAGTGGCGACATCCTGAATGAGAATAGGTTCGTTTATGCTGGTCTCAGAGTTACAGTATACAAATATTAAGCAAGCCATACAACATCTTTATGAAGCATATGGGTAGCTTCCCCTTATTACAGAAGGTAGTAGTGGAAGCATTAAGGGATATATTAGAAAGACAAAGAATCACATTAAAATGATATCATCTTAACACTTCAGCAAAAATTTTGGGAAAAAAAAGATCCCACGGTTTTGGACCATAGCCTAAATTTTTTCCTCAAGTCCATGTGTTCAGCCTACAGTGAGAACTGTACACTTCAGTAGGTGCAGAAATGGGAGTCAAAACTAAGGACTCATGAGGCAGACGGACTTGGTAGTATTTAGGCATCTGAATACTGGCCTTTGCCTTTGTTCCAGTGCCTACAACAGTTGTTTTTACAGCTTTCTTCCTGAATGTTAATTTTTCCTTTTGAGCACTCAATTCTAAACCATAAAATCTATCTGAAAATCTTCCAGCAAGTTTCTGATAAATACGTAATATGGCTACAGGGCAGGAAGTCTGTGCTTCTGACATAGCTGACTGCGGGTGACATCAATTGCTTATGCTACAGGAAAGAGTAAGAGGAGGAGCAGGAAGAAGATTTTCAGCTGATCTGTTAGTGCTGTGTAGGGTGAGCAATGGAGTGGCTAACGCCCCAGAAATCACAGCCTGGGGGTGAAGATGCCCAGGGGTTGTTATTCTAAAGGCGGTAACATTATGATGAAACTATTGGAGTAAAACCACTAATTTTATAGGAAAGGTGATTTATGTTAAAGATTAAAGGAAAACATATTTCATAAATTCCAATTTTGCTGGCCTGCGGCAGACAGGAGTGTGAAAGCGGGACATCTACCAGCAGAGGGCAACAGCCCCGGAGGCTGGAGATGCTGATAGCTTCTGCAGCATCGCTGCCTGGGGAGCAGGATCCTGGTGGGGGGAGAGTGCTGGGGTGGGTGCTCCAGCCCTCTCCTCTACAAATCACATACTGCAGAAAACAGTGCTTCAGTGGGAGTCTCTTATCTCTTAAGCTTCAGCTGCCAAAACATCCCTGATTCCAGCTCTGGGAAGGTTCCTACCTAGAAGGTCTCCTAGAGCTTCCTTTTGAGCCTTGTGGTACCTTGGATCCCTGTGAGTTGCTGTAGTAGCTAAATTTTAGCTGCTGTTTCGGTTTTGTTATGTAAAAGCAATATGGTGTGCTGTAAATTCTAGCAGTGGTTGGGCAGCGGATACCTTCAGGACTTCTCTGCCAAGGCGCCTCGTGCTCCAGGTCCATTGGGAGCCAGTGCAGTACCTGAGTACCACCTCCAAGTGACTTCAGTTAGCCACTGAGATACCAAGACATCTATTTCAGTAGATACCTTTCACTGTTTTTCTTACATTAATTTCCTTAGCGGACCTTCTCCTAGAAAACATATGGTCTAAATACAGAGCTATCTAAATGAATATTTACTTAATTAGAATCACAGAATGAATTTAGTTGGAAGGGTCTTCTGGAGGTGATCTGGTTCAAACACCCCTCAAAGCAGGACCAGCTTCAGGGTTAGATTAGGTTGGTGACTCAGACAAAGATATATATATATATATACTTAATATATAAATTTATAAACATATATATGTTTATATATATAAACACATATATTTATCTAAAAAAATATATATCTTTTAAAAACCAGAATGAAAAATAATTTAGGCTGAGAAGATGCAGCCTTGGAAGCTTCTGTGAATGCAGTGTTTTATGTACACCTTTCACAGCTCTTCAATGCAGAAGCCATAGTTTTTTAAGAAAGTTGATTAATAATTTGGTGGAGGGGATTATGCAACTAAAAAGGGCATCTGCTAAAGATAGCAAATTGTTTATGATATGGATCTCTGGAAGGTATATGCCTGGAAACAGGTATATACAGGGGAGTGAAGGGTTCCTCAATCGTTGTTTGCAGTGTATTTAAGCTGTATGATCCTGTGATTCAGGGCTCTTGCAGTTTGCCTTGCAGAGCCAGGAAGGGTTTTTTCCCACCTTGATGCAGTTTGCTTTCTGCTGGGTTTTGGGGAGGGGGCTCTTTCTGGCTTCTGCTGAGGCTGTGGCGATTGACAGGGTGTTGTCCGAGCGTATTGGTGCTCTTCACGGAATTAAATTCTCGGAAGCACTCGATGTGCTTTACTTACAACCTCAGGGTTAAACCAGCTGCCAGACTTTGGGCTAGGAGAGAGTTTTGGATCGGGGATTGTTTTTATTCCCTCCCTTCCTAGTGTTTTTATTGAAGAAATTCCTTGCTGTCGTAGGGACACTGGCAATGCTTTGATCTCTCCTCTCCCTACAGCTCGTTAGAGTTGGAGGGTTTGGTCTTTCACTGTAGATCTGAAAATTGTTGCAGGAATCTGGAAAGGTTTTGGTGGGCCAAGGGATGGTGGTACTGGCTGGAACAGGCGTTTTGTGGACGTTTTTACTCTGAGCATCGGTTAGATGGTTGTCAGTGATTGAAGGCAGATTAGATGTAGGAGGAATTTAGGACTACTCAGGACTAGGAATTTTTGAAACAGGCTGGAAAAATTCCACCCATCAGGTGTTACTAATTCCTTTTGACTGGATGCTTTTTCAAGATATCAATCTTTGCACTTAAAAACAAGCAAGAAATTTTTGTATTGGGGTTGTTACCCAGTCATGATTATTTTGCAAGCTGCTATAAAGATAATCTGTGATTACTGGAACATGCTTTTGTCCCATTCCAGCAAGGACTATTCACTGGTTTGCTCCTGTCTGTCACTGGCATTTACCCTTCTATGGTTGCTGTCAGCATTTATAGAGTCCAGCGGTACGTGCGCCGGTGGGGCAAAGCATGTAAGAAGGTATTGCTGGTTTGGTTCAACCTAGGTGCTTAGTTCCCAGGTTGACTGAAGTGAGATGTAGATTTTTATGGTGAAAGCCTAATATTTTGTTATTTAAAAACTATATGTTAATAAAAATACACAGGTACTTTGCAGCAGTTTCAGGACCTGTTCTTGTATCTGGACTTTTTATGATTAATGAGGACTTACTCAATGGAAACAAGCTCTAGCCCTTGTTTTCTACGTAAATTCTACCATTTTTAGTATTGTTTCTTTTTCTCCAGTTTGAACTCTTGTGTCTTGCAGTTTTGCACGTTGTGCACCAAGAGTGTAAGACTGAACGGACACTGGGGAAGTACTTGAGGATCTGGATGTCTTAAACTGATAGTTTAACAGGCTTCTCCAAGGGAAAATGCAGGAATTTTGCCTGAATCCTGTGTGAGGTTTGACTTCATGGCTTTATCTGTATTTCTTCTCTTTATGGGGAGGCTGCCAAATGGTGTTTAAACAGCAGGACTCTCAACTCTCCATCCCCATGCGACTTTGATAAAGGCCTTTAACTTCCAGGTGTGTTAAGTTTTCTTATCTGAAGAACGGGGGTGATGACTAGTTAAGATTCTCAACAAGCTTTTGAAACCCTTATGTGGAAGGTGCAATAGCATCTGTTCAGTCGTCATTGCTGATACGTTTTAAAAGATGTATGAAACTTAGGCTGAGGACATGGTTTGAGGAGAAATGTAGAAGAGTGAGGTAATTTTATTTACCAAAGAAATGGAATGGCATCTTGCAAGAGAAATCTCTTGATACTTCTGCTTATCTCTTTCCTTTGCGCAAGAACATTTTGTGAATGGAAGAGTAATGAAGAAAGCAAATGTTTCTTGTCTTTATTATAATTAACTTCTAGGGCCTCATGTTGCAGAATAAGATTGAGAAAATCTTTTAATAATATGGGAAAAAAAATAGATTTACGTAAAAGTCTCTGTACTTGTATCAATTGGAATAAAAATGGCAAATGTGATTTAGTCCAGTGCTTCAGGCTGAATAGCACCTGCGGTTTGGAAAGACCCATATTGTCTACGCAGCACGTGTTTGGCCTGATAGATTGCATAGCAGGACAGCAAGATTTTTATAAACTGGGGGCTAGATGCCGCTTTCTGCGGAGGGAGTGGGGAGACCTAGCGGGGCTGGGACCCTCTTTCTCGTCAGCAGGTCTGAGCATCACCAGTCCTCTCCTGCCGCTGCCCTGTGCACGGGCTTGACCTCGTGGTTGGTACTGGGGATTTTCAGTCCACTAAAACTTTTGTTTAGTCTATAGATTGCAAAGATTAAAGTCGTTACGGGCCGCTCAGCTCATCCACCATCTCCCCAGAGGCCAACTCTCGAGCTGTGGAGGCAACGGCACCGATATAAGGACTAAGCTCAACACCCGGCAGATGGATGGATGTTGGGGAGACAAGAGCTGCTCCCCCCGGGTTCCAGCTCTCTCCCGTCCCGCTGCCCGGCGGGTTCCCGCTCGCCACCATCGCTCCCCCCCGTTAGGACGGCTCGGAGCGGGCCATTGACCTATTTTGTTCCTTGCTGCCGTAACCGGGGGTTGTGCCAGCGGCGCTAACCGGAGCCGGGGCGAGGAGGGGGGGCGGCGGCGGGGGCCGGGCGGTGCGGTGCGGCGGGGCCGGCCTCCACAGCTGCCGTTGCCCGGAGACGATCGCAAGCTCGCCGGGGGAGGAGGCGGCTGCGAGGAGGAGGAGGAGGAGGCGGCGGCGGTGGCGGGGGGCGGTGCGGGCTGCGGCGGCAGTCGCTGCGGCGGGGCGCGCCGGGGACGCAGCGCTCCGCTCCCGCAGGAAGCGGCCCGGGGCGGGGGCGGCCGCTCGCAGCCATGCCGGGCCCGGGGCGCTGAGCCGGCCCCGCCGCCCGCCCCGGTCCCGACCCCGGCCCCGGCCCCGGCCGCGCCGCACAATGGAGGAGGAGAGGTAGGTACCGCCGCCGAGCCTTTGTGTCCGCCCGGGTACCGCGGCATGTCGGGGTGCAGGGGGGCTCAGTGCCTGCACGGAGGGATGCGGGGTGGGGATGCCGTTCCCCGGGGAGCATTCCGTGGCTGTGCGCAGGCATGCGGGACGCGGCTTGCGGGGTTCCCCCCCCCCCCCCATTCCTGCCCGCTTGCAGAAATACCTTCTGCGATGAGCGCCTGCCGTGTTATTACTAGATGCTGCAATGTCATGGTGACAGGCTGCTTCGCCCCGTATACCCAAACCGAAGGAACAGAGTGGTTTTTCAGTGGG